>NC_137469.1:144818981-145052225 GCF_964235325.1 Thermobia domestica | reverse complement strand
CCCCTGTGGAGTATTATGTAGTGTGTTAACAATAAGCCAGTTTTGATGTACCGACAACTAGTATTTAATGAAATATGGGAGGGGGGTATAAATTGCCTAGGCAATAATTACCCCCCTGTAGAGTATTATGTAGTGTGTTTACAATAAGCCACCTTTGATGTACCGACAATGTGTATTTGTTTTGATATGGATTGGAGATATGAATTCCTTGGATGAGTATTATATTGTTTATCAAAAGAGACCGTCTTTTATTGGGAGGTACTTTTTGCCTAGGCATATTATACCGGGGGGTATTTATTTGCGGAGGTACGTTTTGCCGGTTACACCGGCCTAGCCAGACGGGCACTGGTATCCTTTCACATAATAAAAGAATAACATTAGAAACTTTGCACAACAGCACTATTAACGTATTATCACTTGATTAAAAAGTAGCATACACAATAAACATTTTAGTGCATATATTTTGACTTTTAAGAAATTATGAACACACTGATACAACACAAACACAATGTATTCTGTATTTAAAAAAATAACGATGATGGCCCTACAACATGATTTCGACACGCACGAAAACAACACTAAGAAACACACACGAATATTATGATTTCAATAATTTTCCGAAAAACAGTATATTTCTTGAAGAGAAAACCACTATTCTTCTTTTGCTGGCCATGTGATGAATTGTTTTCTCCAAAAGGGGTTCTTGGATGGTTTTCCCATTTTCCAAAGCATACAACGTAGCAGAAAGACAATTTATTCACAAATCCTTTAATTTATAGATAATATTAAAAAATGTATATTGTATATGCACTAACTGTTAAAATCTAGGAACCTTTTTTGGAATTTATATTCCCATCATTTGCACATTTAGTTGTAGTCTTCGAACAATCAAATACGTGTTATTCCGTTTGTGTTTTGCAGAGCATCCCACGCGGCTTTTTTGTGCGTCACTTTTCTTTTTTTCCTTTCAGAGCATATGAATATGCTAGTGGAATAATAAATAGTTCGCACAAAACATTTAGTTTTTATATAACTGCTTCGATAATAATAAGTAATTGATTAATTATCACTTGATTGAGAGTACATTAACTATATTGACGTACATAATAGTATAAATAATTAATAATTATTTGCGAAAATGCACATTATGACGTATGATCCACTGCTGTTGCTCAGAAAATCAGCTTTGCGTGGGTGTGAGTGAGGGAACGAACAAATACCTTCCCAAATGCTCTTCAGTCCGGCGAGAGGTGCTGAAATGTCTTAAAGAAAGAGGCACCTTCTGGGTAGAAAAATTCCATTGTTTCGCTCTTCTGCGAATATCGACTGGCTAGGGGTTAGTTTCAGGAATTGGCATTGGAAATATGAGGGTTGGTTAAAAAGTATATATGACGATATCGTTATAAGCCTACGTGCTTTATGATGTTGTATACATATATATAAGGGTGGTCCAAATTTATATGGGGAAAAATAAATTTAGGAATTTCTTTGGACTCATCCCCTAAAATGGTTCCATATGGAACCAAATTAAGCCAGGAGAAAAATTAGATCCATTGAATAATTTTGAATGGTGCCCCAAGCGACCTAAAATTTCGAATGCGTTTACAATACAATGTATGGGAAAAAGCTGGAATAAACTCTCGTAATTTAGGAACGGCTCAAGGAAATGAAAAGATGTCTTGGATAATGGAAGTAGAGGAAGAGACCAACCTAATCTTGTATACGTTATCAGGGGGCCGTCTTGAAGTCCGCCATCTTGAATTCAGAACAAAATTTTTAAATAGGAAGAGGGTCATGTGACATATCTTTTTGAGGTAGCATTTCACCAGATGCACAAATCTGGTATTATTTTCAAGTTACCTATATTCATGTGAGAGTTATTACGTATGAAAAACAAAATACTTCATGTAATGTTATTTTATTGCAGTTATGGAACACAGATATGTAAGAATTTTGGAAGTCTTTTGCATAAACTGAAACAAACTGCTTGTTTTGCTTTGAACTACAAATAAGTTTTTTTTTCACAAAGATGATTTACAGACCAGTATGAGGAAAAAGAAAAATTATAACTTGGAAGAATTTGAAATATCCCTTATTTATGTAGTATCTTTTTGGTAAGTTATGAACTTTATTTGCTACACAGTTCACTTTGTCGCATATAGGAAAAGATTGTCTGTGGGCCTTTATTATCTGCAAAAGAAACTGTTTGTGCTTCTCATTTTTCGTAAGAACGTTGTAATCTTCTATTAGTTATACTCCCCTTTCTGAACACCGTTTGTTACGTGGATGAATTAAACTATTGTCTTTCCTTAAAGATAGTTCTTGTTATTTGGCCATGAAGTCGGATCACACTCAAGAAACCCTTTGGGTATTTTAAATCTCTCGAGGAAAATTTGTTTGTTGTAAGAAAATTCACAAGAATTCTCTTTTCACAAGAATTTTTATGGTATCATCTCTTGCGTCAAGCCTCTTTGCTGCTTCACGGTTTCCCCTAGTTTTAATTCTTTCAACCATTTCTTGCTTTTCCATTATGGTAACTCCATCATCAAAAAACCCCAATGCTACGTGTTCCTCCGTCAAGTACCAGAGTCGGCGTGAAAATTTAGAAAGAGCCATTTCAGATAATTCAGCATCTATTTGTCTTTAACTGTGCAAATCTTTCAAAAATTGTAGATCTTGTAATGGTGAATGGGATGTTTGATTACATTTGAGCCAACTGTGAACATATAGTCGGATCTGAAATTGCATACTCTCCGAAGACCCGTTTCTATTTGCTTCGTTAAACGAAATTGTTGGCGAAAGAGAAATATTTTAAATAGTAGCTTGCTTTTCCCATCCACCTTACATGGTGAATTGCTCCAGGTAAACGAAAGAAAACTCCTCAAGGATATATGCCACCCAAGAATATGATGGTCAGTTCTAAAATTCCCTGTAATCTTCTCTGCAGTGTCCTGCTTCTACAAGTTTGATAGTAAAATTCAACACTTCATTTCTTACATCGGATCGATTGATTGATTGATTTTTTTAGTTTAGCGTCCCGTTCAGCAGCGAGGCTATATGAGACGTGGACCTACTGATTAACGTGGAATCCGAACCACATGAGCTCCCGTCGGGAATCGAACCCGGGTCTCCCACGCCAATTCTTACATCGGAAATATTGTTTGTTACATCATCATCATCAATTCCTGAAATAAAGTTAGTGCAATCTATTCTAGACCACTCGTTCTGAAAACACTTCAATAGGAGAACGTCCGGTCCAGATGCAAACGAAACACAACAGTTATCAAATACACATTTTAAAACTAATTCATAAATGTGGTGTCTACAAGGAAGGTATAGAAGGTTATTTTGGAGCTACTGCTCTAGCAGAATGTAAGCACCGTTGACAAGATCTATATTGCAAGGAGTAGTGTCACAATAAACTGCCTGCACGAACTTTACCAAGTTCCACTCTTCAAGCGAATGTACTATAGTAGAATCAATATGTTCTTGTCTTGATGACGACAAAATGGAAACACCAATTAGCCTCTCATGACCATCTCCTGTAATAATTATTGATAACCTGCCGGCAGTCTCTCTTCCAGTCAAATTTAGCAGTAGTTTTCCGTTCCAGTGCACAACTAATGCACTTTGATGCAGTCTGAAATTGTTTCTTGTAGTTCTGTGCAACTTCACTACAGGTTTTCTCTCAGCATCGGTGAATGGAAGACCCATTTATTGCTAGTTCCTCTACATTATAGCCTAGTGGCTCTGCTGTCGCTGTCAGAATATGTATTGCTGCTCTATGAGTGATCTTTTATCGATTAAGAGCAACATTAGTCTTTGAGTAATAAAATTAGTTTCTTCCCCTTTTACATCTCTTGGACGGTCTGGGCACACACACATTCGTATTTACATTTTCTCTAAGATTCTCAACTGGGTTTTCCTCTTCATTACTTGAACTGCTCCATGTCTTTTGGCGTATAAAGTTCAAACAAATTATTTTTAGAAGTGTATTTTCTTTCGCGTTCCTCTTTCGTTTGAAGCCGTGCATATCCCTTTCGTTCTTTTCACGCCAAACCCATGTCTTTACTCTTAGTCATGTAAGCATGGGCGGCGATTAGGGGGGGCAAAGGGGGGCAGTTGCCCCCCCCCCACTTTTTTGAAGTAACCAATTAATGTATATAATTTCATTTAGAAATGTAAAGTTTTTGTATGTATTACTGGTTCATAGAAAAAATGGTGCCATATATTTGCCATTCCGTGAGTAGGTATTGGTTGTCTTCCCGTGGAGTAAAGAAAACTACAGGAATTGCGTTTTAATTGACACAGAAAATACGTAACCCCAAAATTAACCTATTGGAGCACAACAATTTCAGCATACTTTCACTTCTTACAAGGTTTCGATATATTAGTCAGTCGGTTTGAAAGTAATTCAGAGAGCATTTCGCAAAAGAAAAAAGTCTTTCACAAGTTATTTTTTAATTGCACAAAAATTGACAGTTCCTAAAATGTCTTTTCTTTCTAAAGTAAGGGGAGCAAGCGTAATAAGAAGCAACTTCTACCTTTTCCATTGTTTTGTAGTGTAATGTATAAATGAAGTGGTGTGTTAGAGATGTACTAGTGTATATACAATTAAATTTAGTGAATTCAACATAATTCTAGGTTTTAGTGCTATTTTGTATGACTGGAGTATGGAGTGATTCTAAGTAGTGTTGTGTTTTGATGTGCTCCAAGAAAATTAAAACCACCTAATGGCAACGAACATGTTTCGGGAAGTTGCAAAAGCAAATATTTCTTTAAATGTCGTATAATATGCTTGTAGTATTTACTGCCTTTCATTTTCTAAGAGTAATAATATACATTTAATAAGATGTGTGGAATTAAAAATTAAGTTGTTCATTAATCCCTGTTTCAATATGACTTTTGCAAAACAAACATCATTATTAGAGGCACGAGTTTTTCGCATTGCGCGACAAAATTAAATGCGTCAGAATTAACTTAAGTAATTTTCAGTTTCTTGACGTTTTGTGATATTCTGTGTGTATTTTCATTGTTTTCTGTTGCGCGATAAAACGCGAAATTGGCAGTTTTGCGCGAAATTTCTAACAATTCGTGATATAATGCGAAATTTTAAACATTCGTTTTCATTAATTTGGAAACGCCAGTTTTCCGCTGTCGGAACGATAGAACGTGGCATGGACTGTGCATTTTGGGTAATTCGGATAGAGAACATATTGCAGGGCCTCTTTGGTGGATAAACTAAAGCACACTTACGTTTGTTACGAAGTGAAAAGGGGCTAGTGTTGAATGTGACTTTTTAAAAATGTGCATAAAAATCATCCTTGAAGCTTTCTTCGCAAAGAGAAGACTCCAAAACTATAGAAGTATATGATGCTTTGGGAAAGCTATTTGATCCTTCTGTAATTGCATGTGGCAGTGAACCAGACATTGTTACGTTAAGGAAGTTTTTTTTTAAAGCTTAGCATTCATTTAAAAAAATGAAAGCATTTGATTGTGAAGTACCGCATTTGGAGTTTTACAAAGCACCCTATGAACTCTTGACAAGTGATTCGTCTGGAAAGTACAGTGTAATGAATATTTTGAATGGACAAAAGTTCTGAAGTGATGATTGTTTGAAGTTTGCTGTAAACGCACTTACATATGTGTGTCTTCCAACGAGCAATGCCATTTGTGAGAGTTTTCTTTCCCCAAGTATGGACTGGTGATAAGTGGCAAACGTACAACAATGAAGGAAAATGTGGAAATGTGTAACATGCTTATGTTTAATGCTTAAATGTAACTTGTCCCTATGTGTTTTCAGAAGACAGCAAAACTTTCCTACTCATAGTAAGTTTACTTGCTGATTTTTCTCAGTTTGATTTGAAAAAATATAATTTTCTATAAATGAAATTGACATTGTCAACTGAAATATTCAGTGTATTTTGTTTTTAGGTAACTGATGGTTTATTTTTATAGTGATCTATAAATAAAAGGAACAATTGTAAAATGTCAGGGAATTCTTTTCCACAAGAGCTACAAACTGCGAAACTTTATTTGGAAAATGCGACAAAATGCGAAATATGAAAAACGAAACGCGAAATTTTCAAATTCTTAGTGCGAAAAACTCGTGCCCCTAATCATTATTTATTACTATGATTAATATTATCCTTTTTATTTATTTGTTTTGCAAATTTGTTATTCAATAATCTGATATCACAGTTTTCCAGACAGAATTTTAAGATGTTCATGAGCAAGAAATCTCTTCTTGCACTTTCGTTGTTTAAGAGTACAAAGGGCTACTACCTACTGACGTTGTTCTTGTCAATTTACTTAATAAAATATGAAATATTATGTACGGTGTTTTAACTGAAAAAGATAGTATCCTATTAGTTATGCAACCTTTCGTCAAATAAAATATTAGAAACAAGCAGGAAAACTAACATTTATATGCAAATATTCAGATCATGTCTTGCCCCCCCACTTTTAACGTCCAACCGCCGCCACTGCATGTAAGAATTATTAATCTGAAAAGGAGAAATCTTTTTACAGGTAATAATTCTTACATGACTAAAGCTATCTTTAAAATAGTGCCAGATTTGTGCTTATGGTAAAACGATACCTCAAAATGATGTCACATGACCCTGTTTCTATTTAAAAATTTTGACCTGAATCCAAGATGGCGGATTTCAAGATGGCCACAATGGCAGTACTATACAAAATTAGATATGTTTCTTCCTCTATTTCTATTATCCAGGGTATCTTTCATTCAACCATTCAATGAAGCTAATTTTTCTCCTGGCTTAATTTACTCCCATATGGAACAATTTTAGGGGGTGAGATCATTAGCACTTCTGATATTTCGTGATCAAAGATTTCAAGGGGTTCATGCTCCACTCAACCGTTTTTTCCAGGAATATACGAAATACGTATTCCTCATTTTACATCTACAATATCTGTGCATAATTTCATTCAATTCGGTCCAATTCTTCTTGCTTTTCAAACGTCAACTTTCAAAATCTTGAGTGGGGCTTTTGCCACCTAAAACCGTTGTTCCTGAGAAAGTTAAAAAAACGTATTTGTTTATGTGTACTACCTGTTAGATTTTATCAAAATCGGAGAGTTACACTTGGGAGGTGTTACATATAAGTCAATTGGTCTTCCTCCTCTAGAAAATTCCCAGTAAAATATCTTCCTCTTTTGAATTGACACGAAAGAATCGTGCAAGAAAAATTTATGAAAATATAGATTATCTATCCCGTAGTCTGTGGTCAGATGGTCAGATAGTCTAGTTCAGAGGTCTTGACTTCTATTCCCGCGCAAGGCAATCTCATTATTCGTTTCCCAAATAATAATTTTGTACATTTTAGCTTCAATTAATATTTTATAGACGTTACACACAATACAAATTTCGATAATTGTTTTACAAACTAGTTTTATGAAGTGGTACTTAATAATAGTGTTATAATGATTAGAGGTCATAGGGTTATTTACAAAAAGCAAACCATTTTTGTTGCAATTTGTATTTTCTTGCAAATTAATAAATTACGGATAAATACATTATTTTTATTGAAGTTAAATGTATGAACTTATTATTTGAGTAAAAAGTACGCATAAAATTGTTACTTTGCGTGCGAATTGAAATTAGGATATCTGATTCCGCAGGCGAATACGCTAACCGTATGACCCCACAGCACGGGCCTGTCAACCCACATTTTCATAACGTTTCGGTTCCGCTCCTTTGCTTATGTAAGAGCTTGTTTACGTATTGTGCATAGCCCCTCCCCCAAAAAGATTCTAAATACGCTATTGTATATTGGTATCACTAAATATATTATGATTACCAAAGTAGTTGTGTAAAAATGACCTTGGCGCTTCGTGTCTTTATCACTGGACATTGTGCAAATTACAAGGATAAGGGGAAATTTCCTTTGATAATGCAGGATGTATGCTATAACCAGGAACGTGATTTCAAACAATAGTTGCATGGAAAACTATAACAGCTGTAGCCAAGGGCGTCATTTAGGGAAGCAAGAGGGGATAATTACCCCCATAAGAATTTAAGGAATACATATACTTTAATCAATTGTCTATTAATATACTACTACAAAACATGAAAATCTCATGTCGGTGGTGCTCTTGCCCCCCTCAAGCAAAGTCTCAAATTATGCCTGAGGTTGTAGCATATACCCAGTATTAGCAAAGGGGATTTTCCCCTCATATCCCTTGTAATTCGCACTGCCCATAGTTATGGATACGAAGCGTCAAGAACATTTTTTGCACATCTGTGGCAACCATAATATATCTAGTGACATCAATAAACAGTGGCGTATTTAAAATTTTGTTTCGGGGAGGGGCCATGCACAACACGTGAATTAGCACTTACGTTTTTTTCTTTTGGCTGCCGACAAATGTTAATGAAATTGTGTAGTTACGAAATTTATTTCAAGGGGGTTGAGACTGATAGCCACCCCTCTAATTATGCCACTGTTAATATATTTACGGATACAACTGATTTAAACATTTTTATTGTTGTATGCATTATAAACATATGGTGAATAAATATTTTACTTGTAGTTACAAATGGCTACTTTATTAGTTACAACAAGGAAATGACTCGAGCCGGACCTTTTGCGCGCAACTTATAGATATTCCTCACTCTGCCACTTGATAACTTAACGCGTCCTATCATTTATGCGAAGAGTCAGAAACTTTATGACGGGCTTTCTGGCTATTGCAGTTCGTAATATTAGCACTTTAAATGTGCACTTCTACCTCGCGAAATGTAGCGCGGAAGTTCATTTAGCAAACTCTGCTTTCACTTTATCAGTAACTTGTGTTCATACTCGGTTATACACGTTCTACAGTTATTTCCAGTAACTTTGAACGACAGGGACACGAACACAGACACATCGAGAACATTTAAAATTCCAAAAGTTTATCCACCGGGAATCGAACTCGGGACCCCGTACACCAGAGACGCATGTGCTAGCTACTAAACAACACAGGGAAGTTTTAAGGCCAGCGCGTTTTTGTAGTTCTACTGGAAATGCTCGAGATATGCACTTGTAATACATTGAGTAATTTGTTCGAGAGGGGCAAAGCATTTTACATAGAATCCTTGTCCTCGTTTCCTTTTTATTGTGTTTATTTTTTGTATGTTTCGTATAGCGAATGAAATAAGAAATACATTTTTCGCTACGATGTCCAGAAATGCTATTTTAACTCATCATAAAACAGAAATCTGTCGGTGAAGTAATATGGGGTAATATGTAGTATTCTATTTTTATACCGAGTTCCTTCGTGGTTAAGCGGTTAACGTACGCATCTCTGACGTAAGGCACCCGGTTCGATTCCCGGTGTTAGCTCCTGTGGTTCGGATTCCACGCTAATCAGTAGGTAAACGTCTCATATAGCCTCGCTGCTGAAAGGGACGTTAAACTCAACATTAGCTCAACGTTAGTTTTATACCATCAATAGAAGCAAGAGGTAGACGATACTATCCTGCTAAAACCATGCATTTATTTCTTTGGCACATATTACAACGCATCGGACTATTTGCGACATTAATTATAAAAACTAAGAAAAAGAAGCTTTATGAACATTAAGTCGCTTCAAGCGTTCAAATCGCTTTATAAAAATCCAGATTATGAATTACAAAAACTTTCTACATTGTAAGTTAAAATACAAACATATATTGTATTTATCTCTCTCACATACTGTTTCTCTCTCACACACACAGTATTTCTTTTTCTCAACATATACATTTGTATATTGCAGTAGATATCAGTAACATAACTAATTTTCATTTTGAACCTGTGGTTTGAGGTCGGTATTCAAATCAGAAATCAGTTCGCTCGCATTCAATCAATAAAATCAAATCAAATAAAATCAATCCTCATTTTAGCGTCTTCGTATATAAATAATGGACATTGTGAATAAATGTGACTGAGGATTGAAATGTGACGAAACGATTTTATTTTATTTTTTTTGAGCATTTCAAAAGAGAACTTTATATTTAAGAAAATGTTTCTATATATTAAAAAAAAAAAAAAAAAAAAAAAAAAAAAAAAAAAAAAAAAAAAAAAAAACTTCCCGCACCATCAGGTTAGTGATCGCGCGCCTTGACCACTGAACCGCGATTACTTTGGCTTTAGTCTGTTTATGTGTATAATATACGCGTCGTATTTGATTCAAAGTAATGGAATTTTGTATTTTGTTTTTTAAAAATCTGGAATGTTGATAATTTAGTGAATAGAATGATATAATACCCTGTGAGTCGTCAATTACATATTCCTGTGTTTTACCAATCTATTTGACTATAATCAAGCTACTGTTTTGAACGACAAGAAAGGGATCTTTATTTAGGCGACTCAGAGGGTTACGCTTTAGATGAATGGTTAGCGTGGAGATTTTCTAATTTTCCAGCGGGGTTCGATTCACGTCCTCTCCCTTTAGACTTTTTCCTATGTTTCATTTACAAGGCTGAGCTCCGGTTGGATGCTGCTAAACAAAGATAATATCCAGTGGAGAAATTCAGTGATCATGTAATCCTGAAAATAAAGGAAGAAAAATGAATGGAGAAAACGAGTTACAGAGTTAATTGTGTTAATGGTTCTATATTTGATATTATCCGTTAATTTAGTGCATTTTTAAATTGTTGTTAATTGATACTTTACTCTCCCCTTTTCTCCTTGTTTCAACGTGTGAATTTTGAAAAATACTATACAAATCAGGAACCATCAGTTATATTTGCAACCTAATTAGAAATACGCTTAGTACGGATAAGTTCTCCAACTCTTTTGAATGTCAGCGAATTTTGCATTTTAATATTTACAATTAAATTACTGCATACCAATATTTAGCATTCTCAAAAGTCATTTAACGAATAATGAAATCGGATAAGAGTTTCTTTCGAAGTATTAAGTATCAATCAGTGGCACCGGAACCAAGGAGCTGAGACCCTGTTAGACCCTCAAAATTTTCATTGGAGGCTGTGATCTTCCCTCGAATGATCGATCCATACTTTAATTGATTTGCAGGCAGGACTTCTGTTAATAGTTTCAAAACTCAGCGCAAGGCTTTGTGTTTACTTAAAAAAGTGACCTACTACATATACTGCATAATTTATCCGTATATTATTTGATAAGCATATAGGCTATGTATAGTCATTTGAATTAAGTTAGCTTGTTTATAATCCCTCATTTGAGTTAATTATAAGGTTATTTAAGTCCCCTGACTGTTATCTCCTCATCGGCGCCTCTGGTATTCGTATATTTTTTTTTTCTTGTATTGTGTTGTTTACTGTGAGTACAAGTATCCAATGACTCCCTTTTGTCATTTCGTCAGCCAGGGTTTCTCCTCACTCTTGCACAGAAACACTCTTTATGATTTGTTCTTTTAAGGTGGGTTATACTTCATGCTGTTATTCTAGCTAGTGTACCAGGCGTAATTAATCTTGGGTTGCCTAACTCACGGACTTTGTACATCAAGAATTTCTGTGACCCACTCTACACTTTCTATCTGGTCACCTCCTTTGGCTGAATTCTTTATTGTAGAGAGGGGTTGTATTTCGGGGAAATTATCAATCTTTTTGTTAGTTTCATGTAGGTGTTTGTCTAATTCTTCTATTTTCTTCTCCAGTCTATACATATATATTTACCTTGAACTTTTCATTTATTCCTTTTTGGTAGTCTATATTTGTTTTAGTTAAGATATTAACTTGTATGCCAATATACATGATTTACTAGTAGAGTCACGCAATTCTTGTTCTTTATCGTTCACGCTCGTCGTTATGGTACTGAATCTTTTCTGGAAATTAAAATAAAAATTACAAATAAAAATGTAATTACGTTTCCATATGAAAAAAATTAACACAAATTCAATGTTTTATACTCACACCATTATTGGAAGTTAAATTCAAATGAGCTGGATTCACAGAAGATACATGAATCGATATTCCTATTATTTCGCGTGAGGCAATTAATTTCATTAACAGTGAAACACTATTCCAGCGTTTCCCAAACTTTTTCAACTTGCGGCACACTACGGTTGTTACTTGGATTCTCGCGGCACACTTATAGATATTATTATTTGTAAATATAAAACACAGTAGTATTTTTTCTGGATTATTGATCTCCTTCTAACAGGGAAAAGAGCTCTATCACTGGTTTTTTCCCGTGGTAAATCATTATGCTTATTTTTCATTCTAATTTAAAAATAGAAAACAATTGCAATAAAATATTGGATTCAGGTTTTTTTTTAAAAAAAGATACCCTTTCTTTTTGAAAACTGTGTCCAACGTTTACAAAGAAGGAAGATCACTAAATAACGAACGAACAAACAAATATCTTTTGCTTTTAAAACACAAATGTAGGTAATTTGTCAGCAGGATTGAATGATATTTTAAATTTTCAAGTTACGATATAGTCTGCAACAATAAAGAAACAATAATGGTCATAACAGTGATAACACATACTTTTTTCAGCATTCAAAATGTACAGAACAGTAACCGGTATTAAACTTAAATTTGTAGATTCATAGTAGAGGTTCATAGTAATGTGAAATACAAATATACATTTTTCCCTACGTTTTGCAATTTGATTGCTATAAAATTAATAATTTTGTTTCGATTCCTCGCGGCACACCAGCGGCCCATTCACGGCACACCAGTGTGCCGCGGCACACCGGTTGGGAAACGCTGCACTATTCCTTCTAAGAAAATACCACAACTTGACTTTGCGGTATAAGATACTAATTCTACTGTTATTTGTGTTACATTTTCTGTTTGTAAATCTCATCTATCCTTTATGAGCAAGCTCTACTTTATGTAAATCTCGCATTTAATAAATTGATTGCCTAACTCTTTGAAAAAGATGCAAATCGGTTTCGTTGTTCCGTTATTTAAAAACGGAAATTTTGTGGTCTGGAAAGAAAAGGAGTCTCAGAATAACTTGAAAGTAAAATAAAACTACCTATTGAAAATCAGTTAGATAATTACTATTTTGATTTACTTCTAAAGATGCTAGAAACCGATTACTAAGAAAAATAACTTTCACAGATGATGTACTCATTCTTATCTCTCAAGAAACTATATAGTATGCATTTGTAAATTCAAAATCAGGTTGAAAATAATCGAATTGCTAATAAAACAAAATCAACCTTTTAAGCAAATAAACTATCAGACATGTACTTTAAATTGTTTCTGTTATCACATAACTGTACACATAAAGCTCAATTGTGTTCTTTTCGATTGTCGAGTGATTAGCCTCGTGTCTTTGATCCAAGGGTTCCTGTTTCGTTACTTGATGGGAAAAAATTGAATGGCCTCCAGTAGTTTGGATACCTGCTTAAATCATAGGTTCACGCTTCATATAGCATCGGCGCTAAAAGAAAAAGTCTAAACTATTACAAAGAAGAAGAATTCGATTGTGTCAATTGAAGGTTTGAAACATCGACTTTCATCATTATGATACAATTTTCTGTTTAAACATTCTTTTAATGTTCATCCAACTTAAGTTCTGTGTTTATCCGAACAGAAGTGCAATGTGCATATGCATCAAAAATTTAAACATGTGACAAGAGATTCGAAATATACCAATCCTCTCTTTCCCTCAAAAAAAAAAAAAAAAAATCTATGGATATAACAAGAATAATGTACAGACTCGTACGGAAGAATTTATTTCGGGAGGGGCCCAAATTCACTAAAGATGAATTATATTAAAATTTGCAGAAAAATTACATTAAAATTAGACTAAATTTACACAAAAACCGGAATTTCTGGTATGGAGGGTCCGGAGCTCCAGGACTCACTTCGCTGCGTACATCGTGGGTGAACACATTAAAAAAAATTGCATAATTTATTTGCACAAGTTGTTTAATTTGGTACAAATCCAATCCATAATGGCATTAAAGACTCTTTATTCATATTATAAAACATTGCCAGTGCATAATTTCTAAATTTGTAAACATGTTAACGTCTGTAAAGTAAACTGTTACTGCCTTGTGGTTAAGCGATTGCACTACGTGCCTTTGGCGTGGGAGATCTGGGTTCGATTCCTGTCAGGAGCTCGTATGGTTCGGATCCCATGTTAAGCTGTAGGTCGATTATTCATATAGTCCCGCTGCTGAAATAGACGCTAAACTCAAAAATCAAATTTTATCTAAAGTAAACTACCTAGCACTTCAAGCAACAACAGTCTATGGCTGTCAATTAGCAGAAGTTTAAGTTGAAAGTGATGGTGTGGGGCAATGAAAATTTGACCCAAGACCCACTGCACCACTACCCATCGTGATCCACTGACCCAGGACCCACCTTGACCCACCACCCATCATAAACTACTCACCCACTGTGGCCTACTCTGACCCACCAAAACCCATCGTCATCAACTTGGACACATGATCCATGGCCTCTTCTCTTTTGACTGAAGAGTTTACACTTGTAATAAAACCAGGCTGTGAAATTCTAACTAATCGGAGTTGAATTTTTACGGTCAATCGCTCAAGCACCGTTCTGTTACAATAACTATGGATCTGACCTTTACGATACAAAATGGTAAAGTGTTTGTCATGGGCCAAATTACGATGAATTTCAATTAAATTGTCATGGTATAATTATTTCCTTGTTGAATTATCGATACTTTTCAGTGGAAAAAAAGATAAAATTTGAAAGTCCCAGACCAACGTAATGAAAAATTATAAAAGTTTCCTTATAATAATGCGTATAGTCCAAACTTAAAATTTCCTGTGTAATTAAGCTTACAGTACAAATTTTATGTCTATTTTACTCACAGCTTTATGCGTTGATTGCCCTGTGCTCTAAGCGCTCCATATAATAAACATAAGCTTCGGAAATTATTATAGTAGAAAGCAACGGATCTATATGAAGCGATGCACTGATTTTTTTGTTTCTCAATTGTTTCTGATTTTTTTTGTCAACTAATATCGATCGTTTTCGGTTATTTTTACAAACCAACTTTACCAATTTTCCAATATTAGAAAGTCCCCCCCCCCCCATAAAGAAGGATTTAAAAAATGCTAGGACACATTCTGTTTATTTTTAATAAAGAGTTAATATACTGAATTTAGCTCTCTAAGTTGAACGGCTTGTGATATAGTAAATTTTTTCGCTAAACTTCGGACCCCCCACTACCCCTTAGGATGTGTATTATAACGAAAGCGATATGACAACATCCCAGTTTGGATTATGGCGTAACTATATACCAAATCTAGCATAATTTCAGCAAATTTATCAAAAGGTCGCAAAACCTGGAGATGAGAAAGAAGTTAGTAATGGGAAGAAAAAGAACGGCAGAAGTGTATCCTGTCCAATTGATTCATACAATCGGTAAACCATACAGGCACCCTTATTGTTCGAAGCAAGTTCAAAACGGCAGGAGGCCATCCCTTTTCCGATATCTTTGGAGAAGAGGCGAGGGAATAGAAACAATTTAGTGTTTCTGAAAGGGGATTTGTCACGTTAGAAGAACTTGTAGCTGTCATTAAAAAAATCTTGAAATCCTACCGTGTATACATATTTCACCGTGTATACATAGTCTTGAAAGGGTCATACAACATTTTTTCCGTCTTGCAAGCAGTTGAACGATGCGCAACTTTCTGGAACGTCTTGCTTGGTACCTGCTATCGCCCTCCCGCTAACATAAAAGAAAAACCAGTTTCGCTGCTTCCGAAACAACGGATTCTTTTGGACAGGGAGGGAAAGTACGCCAAAATACGCGATTTTAATGAGGAGGTTCACTGTTTGTCCACTAGAGCGCAGTGCTGCATGGATGGTGATATCTTTCTTGCTTACAAGAAGTTGTAAAATCTAAACAGTAGATAGAAAGATCGGGTAGCAAGGTCTTTTTTATGACAGCTACAAGATTCATGTAAAATGGAAACGTACCATTATAATGAGTTTTATTGCAGACGGTAGCTTCTTGATGAAACAAATGCCGGTGACTCAAAGGCCTTTCGGCATATTTTTGACCCAGTTCATCACAGAAATGTATCCTTTTGGTAGCTCCACCCAGGATTTTCTAATCTTTGACTACCAGGTCATTTTCTTTCAAAATATGTAAATGAACACTTTGCATTCATTTATATAACATATTTTTCTTTCCTTATTCTTCTTAGAAGCCAAAAGCTGTGAGTCTGGCAATGACTGCACTAGTTTAGTTGAGTTACAAAGATTTGGTGTGTGAAGTATTGAGTTCTACCCACGTATTTTTGCGCTCTGCGTATTTTAAGGTACGTTATCGCATTTCAACTTTGGTTTTCTTTTCTTTAAAAACTTCTGAATTAGTAATTATGAGGATCTATCATAATTTGACCGAATCTAGCATAATTTCGATCAGGTTTTGGAATAATTCCGAGCTGTGAGTCTGGCAACGCTGCTTCCAACGCAGCCGGTCGCCAGTTTGCTCCGAGCAGTGTGAGTGAAAAGACATGCCTCCGCGTGAAGTGTTGTTCTCGTCCTTGTAACACGGCGCGATGGAGCGTTCGCTTCAACAACGATACGCCATCAAGTTTTGCGTGAAGCTTTGAAAGAATGCAACCGAAACATTCCAGATGCTTCAAGAGACCTTCAACGACAACTGGATTTTAAGGTCACAGTCCGGGAGCTGGCTCATCTCGTTCAAGGAGGGCCGGGAGGAGAATGCCGACGAACCCATTCTGGACGCCCAACAACGGGCAGAACCGACGAAAACATGGATCATGTGCGCGAAGTTTTGCGTTCCGACTGTCGATTGAGCATCCATCAAATTTCTGACACCTCACAGATATCAACATTTGCGGTACATGGGATAGTGACTGAGGATCTGCAAATGCGCCCAGCCACATGTCCTTCATCGTTACCAACTTCCTGACCCGGAGCAATAACCCGGTGTTCCTCCATCCCCTTACAGTCCCGACTTGGGTCCGTGCGACTTTATTTTGTTTCCCCGACTGAAGAGAGAGCTAAAAGGAAAGCATTGGGAGACCGTGGAATACATCCAAAAGCATGTTAAAACGTTCCTAAGAGGCATTCCCGTCGAGGACTTTCAGGATGCCTTCTAGGCGTGTCAGACACGTCTCCGCAAGTGTACTGATACAGGAGGAGAGTATTTCGAAGAATATTACGCATTTGTGCATGTTCGATCAATAAATCTATTTTTCCCAGAAAATGCGCATTATTTTTATAATGGACCCTGTATTTACGCTTAAAAATGCTTCTGCAATCCCAGCTAATAGTATTTGATGGACCAAATATTAATTCCACAAATTTAAACATATTTTCTGTGAATCGAAGTTAATCTTGTGAAATTTTGTTATGTGATGTTTTCTGAAATTTTTAATAATGGCTTGGAGAATGTTTTAAGTTTACAAGTTTTACTTTGATTGCATTTGTTAAATAATTATGGCATAGAGTTATAAAAATTGACTTTTCAGAAACATCATAGTAAGCATTCATTTTTCTGCTTTCACCATAACAAAATATTACACGATCAAAATGCAGCCTTAAATTTCAACATTTAAATCAATTCAAACAGCAAGTTTTTAAAAAAGAAAAGAAATGTAGATATAACTACTTACCATTTTTGCGAGATGTTTTAATATATCACCATCCATCGATTTCGTCTTAGAAATAGTTCTATTCCGATAATCGAGTAATCGATAACAATTTGATAAAATTTCAAAACCGTTTCATCGATAATGAATTTTAATTTCATCAAATTATCGAGCTTTCGAGACTCTCGAAGTGTTCGAGACACTCGAAATTTTTAAGGCACTCGAAATATTCGAGGCATTCGAAATGTTAGAAACATTCGACAAGTTTGAGACACTCGAACTGTTCATGACTCTCCAATTATTCGAAAGCAGCAAATGCTGAAAGATCTCAGTATGATCACAATCTATCAAATCGTTTGAATATTTTGAAAAGTTTATAATTCCCGGAGTGTTTAGAAGAAACAGTGCAATCGAAGTGATTATAGATGTACATAATATGTGCTACATATACAAGGTGTTCATTTCAAAAATTGTCTTTCTTGAAATGAAGTGAAAGAAAAGTTTCTTTCCGCAAGTTTTCGATACTCAAAACTTCGATAATATTCGAACTTTCGAGAATACCTGAAACTTCGATAATACTCGAATTTTCGTGAATACCTGAAACTTCGATAATACTCGAACTTTCGATAATACCCGAAACTTCGATAATTTCAAATACTCGAACGGAATCGAATAAGCGATGACAAGTCGATAAATGTTCACTCCCGAAGTTCGATAGGTCCTCAGCCATATCGAACACTCCTACTTAGAACATCATCTCTTCTTAGGTGATTCTTCGGTTTGCTTGTAAGATGGATATTCAGAGAACACACTGGGCACAGTCTCTTGTTTTAGCTTCCGAGTTTTGCTATTTTCTTTATAATCTTTTACGATATGCTGAATACAAACAACAAATCTGTCGGATGGAATCCAGTTACTTCCCCCCTTATCACCCTGTCTTGATATTTTTCTTAACCGTTTCGTCCGTAGTTCAATATTCGATGCTATTTCGTGAAACGATACCCCAACGCATTCTGAATTGCTTTTTCGTTTCTTACAAAAGGGCACACAGCATTAATACATTTTAATTTACGAAAACACTGAACCTTGAAATGTATATTTCACTACTATGAGATTTGTACAAATAAGCGTCGTTTAGTGCTGCGGAATTCGAAAAAAAAAACCGTATGATAACGTCTATGTTATTTCCGTGCGATTCGACAGCAGCGGTGCCAGATCTAGCATAATGATGATAGATCTAGCATAATTTGCATGTCTTCAGCATCTAGCATCTTGCTTTTAGCATCCTGCTCAAATCTATCATAATTTCAGCAAGTTTATCAAAAAGCCACAAAACCTGGAGATGAGAGAGAAGTTGGTTGTGGGAAGAAAAAGAACGGCAGAAATGTATCCTCTCCCATTGATTTATACAATAGGTAAACTATACAGGCAGTCTTATTGTTCGAAGCAAGTTTGAATCGGCGGGAGATCATTCCTTTACCGATGCCTTTAAAGAAAGTGTGTGTGAGTAAAAATAATTTAATGTTTCTAATAGCAGTGGCGGCCTCTCAGGAAGTGACGTCGTGACATGTCACTGCCTTGAGAGGTAGAAGATTCAGAATATTAAAAGAAAGCGAGTTAAGTATCATAACTGCTTCTGAATTTCTTCCTTTTTCTGCCCCCTGCCGTATCTATTTAGCCGCAAGACCTAGCGCGAAAGACCTGACTGTGGCAACTCTGCTTCGGTGACTGTCACCAGACCCTTGCTTCTGAATGCTGCTTGGAATGATGGTATCACCTTATACGGACCCTATCAGCTGTGTACGGGAAGGGCTTTCCATTGCTTCTAGCTCATGACAACGAAAGCTTGTCACGCAGAATCCGAAAGCAGCCGATATTTCACGATCTCATATACACTGCTTGGGACGAGAAAAGTGATCATAGCGCCGTTATAGAGCAATGAAGCTTTTTGCTGTGTAAGTGAGTGTTGTCGTTTTTGAAGTTATATCCTTCAAATTAAAAAAATGAATCAATAACCGCTCTTCTCAAGACTCCATTTTCGAAGTTATCATATGAGGATAAACTAAAGGTGAAAGAATTATGTAGACCCATGCCAGTATTAAGCATTCTATATAAACAACAGAGTGCGAAGGTTGACAGGTGGCGAAAATTCAACCCAGAAGCGTACAAGAAAAATAAGTGGATAGCAGGCTGTGACGAAAGGAATGCATTTTTTTGTTTTCCATGTGTACTTTTTCAAGGAGAGACTTACTGGTCTAAGAACGGTGTTACAGATCTTGTGTATTACGGAAACGTAAAGAACTTCAACTTTGATCGAAATTTTTATAATTTTAAAAATCAAGCCTCAGTATTATTCTAGTGGATAATAATGTCACCTTGGAAAAACCGAAAGGTATACAAATAAGTTGTTATTGGTACAGTCAGATACTTGAAGAAGGACACCAGGAAACCCAAAACAATTATATAACGAAAACATTTTTGTTTTGTGGAATGGTGAAAGCAGTGATTTCCCGCATACGTCACGAAACTATTATTTCATAGTCTAGAATGCACTGGTTTCGAAGGACATGAGAAAGAAAAATAACAAATGAGGCATACATAAAAACTCCTAGTTTTCTAAACCAGGTGTACAGTTTTCGGAGTCTCTCAACCGCACACGTACGGTTGAGTCTATCCGTCTCGAACTCTCAAGTCGGAGATTATCGGGCAGGTGGAACAATTTGCTAATTTTCCACTGTTGTAACGCGGTAATATTGTCGTCGTTACCAGCATCGATGGACCAGATCATGTAAGTTGCATATTCATATTTTATTCACAATTATGGTCAGGCAATGCAAATCTAGTATATCCTCATAGCCGCAGGTTATGATAAACCCGGATTTGGTTTAATTTTATTGTATTTAATTTGATTTGATTTAATTTTATTCAAATTAATTTGATTTGATTTAATTTTGATTATTCTTTAATTTCTCTTGAGTATAATGATTATCACATTGGCTTTTGTGAAGCCTAAATGACATTAGGTAGGTCTATGAATGTGCTTAGTAATTTATTCAGATACCATATTTTATTGTAACAACCATTTACTTAATATGGTATTACCGTGGGTGACCCATATACATTTCGATAATTTTATCGGGTTTAGAATAGCTTTGTGAGGGCCACACCCACTCTTGTGTAACTAATATTTCTCAGAATAAAGTGAGATAGCCCAGGTGAATTACTGCTTAATCATTGTGCCTACTTATGAACAACTCTTTACCCTGGTTCTACCTGCTAACAGGTTAGGTAAAATTCAAATAGGTTAAGTGACAACTTAAATGGATAAAGTGATAGCTTAAAATAGAATCTGTGATAAATTGAATACATAATGCATACAGAAGCCTATACTATTGGGCTAACTATTGGTAACATTACTGATACTATTATAGCATTGTTGTGACACTTTTATCCACCACGGTAGTGCTTATTCAGTACCAACTTATCCGCAATATATCCGTGATATGGCTCCCCGAAATGAATAAGAGGACTTATGATTGTGATGCCTGAACATAATTGTGTGTAATGCATAAACCTTGTTCTTATTTTTTTTTTTTTGGTGTTTGAACTTGTGGTTCATTGTCAGTGCACTTTGCATCTTTTATTTTTTAATTTGACTAGTTAACCATGGCTAATACTCGATCTAACAGTAGGTCTAATAGTGCAACACCGGTTTCTATGATCCTTCCCTCCGTCTCCTTAGATGTATTTTCCGATGGACCGTCTCAAAGTGTTGACAGATTTTTGGCGAATTTTGAACGTTTAGCCGAGATCAACGCGTGGACAACCGATCGGATTAAAGCTATCTTTCCCAGTTGCTTAAGTGAACCGTTTTTGTATTGGTATAAGACGCAAGAAGAGTTTCGACGTAACAAAGACTGGGCGGGTTTGAAAGCAGCTTTTGAGGAGCAGTTTGGGTCGTGTCAGATACCGTTAACAGCACTTAATGCTTATAGATCGCGTGTTCAAGCCCCAGGTGAACCGTTAACACACTACTTGTTTGAGAAGAAGTTCTTGGCAGATAAATACAATCCCACCCTTCCTTTTAAAGATTTTATGGCAGATGCTGTCATTGCCATGCTTCCGCAACACATGTATCATTTCTCTCAAAAGACGTTTGCGAATTTTGAGGCGTTAATCAAGGAAGCATTTACGAGGCAGAAAGCTGATTTTCTACTACATCAGTGCATCGCGGAACAACAAAGGGTTGTGGCATGCGACCCTCAGCTCCCCGCAGTGGCGTCGCAAGCCTCTGCCATCCCCACCGTACATTCTGCTTCTCAAATGCTTCAAGTAGATCTATATGCTGAAATAATTCAAAAGTTGGACAATTTACAACTCCAGTTTTTTTTCAAACAAAGCTCATGTTCACTTTGCAGAGACTTCATTTCGACCTCCCACTCCCCGCGCACCATCACCAGCTTGGTCCTATCGGGAGGACTACCGCAAAGATCAGGAATCCTGTAACAATTGTTCTAAGTGCAGTCACCTTCACGATAAGCCCCCTGCGCCCAAATCCAATAAAAACAACAAAAAGAACAAGGAATCGAATTCAGCTTCGGCTCAGGAGACCAAACCGACGCATCAGAAGAAGAAGAAGAAGCAAAGCAATAATAATTAGAGATGCAAGGGCTCGGGAAAAAAACCGGCTTTTTTGGAAAAAAACTCGGTTTTTTCTGCTTCGCTTTTTTGCTTGGGAAATTTTGGGCTTTTTTGAAAATTCTGCTTTAAATTGATAAACTAGATTTTGTTCGGCTTCTCTACAACACAAAAAGTCATTTAATTAGTGGTTGATGCCGATAATAATATAAAACCTCGAAAATAAACCATGAATTTCGAAAAGATATTTCAAACAGTTTTACTTCTAACATATTTACATTATGAATTCCAAAGGATTAACCAATGTATATAATAAGATTTTTTTTAACCTCCTACATACAAAAGTAAGCAGGGTTGGCAAGAGCCATGGTTGTTTTTGAAAATGCCAAAAACCCGTTTTTTGGGAGGAGTTTAAACTAGGCTTTTTTGGTTTAAACCAGGTTTTTTTGGGTTTAGATATTTTGCTTTATGTATTTATATTACATATTGACAGAAATAAGTTTGTTTCGCCTTGGTGTTATTATGCAACAAGGGGGTTATGCTGGAAGAGGTCACATAAGCTTAAAGAAGTCCGGCCAGTAAATTTCTTAAATTGAGAAACTGCCGCCCTAGGCATCGGGAAAATCCCGTCATTACTCTAAATGTAAAACAATAACGGAAAAAATCCTGTTATTGCTTTGCATGTAAAATTTAAAGGTCAGCGTATCATAATCAGTACGCTAAAACTGAGGTATTAAATTACAAATTTAGTGCGTACATATCATTGAAAGTACAATCCAAGCTAATGTTGGAAGCTACGTAGGCAATCGATAAATTTTGTCAATTTATATCAGTATATTTAAGCAACCTTGGCTTCTTTATAAAACAACAGGCATTCAGGCATGCAGAAATATACAATTTAGTTTCGTTTCGTATGTTCAGGCTTAACGTCCTTACGTAATAATGAGGTTATCAAGGAGAAGACTTTTGCTTAAAGTGACATCCGAACCGCTACTTTGTTTACGCATGAAAGAAGGGTTGTGGTTCGAGTGAGAATTGAACATGGGACACCTTGATTAAAAGGTGAAAAGGAAATAAAACTAATGCAGACGGTTTGATGTATGGAAACGTCACCATGAAGTTCACACGATTCGCATTTTTCGTACCTTTTATTTTATTTTTTTTCGGTTTAAACCAGTTGTTTATTTTTAAAAAAAAGAAGAAAAACAGCTGGTGTAAACCAGCCAACCCTAAAAGTAAATACTTCTTTTAAAAAATACTCAAATAAGTAGCAAAATTCTATGTAGTATTTTTACTTCAAAATATTCCATACCCTCTTTTTGGAACAAAATAAAATTAAAATAAAACATAAGAAAAATACTTAGATTTATATGATACACTTAAAGGCTGCACACCTAGAGCTTTTGGTTTTGTATATTCTTGAAATTCTACAGTTTTATATAAGCACCATCACGGTTTATTCAGTCCTCAAGTTTTCTGTATTTTTAACAAGAGGGATTGAACATGAAGGGTGTGAGATAAGAACATGGTAACCCATAATTTTACTATTTTAAGAAATTAGAAATTTTCTGCTGCACAATCCATTTTGAAAGTCGGAAAGCTGATTTTTCACATAAGTCTATACATGAGGGATTAAACGAAGCGGTATGCGTTGCTGCCTATCTGATTCTGCGTAACTCAGCAATTGAAAATTTGTTAGTTACCATGTTCTTGGCTCACACCCTTCATATCATTATGGAACTCTCCCCACCCCACCAACACACACAAAAAAAAGGACTACGGAATATATTTAAGTTAAGATAAATACAACTGCACAACAAACATGATTGACTGGAGTTTTTGCGCTTCTATCGAGAAGTCCGGAATTCAACTCAGCATTCGACCATTCTGACAAAACTTTTCTTCATTCCATCTATGAAGTAGAAATAGTGCGTGTACTGTGAGTTGGCTGACTTCATTTCTTATTGTTTTTAAATCCTTATTATTACTAATTACCAGCAGTGACGGTTTTGCGAGGGTTAGGGGGGGCGGTCTTTCGGACTGAAGCCTGTTCCCCAAAATTACGGAATGTCTAAAACTAACGAAATATCTATTAGTTATGCCTTTACTCATAAACTTTAAGCTGCCGTCAAATAAAAATTATGAATGTTTAGAAAAACTAAACATTAGTAAGAAAAAAACCCTCCCAAAATACTTTTCTAAATCCGCCACTGATTCTCAGTATAAAATGATCTTCAAGGTTGTATCCGGAAGATTATCGCTAAATATATAAACGAAACGAAATACAGTATTAGTTATGCCTGTACTCATAAACTTCAAGCTCCTCCCAAATAAAATTAGGAGATTTTAGAAAATGAAACAGAGAAACCCGTCCCAAAGTACGTTTCTAAATCCCCTACTGATTATTTGTATAAATTAGTATTCAAGGTTGTATCCGGAAAATTATTGCTAAATCGTTGCACAGCTACAGTATAACAGAAATGTGGAAGTACGGTTAGACGGATATATTGAAAAACGTACGCTTTGACGGATATATAGAAAAACGTAAGTTTAACTTCTGCGTTAGAAGCTAGAGTACTAAGCTCTTAGAAATGAAACAGACGACAAACTAAAATGATATCGAGAAGAAAAAATATCGATAACTCAAAAGTTAAATTGAAGTTAAATAGTCTCTAAAATTGCCCTCAAATACTGCATTCTTCATGTTAGCTTTAATTCGTAAAACATGTGCTCCATCCATCTTGATGGTGAATTTTAGAGCGAAATATGACATTTAGGTCATGGAATTCTTATCTAAGTATAGAATATACTATAAGAAAGCTATTTAGATAGAAAAATCATGAAAATGAAAAAAGCCAAAATTTCCAAAATTCTCGTTTTTTTCCAAAAAAGCCGGCTTTTTATGTGAAAAAACCATCGATTCAAAAAAGCCGGCTTTTTTGCATCTCTAATAATAATAGATTTCCTAAGGGTAACGGCAATTACCAAGCATATTATGAGCAACCTCCACTGGCATACCCTCCGTATGCCCTTCCTTATCCATACTAAGGATACACCCCACCCTCTCCAAACTCTTTCCCAACCCCACCCACTCCTCACTCTTTCCCACCCCTACCCCAACCATCTCCACCATCTGTACCTGGTTCCCATCCAAAAAACTGAATTTGCCTCAGGAGCCGTCAGCTACTGAGCCACTTCCGCAACCTTCACCCCAACCGTCAGATCCCAACCAGGCTGATTCTCTCCCGACCACGCTCACTTTACCACTACATTCAGAAGGTCAACTATTTTACATTCAGGGCTCGATAGGGAACGTAAAGCGCCGTTTTCTGATCGATACTGGGGCAGAGTCATCCCTCTTGCCATGGACAGCTTTACCACGTAATGTAACTGTATTTCCGCTGGAAACAAAATTGTACGGCGTGAGTGACAAACCGATGTCTCTTAAATACGCAGCATACATCAAAATTAGTTTGGCAGGAAAATCATTTACGGTTTTATTTCGACTCATTCCGATTCCAAAATTTCCAATCATTTTGGCTAACAATTTTTTGAAAAGTCATAAAGCTGTAATTGAGTATCAGAAAATACACTTACATTACGTCATTTTGGCTGTCGTCCCGAAGCAGAACAGAAAACACCCGTAGGTTCTACCCAACTACCTCCAGTTGTTGCTACTCAAAATCACACTAATCAGCATTTTACGTTGGCTTGTAAACAAACAACAGACAACCACAA
Source organism: Thermobia domestica (assembly GCF_964235325.1). NCBI lineage: Eukaryota > Metazoa > Arthropoda > Insecta > Zygentoma > Lepismatidae > Thermobia > Thermobia domestica. Next base: position 145,026,320 of record NC_137469.1, on the reverse strand, counting down.
CCGTCCCACCACGCTCTATTGTTTTCATTCCGCTTGACATACCGTTAGGTGTTAATTTTAGCGCTGTTCACATACATACGCCTATCAACAGCAACTTAAAACGTTGCTTCATTGCTCATACTGTAGCTAGCACAGACAATATAGCGGTTCCCGTTGTAAATCTGGCTTATAAGCCCAAACGCTTTCACAAGGAAACGCCTCTGGCTATTGCGTCTGTACTATTAGACATTCCCAAGTCGTTAAATGTAAACACGGTGCGTAAGTTGTTTACACCAACAGATGAGCATGTGATAGAGAAAACAAAACAATGGCTTGCTAAAATTGGTCACCTGATTGATAATAACCAATTCACTATTAACAACGATTTGAATAGCGAACAACAACAGAATTTAAGGGATGTGCTCACAAAATATGCTAGTGTATTTAAATGGTCTGATACGGATTTCTCCCATATAGACGCGTATGAAGCAACTTTAGACCTCCAATCAAGAGAACCTTTTCGATCCCCGATGTTCACAATACCGCACAGGTTACGAAATAAGGCAAAAATGCAAATTCTTAAATTACTGGAGATGGGTATCATAGAATCAAGTAACTCGGCAACGAGAAACAATATTTTAGTGGTGCCCAAACCTAATTCTGAGGACCTTCATGTTTGTTTGGATTTAGGCAGACTGAACCTTGCCTGCCACCCTATTCGAGACTCTCCGACCAACATGGCGGACGTCATTGAGAACCTTGCAGACGCTACTTATTACTGTTCTTTTGACTTAAGCCAGTCTTTCTTTCAGGTCCCCCTGGACACGAATGACCGTCCATTTACTGCATTTTCAGTCCCATCTCTAAATCTCACACACTCGATGTACCAGCTCACAGCCATGCCCATGGGGCATGTTAATAGCACGACCATGCTCCAGCGCATCTTGCGTGACATTTTTGAAAATGTAGATCCCAACCACCTTACCATGTATGTAGATGATCTTTATTTAGGCGCGAGAACGTTTGAGGAACTATTGGTCAGTCTAAAAAAAGTCCTAGTCACTGCGCAGCGTTATTCCGTTTTGTTCAATCTCAAAAAATCAATGTTTGGTGTTACAAAACTAAAGTGTCTTTGTTTCATAGTACAAGCAGGTCATATTCAACCTGACCCGGCTCAGATTGAGGCCATTTTGAGTATCCCCGAGCCCCAAACCGTCAAACAACTACGGTCTTGGCTGGCCTCAGTGAATTTCTTTCGCACATTCTTTGCTAATATTTCCCTCAACCTAGCACCGCTTTATCAAGCTTTGAAGGGATCTCCAAAGAAATTAGTTTGGACAGACGAATGCGAGAGCGCATTCCATCAAATGCGTCATATTCTCACCAACCCACCCCTTCTTCAGATATACTCCACCAATGATACATCTCATGCCTTGGTGGTAGATTCCAGCCTTATAGGCGTCGGAGCCCGTCTGTTGCAAAAACGCTCATCTTATGCCGACTGGCACCCTGTGCAGTTTGCATCATATCGTCATCCTCCACGGAAGACGCCCCCACCAATATATGAGCTGGAACTTTATGCAGTCTATTTCGGGCTTAAGAAATTCTATAAATATTTAATTGGCCAGGAATTTACCATTTACACGGACTCACTAGCGGTAACAGCTATAAAAACTTCGAATTACCTTAGCCCCAAATTGCTGAGGTGGCGAGATTTTTTCAGCACATTTACTTTTAACATCAAACATTTGAGCGGAAGTAAGAACGGATTGGCTGACATATAGAGTAGAAACTCACTTCCGGTTTTGCAGGAAACAATAGCAGAAGATCAAGAGACCCCTCATGAGTACCAGATGTTGGCCCTAGACAGAAGAGTTGATGTAGGTGAACTACAGCGTCAGGACTCCTTTCTGGGTAAAATAATACGGACGCTACAATCTGAAGATACTTCCCATCGCCAATACAAACAATGGAAAAAGCAGTTCACTATTTCAAATGGTATCTTGCATAGAAAAATTAAGGCTATACCTAACGCCAGACTAGTGCTCTGTGTCCCTAAGAGATTACGGGATTCAATCTTTGCAGGGTTACACACGCATTCACTGACCCACCTTGGGTTTACCAAATTACATCTGCTAATGAAATCGAAGTACTACTTCCTGCAGATGAAGCAATGGCTATACCGAAAATTAGCCAGGTGTCATGAATGCTCCTTATTTAAAAGATCTTACAAACCGTCTGTCGAAACGGTACAACAATTACCCCACGACACTATTTTCAAGTGCTTTTCCATAGACTTGGCAGGAAAGCTAATCGCTTCCGAACCAGAAAAATACCAATATTTTTATTTGGCGACGGACCATGCAAGTGGTTTTGTCATCACGGCTCCTCTGAAGTCACCGTTATCAGAAGCTTTTATTAGTTTCTTTATGGACCATATAGTTACACCGTACTCTTCTCCATCTCTCATTTTTATGGACAAACAAACTTCTCAGACGTCCACAAAAACGCGGCAATTCTTAGCTAGTATGGGTGTAGAAGTACGTTATGCGCTACCCCACCATCATCAAACCCTTGGGCACGCTGAGAATCGAATTGGAGCCATCCAAAATGCATTGCGTTTCCTTACCAAGGAACAACATGCACGCTGGCTGGATTTTCTACAGACTGCTACGTCGTGTGTGAATAAGACCCCTCTCACAGAACTTCGCGTTAGCCCGTTTTCAATCTTGTATGGTATTGAACCTTCATTCATAATCAATCGTGTGCTGAATGCACTTGACCAGGAACTTAGCAACCACGAGAGGCTAACTCTTGCACGTGAAATGCGGGACTACGTGTTGTAACGGAGGAACCAAATATTTGAACGACAACGCGAAAAATTGCATTCTAAGAAGCAGCCCACAGAGTTTCTTCCAGGATCCAAAGTAGTTGTTCAACGTCTTTACGCCAAACCCAACGATTGCAAGAGCATTCAGCAGCTATTTGATGGCCCCTTTGAAATTCACAGCCGCCTAGACGGTAATTCATATATGGTAAATATGAATGGTAAACAGGTCCAAATAGCAAAAACGCGTCTGAAACTGAACGTTCCGGATGAAAATCCGAGTCCCGAATTCCAGACAAAGTACAGACAATATCTGTAATTACATTTATAGGTGATAAGAGCAGGCGTGTAGCCTCACATTTATAAATGTACCATATTCACATAAATATATATGTTCAAACGCCCGACTTTGTCTCTTGTTTTCACATATATCCTATTCTGCATCGGGATCCCGAGATTCCGCATACCCCACCTACCCATGTCTATCCCTCAACATACGCCACTATCTAGTGCCGTATGAAATACTTATTTTCAAGAAAACCTATGATTGCAACAAGTGTATTTGACTGATCTCCAATGCGAGAGTTATACACATACATATGCCTCTTGTGGCAACTAGTCCCCTTTGGAGGCTATGTGCCCACGGGCCCAGCCCCCCTCCTCTGGCTCACGATTGTGTGTGTCTCAGGTTACATACAAAAATATTGCCATACAAAAGGGCAATGACCACTGTGTAGCGCCAGTTCCACCTTGCACTGCAACTGGCGGGGAACATCGCATTCTGCGAACTCCCCCACATATTACATGCACTTTCTTGTATTCAGTACTATCCAAGTCCTGTATAGGTAGACACCCCACCCACTCACCCACATGTAGGTTATTCGTAAACAGACACGGAACAGATGACCTCCTTCCATATCTCGCTTTCAGTACCAAATTATCCGTGATAAGTATCAACTTATCCGTGATAAGTATCAACTTATCCGTGATAAGTATCAACTTATCCGTGATATGTGCATCTCGGTGAGAAAATTTCAAAACACGAAAAGTCAAAAGAGCATATGAGTAATGTAATGAGTTTATCTGTGTTGGAGAAAATAAACATACAAACTCAATTGAGTTCCCACTATCAGCAAACCATTGCGAAACATAACGAGCAAGTTAGTAAAAACAGGTATGTGTTAAATCTAATTATAAATTTTATTCATTTTTGTGGTGCTTTTCAATTGGCTCTAAGAGGTCACAATGAATCGGAAGAGTCTTCAAATAAAGGTATCTTTCACGAGTTCATTAATTTTAGTGCCGAGTCAGATAAGGACTTAAAAGGGCGTCTGAGCAAATCATCAGCGTTTACAGGAATATCAAAGACAATACAAAATGATTTACTTCAGTGCATGCTGGAAGTGTATCACGATGAAGTAAGGAAAGAAATAAACAATGTAGATTATGTAGCAATCATTGCAGACGACACAACGGTCGTGTCATCTCAATTTAAACTAGTTTTGCTTATGCGTTGGTGGGAAACCTGTAGAAAGATTTTGGAAGTTTTTGAATCCCGAAGGTCATGACGCTCGTGCTATCGCGGACAGTATTTTAGCTGAACTTGAGCCATTAATCGGCAATACACCGAATAGACTTATTGCGCAGAGTTTTGACGGTGCTTCTGTGATGAGGGGAGGATTAAATGGAGTACAAAAATTAATAAGAGACAAATACAAGTATGCGAATTTCATACACTGCTATGCTCATCAGGTTAACCTAATAATGTCTAAAGCGGGTACGTATCTTTGTTTTTTCAAACTTGGGCGGAATTTGGGCCTTTTTTTCAAATTCATCGCAAAGGACACATATTCTAGATACAATTGTTCAAAGAAGGTTGCCGCGGGTTTCTCACACCATGTGGAATTTTCAGTCTCGTGGAATAAATACAGTTTACGAGTATCGGAAAGATCTAATTGATGTTATGTTAACAATAGAAAACTGTGAAGATATAACGTCACAAACCTTACCTCAAGCTTCCGCGTACAAGCTATTATTAAATGAAGAAAATTTCGTATTTTGGTTTACTTTTTTCCACGAGATTACGCCACACGTCGAAATTATTTTCAGCCAACTACAGAAAAAATGTACTGATCCCGTCAAGGTTCGAGAACATCTGCATAATTTTGAACTTGGTATGCAGTCAGTCAGAGAACAAATTGACAACATTATTCAGGAAATAGAAACCGAAATAGAAACCGAATTAGAAACTGCAAGAGACGAACCATGTACAAAAAGGCGGCGAAGTGAAGCGTACCATAACGACAAAAAGAGACAAGCATTAGAAGTTTGTGATGCAATCCTAGTGGAGGTCAAATCTAGATTTCACTTCACTGAGCACCTTGTAGCTACGACATTATTTGCTGTAGAAGAATTTGACAATTACAAAAAGGAGTTCCCCGATAATTATCGCAGTGAGATGGTTAAAAAAATATCCCTTCTTGGAGGAAAATAAATAAAAAAGCGAACTTCAAATGTGCTATTCGAGACCCGAACTGAGAACGGTGTGTGGCGCGGTGTCATTCTTAATGTTCATTATAGACGAAGAATTGTGCGACACGTTTCAAGAAACAGTTAAACTCCTAAAGTTATTGATAACTATGCCAATTTCAACAGCAGAAGCACAGAGATGTTTCTCGATTTTTGATCAGAATAAAAACTTTCCTAAGAAATACCATGAAAGAGAAAAGATTTACTGCGTTAGGCATGTTGTCATGTGACAAGACATTCTTAATGAGATAGGTAATTTTAACAAAAAAGTTATCGATGTCTTTTCCAGCAAGGAAAATCGTCGCATGGAGTTTCAGTATCGTGCATCTTAATTAGTCAACCAAACGTGTTCAGTTAAAAGTTCGAAGACAATAAATAGTGCAAGTGAAGCGTTTCTCTTTAAACAGTGTACTCGTGTTTTGTTCAATATCAGTGTGTATGTGTTTTTTATCAACAAGATAAATAATAAACTTAGTTAAATAAGAGCATCTCAAGATTTATTCCGCAAATTTGATTACTGAATTCACTTCAATATATAACAGACTGGCATGAAGAAGAATAGAACTTCAGTGAAAGGAGCAAGAGAACCAGTACCTACCTGATTGCTGATAATGTAAGTACAATCGATTATAATTAAATTGAAATTCTACATATGTTCTAATTAATAATAATAATAATAATAATAATAATAATAATAATAATAATAATATTGTAGTTCTGTCACTACCTAATAATTTGTCACCAGCCGCCACCGCTGAATAGCACACAAACGCAGGTGACCCAAATGCCTTTCGTCATGTGTTTGACCCAATCCAGCCGAGAGATGCATTTTTTATTAGTTCCACCCAGAGTTTTCTAATCCTTTGACTGGGAGGTCATTTTTATTGAAAAAATGTAAACAAACATTTTGCATTCATTAATTTTTTTCTTTATTCTTCTTAGCAGCTAACAAGAAAGGGGAAAAATGGAAAGGCTTTTCTACATCTTGAGTTGTTATTTTTAATTTTAGAGATTTGTTTTCTTTAAAAACTCGTGAATTAGTAATTATCAGGATCTAGCATAATTTGACCGAATCTTGCATAATTTCGATCAGAGTTTGGAATAATTTCGAGCTGTGAGTCTGGCAACGCTGTTCGATAGGCAGTATAGAGGATGAAGCGGGTGGTGCAATAAACTTGCTATATCATTCCGTTATGCTCTTAGCATCTGGTGGTTGCTGTCCATATTCTGTCCTGAATGTTGGTTGAAATGTGACGGTAGATTTTGTTTCATGATACCACAACACACACTTCGCTTTCTGCTGCGCTGACGCCATTTTTAAACAAATGACTGTCACAGTGCTGTTAGCTGCAGTGGATGGCAGCACAGATTGTGGTAAAATCTTGAAGTAATATACAAGCATGTTTTCCGACCGCATGCTTCTACTCGTATCATTCATTGTTTTCTTGTTATTAGTGTTTGTTATCAAGGAGAGACTTTATGTCCACCTTGTACAGAGTGGCTCAAAAGTAGGTATACAGGCCTACATTGATCAAGTATGACGTTTTAATTTATTAAGATAATGAATTTATTTGCCTCGGTCTATTCCGAGTTTAAGGCATAAGTGAAAATGACTTAAGAATAAATAATGAAGAAACTGAGTCAACACCTTTGTGGATTTCAATAAGTAAATTATGTAAAATCCTATGAGCTGATCAGTACGTGTCTGTATACCTATTTTTGGGCCACCCTGTATTTTAATTACCCAATGTCTTAAAGGCTGATTATGAGAATAATTAATGTAGATTCTGGTGATTATAAGCCAGATCATTTTCTTTTAAGTTCGGATTATTAATTTATTTCTGAAAAGACCAGTATTACGACTTCAGAATATTAAGCACATTTTCATCAGAAGGATACTGAGTCTAGGTTACAAAATAGAATTAGCGTTTCAGGTAGCATAGTAATGGTTGCAGAATTAATTCGGAAAGTATCCATTTCATTTTGTGTTTAAAAATTTTAAGAAAAAAACAATTGTCAGTGTAACGACTAAGAGGTAATATAATTTTACTCTAATAGAGTCACTTGTGTACACATCACGCTTGAACCATATTTATGTCCATTTTGACAATCTATTGAATTTTTAGGAAATTTGAAAGCTAAATATCTGATTTTAAATTCAAATTGAATTAACCCTTTGAAACCCGGGTGGCCAAAGTGACACACACGGGTGAATCACTTTTTTAATGTGCTCTTGTGTGGACACTAATTAAAATATCAGGATATTTCTTTTTTGTTAAATATGGTTAGACCATAGTTAATCATATTAGTTTCTTTTTCTTCTGGGTGTCGAATTTCCTTGTCAAATTTCAGTCCAAATTTAAAAATTCGAGAAATTTCGAATTTCAAATTTTCTTTTTCCTCCTTCTTTGCAGAGAGATCTCCTTAAGACTTGTCAAGTAGATACCTCGGACAGAACCTAATTGTTCACATCAATTGGACCAAGCCGCGTGCAGTGTTGCCAACTAGGTAAATTAAAATTTCCCTAAATGTGGGCAAAAAATTACAAATATTCGACATTTTTGTGTATAAATCCGTTTCTATACGTCCGAGCGCAAGTCAACTTACGCCAGTAGAGCATTGATCCTTAGTCAACAAAATCGGGTACAGATCATTACAATGGGGTAACTAGAGAAAGCACGAAAAATTCTTATTTAGGTTCTAAACCATTATTTTTCTAGTTTTTCCCTACTTTCCTGTTTACCGTAATTTCTTATTGTAATTAGAAACTCTGTTTGTTAAATATCGCCATGATACTTGTAGCATATATTACTGGTGTGCCAATGTTTATTTTAAGATAGTTTGCATCTATCTGGTAGCAGTGTTGCCAGCTACAGAAAATTTCCGATTTTAAGGGGGAACACTTTTGGAAAATTTCCTTTTTTGCCTCTATTATTTCTCTCTTGTTATCTACATTCGAATAAATCTACCACTGTCTAAAGGACTTGTCCTTGTCCTATACAACGTACCATGAAAAGTTTCAGTAGGATAATTAGGGGAAGTACAGTTGAGGTTTATAATGAACCATGTTCTGTAAATGGTAAGAAAATGGTGAGTTTCTGAAGCAGAATGAAATTATTTTAAAATTTCATGATTATTTTGTTAGATATCGTAATGATGCTTGTCGGATATATTAGTGGGGTACCAAGGTTTATTTTCAGATAGTTTGCGTCTGCCTCGTGGCAGTGTTACAAGCCCAAAAAAGTTAATTCCCGATTTTAGGTGAAAAATTAGCAATATTTCCCTTTTCCCCTCTATTATTTCCCTCTTGCTGGCTATACTGGAACAAACGTACCCCTATCTGAAATCCTCTTTTGTAGCCTACAGAACGTACCATGAAATGTTTCAATGGGATAATTAAAGAAGCTGTAGCTACGGCGTATTTGTTGATTTTTGCTTCTGAGTGTCAAAATTTCATGTGTATGATGACAGATATTTTTTTTCTTTCTGTCTTTGTGTGGCAGCCAACGACTTTATGATTTCACTGTACCTTGCCAACACACCAAAGAATTTTTGTAGGTGACTTGGACTCACGTGGTAACAGTGGTGACAGTACAAAAAATCTTGAGATTCGGTTAGGGAATTTTTTTGTAAATTTTTACCTTTACATTTCCCTCCCGTTGGCAACACTACAAAGTAACTTACACAAAAAGATAGCCACATCCGTCTTCTGAAAAACAAGGCCTTAATCATATTAATTGGTTAAATAGTTTTTGAGCAATAAGTCACTAACTGAAAATGTAGCAAAACGCCAAAAATGACCTTTGTCCGAAAGATTTAAAAGTACATAATCGAACTCATTTGTTCTTCAATAGTAATTGACTTTCTCATCTTCACATGAATTAGTATGAAATTGGCCACTAATAGCTCTGTTCACTGTGGTGGAAAAGGGCTTGTTCCATGTTAGATGATCTTGCGTGATAATTTATGAGCTCCAATATTGCTCCGAATTCAAATTCCGGTAGTGTCACAACTCACGTAACTAGTAAACATTACTTTGGGTATCGTCCTTATTCCAGTGGGGTATTGGGAGATCATCTACAATAGTTCAGGCGGAGTAGTTAAAGGCGTGTTCAAGCAAACGGATAGTGGTGATGATAAATGAGTTTCACAATACAATATTACTACATTATATGTCATAGAGATAATCACTAACAAGAGATATCTCATTTGAAATGTGTTCTTCTACAAAATGGTTACCATAAAAAACATATCAATATCAATAAAGTAATAACTAAAACCTAAAATGTAACAAGAAGCAGAATTGAGACAGGACTTGGCAGAAAAAATTGTAATTTATACTATTAATTTACAATATCTCTGGTAAAATAAATCTTTTATTGACTAAATATGAAATAATAACTCAAATGCCTCTTTAAAAGATCAAACAAATATTATGTTCGGTGAAAGATCAGGGTTAAATACTCCAAACATTTAATCGATCCTATGTGAATGTAATCTATCATAGGCCTATATTGGACGAACGGGATTCACAGTTAAGACCTGCTGGAGCATCATATGATATATATATATATATATATATAATGAGTTTGTTTGTGTGTTTGTCTGTCTGTGTGTGTGCGGCCTGGGGAAAACACTAGTGGACCGAGAGTTACCAAATTTTGGTCAGGGGTGCTTTGGTCCAGGCCCCAGATCAAGACGAAGCGATTTTTTCAAAAATTTGTAACCAGGGGTTCTCAGGAGGGACGTTTCTCGGGAACGACCTGAGGACTAGACAAGTTGACCGAGAACTACGAAATTTTGGTCACGGATACCTTGGTCCAGGCCCCAGACCAGAAAGAAAGGTTTTTGTCAAAATTCGAACCAGGGGAACGTTTGCCGGGACATGTAAAAGTAGTAGAAAATGACCAATATTAGTGTCGTATTCATAGTTTTCGCGGTCGCTGAGATCAATGGTGAAACTCCCATCGCGTTAACTTCCAAATTCACCCTATTCGGTTGCTGGCCGGGGGTCACCGGGGGAAGGAACACCGAGATATGTAAAAGTACTCCAAAATGATCTATATTAGTGTCAAATCCATAATCTTCGCCGTCGCTGAGATCAATGGTGACACTTCCATTTGCTATGACTTGCAAATTCAGCTACCATTGTATGCGGGCCAGGGGTCACCTGCGGGGGCGGAGTTCCAAGACGTAAAAATAATCCAAAATCACCGATATTAGTGTCAAATCCATAGTTTTCGGGGTCACTGAGATTAATGGTGAAATTCCGATCGTATTCAGCCCATTCGGCTGCAGGCCTTTGGTCACCGGGAGAGAGGGGATGCCGAAACATGTAAAAAAAAAAAAAAAAAAAAAAAATTCAAAATGAGCGATATTAGTGTTAAATCCATAGTTTTCGCGGTCGCTGAGATGAATGGTGATACTTCCATAGGTGCTGACTTCCAAATTCAGCCCTCATCGGCTGGAGACTAGAGGCGTTTTTTCTTTAAAAAAAATCTAACCAGGAGGTCTCAGGGGGGCGTTTATAGTGATATGTAGACGTAGTAGAAAATGACCGATATTTTCTTCGTTCAGTTTGTTTACATAGATATTTTATCTGGCCCATGCGAAGAATGGGTATATTCAGCTAGTATATATATATATATATATATATATATATATATATATATATATATATATATATATACCATTGAATCAATTAGATAAATCAGCATTAGAGTTACATGCACTAGAGCAGTGATCGCCTAACCGTCTATCGCGAGCTACTATAGATACACCACATTGACGTGACACCTAGTCTTCCGTTTCAAGCGTTGCTATCGGCTGAAGGAATTCCACTCCCTTTCGTCATCCTCTCTCTCGCTTAGCAACAGCTGATCCCTTGTTGGGTCAACGCGTGGGTGTGAGCTTTAGTTCACAGTTTTTTGCCACCGATCAAGACATTTTGGCAGCTCTATAGTAGATTGCGGAGACGTAGATCTTGTTAACGCTGGAGTTGGCTAATTTTGACTCCTTCACTGAGCTGACGCTAACGACAGGGGGCACTGCCAACCACAACTGTTTGTTTCTCCCGTGCAACTGCCATTGACAGCCTCATCTTACAGTTAATTGTATACGCGTTGGGTTGTGCACGTTATGTTTTTCGTGTGTACATTAGACATTTTCTAACTTGGATACTTTGATTTCATATTTACTAGAAATGTAAGTTTATAGGCAATAAATACAGTAAATGTAAATTTTTTTTTAAAAAAAGTTGGTAGTTCTTTCGGTTGGTAGTTGAAAGTAGGATTTAAAAACACCTTGGTAGTTCAGAAGCTTCGTAAGTTTGGTGATAACTGCATTAGAAGAAAAACAAAATTTCGTTTGAAAATCCTTCGTTTAATGCAAATCAAATCATGGATATAAAGTGTTAAGAGAAAAGAAAAGAAATGAAATCCGTGGCTTTTGGCTAAACCAGACGAATGATTAATGAAAGTGAATGATTGTTAAATTATTTAATTAATTAATTAATTAATTATTTTTTCGCTCTTTCAACGGGACCACGTACACCAAAGAGAAGCAATGGAAATACAACTACGTAATGTCACATTGGACAGAGCAAAAGGTTTGAAATTAAGCGATATTTGGAATATATTATGACAATAAAAAAGACATGAAGAGAACGAAAATAATAATAATAATAATGATAATGAGTCGACATGACTGCGAATCTAATGATGTAATACCCGTAAGAGTTGAATACAATTAGTGCTCTCAACGGGTCGGGTCGGGTCGGGTTGACGACCGACCCGACCCGACCCGTGACCCGAATTGACTGACGCGACCCGATGACCCGACCCGACCCGACTGACCCGAACCGTGATCCGATCTGATTGACCCGACCCGATAACCCGACCCGAGCTGACCCGGTTGACCCGACCCGACAACCCGACCCGAATAACCCGACCCGACAACCCGACCCGACCTGACCCGATTGACCCGACCCGACAACCCGACCCGAATAACCCGACCCGACAACCCGACCCGAGCTGACCCGATTGACCCGACCCGACAACCCGACCCGAATAACCCGACCCGACAACCCGACCCGAGCTGACCCGATTGACCCGACCCGACAACCCGACCCGACAACCCGACCCGAGTTGATCCGACTGACCCGCCCCGACAATCCGACCCGAGTTGACCCGACCCGACCCGACCCGAACTGACCCGATCCGAGTCGGGTCGGGTCGGGTCAACCCGACCCGTTTCAGAGCACTATGGTCACGACACTGGGTGAACACCAAAATGCACTCACATTGGGGAACTAGTTTTAAAAGCATAATTTTAGAAAATAAAGATTAAGCATAATTTAAAATATATAGCACAATTCTTGGAAAATTCTCTTTAACTGAAAGTTTAACATACTGTGTTAATATCTTTAAAGCCAATATTTACAATGCAAAATCATTGAGAACATAACAATGCAAACAATGAAAAGCTTATATTTATTTCTGTAAACTTTTCGGTGAAATCCTTTGATGTGGAGAAAAGAAAAAAGTAAAAGAAGAAATTTTTCTGCCAACAATGAATAGTATGCAAGAACTCCATACTATATTGTTACAGTGACGACGCCAGCTTTAAGTTCTTAGGTGGGCAAAGGAGGGGCAGATACATTTTGGGGGGGGGCTATTTGCCATACCAAAAATGACATATTTATTACGTTTGACTTATTTTACATTACATTGTGTATTTCGTTGCTGTTTTTATGTTAGATCTATATGATTATAAATTAAACTTATTTCAAATAAAATTTGTAACTAACAAATAAGTAACGTCTGCACATGAAATATTTTTCAATGAAACTTTTGAAGCCTAAACATAAATTGAATTACTTTCGCGTATGCTACAAGTAACACATTCGTCTATATGCTACGTCTCTCTCTCTCTCTCTCTCTCTCTCTCTCTCTATATATATATATATATATATATATATATATATATATATATATATATATACAGTGAAACCTCTGAATAACGGACACCAATGGGACGGAAATTTTTGTCCGTTACTGAGAGGTGTCCGTTACAGAGAGGTTACAAAAATTTAATTTCTCTCAACGGTCATTGTATGCAGTAATATACAGTAAATACATTATGTATGAGCGTAAATACGTAAAATTCAATATGAAAATACTCTATTTAGTACGTATTTGAATTACCGGGAGGGATGAAAGAGAAATTCATTTCTGTTAAATAATATTATTATTGGGGAATGTGTTAATATGTTCGTATGCTGCAAATGATAATGCGTGTATGGTAATTTTCTTAAGTACATGTCATCACCTTGTAAAAAATCCATTAATTCACATACCGCCTATACGAAAAGTAAAAATAGCTTTAATAAGTATGCAATATTATTATTAAATACTGAAAATGTGGAGAAGAAACTCACCAAATTTCTTGGGAAAAAGTCTGTAGCAGTTGTCTGCTGTGTACATCCTACGGACACTAGTTTCTGTTCGAAATTTGCTTGCAACCGTTGGATCAATTGGAGAACTTCTGTTTCACCGCGATTAATGGCAAATTTCTTTAATTGTTCAACTGTTTGACACACCAATTTGTACAAAAGAAAAATTTTGCTTTTTCAAAAAAGAGAGAAAACATTGCTCGTTGAAAAATGTTATTGCAAAATAAACAATGTTTCCTTTGTTATCTATTGTCGGAAAAGATGCAAGGCCCGGAGGAAAAGGCACTAAATTTGTTACGGAAGGGAAGATCCGCATAGAATTCTTGACCATACAACTAACCCTGCATGAGTGTTAGTGCTTATTGAAGATTTTCTAGGATTTCCACCAGAAAGCAGTTTATTGTGGGCAGAAAAAAAAAAAGAAGCATTTCAAGTTCAGCTTGAAATTGTTTTGTTTGATGATAGATACACTTGTGGGGGAAAAAACTTTTCTGTCTACTGTCATATATCGCAGAACCGAGAATAATTCCTGTCCGTTATGAAGAGGTTATTGAAACGTTTGGGGGTAAAAAAGGACTGTCCGCGTCCGTATCTGAGAGTGTCCGTAAAAGGGAGGGTTTTGTTCCGTAAGAGAACATATATTTTTGCCGGGACAAAAGAATCTGTCCGTATTATAGAGGTGTCCGTTATTAAGAGGTGTCCGTTAAGGGAGGTTTCACTGTATATATATATATATATATATATATATATATATATATATATATATATATATATATAGCCAGAGAGAGAATTTACGAGGAGCTGCTGAAAATGTCGTAGTCCAATCCAGAAGGAGTGTAAGTACTAGGTAGAAAAATGAAACCGTAGTTTAGAAAAACATATCTCTGTATGTACAAATATAAATTTTCATATTAATAATGAAATTCTTATTGTTTCTGAGGCCTCTGAAGTGATTATGTGTGCCCAAACAGATAATTTCACGAACATCCAGATCCTTACTGTTATAACATTTTTGTTCCACCAAGGAAAGTCACCGAAGTAAATTAATTAGGAAATCAGTGAAACACCACGGGACTCTCCTCCGTTATATACAGTGGTGAAGAAGTAAGTGGCTTAGTATAAACGTAGCAATTTCTCAACAAATTATGCTTTACATCCAGGATGATTAAAAGCAGTGACTCTTCCTGGAATCATGGATGCAATTTGTGACATTATTCTTGAAAATTGCAGCATTTCACCCAGTGATGGATATATCCCGGGGCCGGAGGGCCTAGGCCACCCCAGTTTTTGTGTGACAAAAATAATTTAAGCTATTATTTATATAGTTTTTAAAGTGTATAGTAAACTCACGATATATTTATTATAGTCTGAGGTCTGCACCCCGCTTTCTCAGTTTTTACCTTTTCAGCAAAACTTGTGTCAGAGATTCTGGGCATTTCTTTGGTACTCGTCGGTAGCATAATTCAGAATGGCTTGGGTATGTGCAAGTTCTCGGCATAATGGGTTCCCAAAATATATGTCAGGAGAATAAAAGGGTAACGGCATTAAGAGAAGTCTTCTTCCAATTTGACTGTAATGCTGATCAATTTCGCTGACGAATAGTAACCATAGATGAAATATGGTTGTACCACTATGATCCTGAATCGGAACAACAGTCAATGGAGTAGTAGCACTCATTTCTCCATCGCCCCAAAAAGTTCAAGACACAGAAGTAGGTTGAGAAACTGTTTGGAACATTTTTCTGGTATAAGTATGGAGTGGTAGAATACCTCCTCAATGGTCAGATATTTAATCCAGAATCTATACATTACTTACAAAACTGAAAGAAAAATTCAAAATTCAACGCTGCGGAAAATGAAAAGAAAGGAATTCTGTTCCTTCAGAAGAATACACCTGTCCATCAAGCCCCTGCGAACATAACTGACATTGCATAATCTAGGATTTCAATGTCTAGATCATCATTCTTATTCCGCAGATTTAGCTCCGTGTAACTATTACGTGTACTTATTTCCCAAACTTAAATAACACTTGAAAGACGCCATTTTAGATCTGATAGGGGTAGTGCTACGAACAGTGGTGCGAGGAAATCTAGATTTTTTTTAACTTTTCTGCAAAAGCTGGAGCACTGTACAAGGTAGTATATTGACTCTCGGGGGAAGAGAAGAAGAAGTAAAACTTCACCAATCCACGTGCACTCCTTCTGGGTTGGGCTACGAATTTTTCAGCAGTTCCTAGTCAATATGGTAGACGTCACGTCAGTACTTTGAAACAAAATAAGTAAAGGAGCACTAGTATAAACCAATTACTAACTAAAGATCAGCACTCTGACAATACATTTTATTGGGAATCAATTTCTTCCATAATTTTATTATTATCATTTGCAGGAAGGGAAAACACAACTCTTTTTATCTCCTTCAAAAAGTTAAGCCCTGGTAGTTGCAAACTAAACTGTTATAAGCACATCCTCTGAATATTGGAAGCCGAGAATAATGTTTCAGAAAAAAGAAGTTTTAAATAAAACAAAATATGAAACTGAAAACTTCAAACCTGGATAAATACAAACAAGTTACGCAACTGGTTTTACCTTTCTTTTGTTTCCAATCGAAGTTTATCCAATGAGAAGAAAACAAGTCGACCAAATCTACTATTGTTCGCTAGGCACAATTATTAAAAATCATAAGAAAGAAGTATAACTAAAATTTACCTCAAAAGGGGCTAAATTAGAAAACAGAAATATGCGTGCATACTCAGACGCTCAAAGAAGAAAGCTTGAGGATTAATCTGCCACATAGTAAATTCATGGAAAGTAGACTACAATTTGTCAATGAGATTGGTTATGATACTGATATAAAATACTACGTGAAGAATGTTTAAAGATTGTACGAGTCTGGAGGGGCAGTCTAGGTGGCAGTCAGGGGGGCAGAAGTAGCTACTAGGGGTCGCTCGCCCCTCTTGCCCTCCTCTGGCGTCGTCACTGTATTGTTATGTTTACTTTTTGAACTTAAGCACTTTCTGTACTTTTTGGTGGCATCTTTTACTTTCCCTTTCTGTATATATGTACCTGTAAGGCGCACACAAATGATAGAAAAAAATTATTCGAGCAAAGCACATCTCTTTACAATGAATTAAGTAGAAAGTTCATTAAATATGAGAGAAACTAGTTGCAAAAAAATATCAATAAATAGATCAAGATATTTAGAATATTTAATGTCTAATAAATATACATTATACACGATTAATGTAAAATAATCATTGAAATTAACAATAAAGCATAATTTAAAAAAAAAGCATAATTAAACAAGAAATAAAGCATAATGTGGGTTGCTCTAACAATTAAGTTGTATGAAGACGAGAAGAAAACGAAAGCTGATTCCTTAACGAATTTCGTTGATCTTTGTGTCTACAAAAACGCATTCCTAGAAACCTACAAGCTAGGTATCATCTCTGTGATTATATCAGTTTCTAGTGCTACATGTGAAAGGTCATTCATCTCTTCTTTGAAAAGATTGAAGACTTGTATACGCAATTCAATGACTCATGATAGATTGAAAAACTTAGTGTTACTTTATTTTGAGAAGAAAATTGCTAAATCGTTAGATCTTTAACAAGTTGTGGATATGTTTGCTGCTGCCCACACGGATAGAAAGATCCTCTTCAAGTAGAGGCTTAAACCTATAAGTTATTTTCTTTACCTGTAAAAGTGTATTTGCTTCCATTTAAGTCAACTAGCTACACATATTTTAAACGCCATGATTAAATAACTATTTACTTCTATTAGAAATCAATTGCATTAATGAATCCTAGTTGTTTGAGGTACTGAATTCTTATATTTTCACTATTTCCAAAGAGTAAAATCATGAACAATAAAGATGGAAACATTCACCTTGAATACACACACACACACACACACACACACACACACACACACATATATATATATATATATATATATATATATATATATATATATATATATATATATATATATATATTGGAGATGTCCCCCTCAAAATCCTCTTGGGCCCTTCATTGCCCCCCCCCCTGAAAAAAACTCTAGCTACGCTACTGAACACCATGCACCAGAGATGAATTCTCTACCACTGAGCCACCGCGGCCCTGCTTGGGCTTGGTCGTCCATATCCAATATCTCTTTTGGCGTTGCTTAAACAACTTCTAGTTTTCTTCTAAATCCAGACTCCATATTGGCGTAGATATTAATATTACAGTCGATTGGTAAAATCAATCTTCCACATTTAAAAAATAAAGTACACACAAGTAGAAAAATAAGCATTTATCATAAAAACACTAGCTGCAAGTGTTCAAAATAGATTTATGGTTTCTATAAAATCAATTGAAAATTGCTATTTTTAATTAGGCAGCTAGTGAAAAACAGCAGCTTTCGACTCCAGCCGAGTTTAAACTTAACCTAAACTCAGTTGACCAAAGTGAACTGACCCGAATAACCCGACCCGACAACCCGACCCGATAACCCGACCCGATAACCCGACCCGACAACCCGACCCGATAACCCGACCCGATTGACCCGACCCGATAACCCGACCCGAGTAACCCGACCCGACAACCCGACCCGAATAACCCGACCCGACAACCCGACCCGACCTGACCCGATTGACCCGACCCGAAAACCCGACCCGAATAACCCGACCCGACAACCCGACCCGACCTGACCCGATTGACCCGACCCGACAACCCGACCCGAATAACCCGACCCGACAACCCGACCCGAGTTGACCCGACTGACCCGACCCGATAACCCGACCCGAGTAGCCTGACCCGACAACCCGACCCGAGCTGACCCGACTGACCCGACCCGATAACCCGACCCGAGTTGACCTGACCCGACCCGACCCGTAACCCGACCCGAGCTGACCCGACCCGGGTCGGGTCGGGTCGGGTCACGGGTCGGGTCGGGTCAACCCGACCCGTTTGAGAGCACTAAATACAATAGAATAAAAAAACTTTAATTTATTTAATTATAAATACAGGGTGTTTCAAAACAACACTGACAACATTTGGGAGGTGATTTCTGACACCAAGATAAGACAAAATGTATAGACCATCCTACGTACAGAAATTCGTCATTTCTCGGAGTTATAGGCTACCGAAAAGATAGAAAAGTGAACTTTAATGGCCCATCGCTCCAATACTATTGGACCTACCGTAGTCGGGTCAAGACTTCACTTAGGAACTGATATGTGCTCTATTCAGATATCCATGTTTCACAATCATGCGGTACTCATACAACAATTTTTGTTTAGGAAGTTCGTTACAAGCATATAATTTGAAGTACTCACCAACTACCTCTATAAAAATTGTTGCGGAAGTACCAGAGGATTATGAAACATGGATATTTAGATAGGGCACATACTAGTTCCTAAGTGGTCTTGACCCGACTACGGTAGGTCCCATAGTTTTGGAGGTATACACCTTCAAGTTCAGTTTTGCATGTTTTCGGCAACCTATAACGTCAAAATGACGCATTTCTGTACCTAGATTGGTCAAAACGTTCTGTCTTGTCTTGGTGTCAGGAATCACCTCCCAAACGTTGTCGGCGTTGTTTAAAACGCCCTGTATATTATGTTTGAAATATTATATGATAGCGTGCACTTAACAGAAAATATTTGTGATACTTTATACTTCAGAGCATATTCAAGAGAGAAATTGAGGGGGTGAGCGCAACAGTGCTCTAATCCACATTTTTTTTTTAAATAGAGAAAAATCAAGTTAAACACATGTGCTTTTTGTACAATATACCAAAAGCAACCACAAGTGGTTAAATGTGTCATACATTGTACATATATACTGTATATTGTACAAAAAAAAAAAAAAAAAAACACTTGTGTTTAACTTAACTTTTCTCCATTTTAAAAAATGTGTATTAGACCACTGTTGTGCTTACCCCCTCAATTGTAGTATCATGAGCATTTACTAATTATGTTACTATATCTATTCATATATATTTTTTATTTCTTTCTGTTTTGTGGGGTGAAATATTTTTAGTAATGATGATCGGAAAACTAAAAATGCATGTAAAATATGTTGTAAACCTTTCTGCTTTCGCAGGTACATGTTTACGATTCAACACGGTTCTTAAAACTGAAAATGATATATCATTGGCTCATATGTTCTTAATGTTAATGTTTGATATTCTTTTCTATGGAGTCATTACGTGGTATTTTGAATCTATTCGCCCAGGGAAACTCGGTATTGCGAAGCCATGGTATTTCATATTTAGGGTAAGTATTGTGAATATACAATGGAATATTCGTATATTTTACTTATATTCTTACGGTTGTATTTTCTTATTCAATTTGTAATACAGGGTGTACCAAAAAGAACTCTACAACTTTGAAAACTCATATTGATTTATTTATTTAGCTTATAGACATGGTTTTGATGACATTTTGTAGCAACATACATCTAGTTTTATACCTTATACCTAAATAGGTACAATGTGGCTTTCATTGGTGATGCGGCACACATCCCAACTAAAGTCGATTTCTTGTCAAACCCGCTGCAGCGTGTCAGATGTGACTTGTTCAATTGCGAGGTAGATCCTAGTTCAGAGCTCTGGTAGAGGAGCCGGTAAGTGTGGAACAAATACGGTATCCTTGATGAACCCCCAAAAGAAGAAGTTAAGAATGGATTTTGTAGAACTGTTCACAAAGCTTTGTCTCACTTGCTCTGCAACGTCTTCAGACGTATGAAAACGACCTGAAGATTTGTTGTGTCTTAGCGAACATCCAGTTTCAATAAAACATTTATGCCACTGATAAATAGTAGGCGTACTGGGAGGATCTTTATCGTACTCTGTTCGAAAATTACGTTGCACAATTATCGCAGGCTTGGATTCTTCAAACTAAACCACACAGCTAGCACGCTCGGAACCAATAAAGGCAGCCACCTTTGCTGCAACTGCCGCTAGCGCTTGCGGTGGGTTGTTTCTGAACTGGTGTACTACGTGAGTTTAGACTTGATGCATTTTGCTACAAAATGAAACCAGAACCATGTCTGTAAGATAAATAAATAAATCAATATGAGTTTTGAAAGCTGTAAAGTCCTTTTGATACACCCTGTACTTGGTAACATGAAATCGCAACCAATATTTGTATTGTTTTTTGAATACAAGTGAGTTGTCGCGCTTAAGAAACATAAGAGAGATCAAAAAAGTTCCCCTCGTTCTGATAGTCATTAACTAATTACATAAGATTCGCAATGTACTGCATGTAGAGACCTGCACGGGCCGGGCTTGGGCGGGCCGACACTGATTTCTCTTCAGGTCGGGCCGGGCTAGGGCCAATTAATTGCAATTCTTTAAATAATTATTGGCTTTCGTTAAACGATAATTAGAATAAAGGCAAACGTTGAAGAAGTGTGCCCGTGAAAAATGTTACAAAATGAAACTTTTAAACTTTATCGGGCCCGGGCCGGGCTTGAGCCAAGAATTTTAAAAAACTTATCGGGCCCGGCCGGGCTCGGGCCGAAAATCTCCAAAACTTTTCGGGCCAGGGCTGCGCCGGGCCTAGGTACATTCGGGCTGGATTTGGCTCGGGCCGATAAGTTCGGCCCGTGCAGGTCTCTAACTGCAGGTATCTAATACTTCTGCTAGTCATTCATCCATATTTGGAATTAGGGATGGTACCGAGACCGAGACGGACTTTTCTATACCGAGAGGAGACCGAGACGGACTTTTATATACCGAGACGAGACCGAGATGAGACTTAGGTCAGTCTCGAAAGTCACGGTCTTGTCTCGAATATTGATAGCTATTAAAATTGCCTTTACTCAAAATTTGTTTCGTCGCTGAGTTAGATATGGGAGCGGTTGGCTAATGTACAGTGGCGTATTTAGGGGATGGCTATCGGCCTCAAACCCCTCCGGAAATAAATTTGTGATCAGTTTTTCGCATTGCACGTACAACACAAATGTTTCTTACTCGTTCCTCAAACCTCTCCCGAAACAAAATCTACTGCCGATCTACAACCTTCTCTCTCTCCCAACTGTAGTTTGCCGCTTTATCCAGTGTAAAGAAAGTAGGATTGTAGCTCATTTTATTCAGTGTATACCTGAGCGTCAAGGGGGACTATAGCCTCTATAGCCCTCCCCTTGGATCCGATATATATATATATATATATATATATATATATATATATATATATATATATCCAGAGTGGGTTCTAACTAAGATCACAAATATGGAGGGATGATAGTACATCCAAAAAGAAGCAAAAAAATTCTAGTGTACATGGGGGAAATTGCGTCCCGTTTAGGAGTGAAAGCATGGGAACATGAACTTCAGAGGCCAACAGTTCAAAAACACACCGTAGACAGTGCAGTTGAATACGTCACTCAGGAAGTCATACTTACTCTATTGAAAAATGCACGTTTCAAAACGCAGCTATGCGTGTGCACGGGATTAACAACGTAGGACACTTCTATCCTTTGTAGCATGTCCGGGAATCCCTCCGTTCCTGTGGAGAATCCCGTGTGCACGCATAGCGGCGTTATCAACAGCATTTTTTAATACATTAAGTATGTCCTCGTTACCCTGCCTTCATATTCAGCCACTGCAGTGGCGCAACTCGGTGGCGCAACTGCTTGTGAAGCATTGCTTTAAATTGCTGCCTTCGTTTGCTTCCACTGCAGTTGCTTCCACTAAAACGGTTGCCGCCACCGACCGCTCTCGCGCAACTCTCAGTGTCCGTCACTCGAGGAAAAGCATTGCTTTAAATTGTAGCCTTCGTACGGGGACACTGCAGTGGCGGTCACCGCACAAGGTTGCCAGTGTATCTCGATGCCAATGTATGTATATGTTATTTTTAAAATAGAAGAAGAAGAAGAAGAAAGAAGAAGAAGAAAGAAAATAAGAAAAGGTGCTGATCAGACGAAACATGCACGATTGATCTTTCCTTGCCTGCCCTAGTCGCGGGTTTACTACCCCTCCCCGATGGGGGAAATTTTTAACACAATAGAAAATAATAATGAAAAACTTATTTTATGCATACCTTTATTTCGTTTTAGTATAAATTTTAATGAATTTTCATTTTACATATGTTGTGAAGAAAGACTTTAATTACTATAAATTCACGATCTTTTCTTGTTGTTTGAAATAGTTACAGAGAATGATGAGTTTTACAATATGCGTTGGCGCAATAATGAAATAAATTCGTTTTGAATTTTCGCCCGTAATAGTTTGAATATTCCAACACTAAGAATTTCATTAAAGGGAATAAAATAATCGGATTGCAAGGGCACCCATCAGGAGGGGCAAGGTGGGGCGATCGCCCCCCTAGAGGAAATTGTACTTCAGAATATCGAAAATCCAATAGAATTTTTACACTAGTTACAGCAAAATTTGAAACTATTTTTGAAACGTCGCTTATACTGCCCCCCTTGTAAACCACAACATGGGCGCCCCTGTCAGATTGTTGAACTTTATCTAGATTTATATTGTGACAAGGTGTTGATTGCGTTGCGAGGGAAGCGCAGTACACCATAATTACCCGCCTCTTCGCTACTGTCTACTGCAAGTAGAACGTTAAAATTCTATTTAGCTTCGACGACCAATGATTAACGCCAACAGACTTGCTAAATCAATTATTATTTGGAGACTGTTTGACTTCTGTTATTATTATTATTATTATTATTATTATTATTATTATTATTATTATTATTATTATTATTATTATATTTTTGCACTTTTCTTCGTCTTGCTAATTAAATTTTTACTCAAAGCGCTCCCCTCAAAACGTTGCGCCCCTAGACTCGGGCCTAGTGGTAAATCCAACTCTGCCTAGTCGTTTATTATGTTCTGTTCTTTGGGTATTAGTCATTCATCACCAGATTAGCAGCCACCCCTTTGGCCAAATGAATCATTTCCGCATACACGTAACGGGACTTATCATATTGTATTCTTAGTCCGTCCGTCCGTTACTCCTACGATAACTCTTGGACAAATGCCAAATTGTTATATTCTGTTTTTCCAATAGATATGTGGAGCGATTATGGTATCTCGTCCTAGTTCGTTAATGGAGACGATTAATCAACCGGACGTGGTAAAAATCAACAATTTCCGGTTTTAACGTTGCCACTATAGAGCGAAAGCCATAATAGATAGCGAGAAGGGGTTTTCTCAAATCCATTAAATATTCCAAGAATATCTTCTATGTCCATCCTTAATACTGTATTAAAACAGGAAGTGGTAGAAATCCAGTACGACTTCCGGTTTCAATATTAATCTATATAAAGAAAACCGATACGAGAGCAAGTTCAATTTCCTTGGAATCGACTTAGCGTTCTAAGAATAGTTCGCATTTTCTCTTTTAACACTTTATTCAAATCGGTAGTGGCATAAATCAACTACTTCCGGTTTAAACGTTGATTACTATAAGGTAAAAAACAGTAATAGGTAGGGAGAAGCGGTTTTCTGTAATCAATTGTGTCCCAAGAATAATATTCTATCTCGACTCTAATCTGTTTACTAAAACCAAACCTGGTACACATGTACCATTTTTGGTTCCCAGACTAATTTATATGAGTGTTTCTGCGTGTTCCATGTATTTCTGTGTGTCCTGGCAACACCACTCATAACTTGGGCAATAAAAGGGGGGGGGAACAGAAAATAACAAGAAGCCTTGGTCGGTTGCTTGTCTTTTCACAAGCAGTGGCGCAACTCAGTGTTTCCACTCAGTGGCCGCGAACGAAGGGGACCTAAGTGACGTTTTTAACCGCACTCTCTGCGGTGTATTGTTCTTTAACTTTTGGCCTCAGAAGTTAATGTTCCCACACTTTGGACAGGCCGTCACTCCTAAACAAGACGGAATTTCCCCCATGTTCATTAGGAGCATTTTGCTTCTTCTTGGACGAAGTATCACACCTCCACGTTTGTGTCGTTAGTTAGAACTCACCCTATATATATATATATATATATATATATATATATATATATATATATATATATATATATATATA
The DNA here is from genome assembly GCF_964235325.1 of Thermobia domestica. Taxonomy (NCBI): domain Eukaryota; kingdom Metazoa; phylum Arthropoda; class Insecta; order Zygentoma; family Lepismatidae; genus Thermobia; species Thermobia domestica. The sequence goes on along the minus strand of NC_137469.1, from coordinate 145,001,541 downwards.
TATATATATATATATATATATAATTAAAATTGCTGGAATTTTGTATCACGTTGTGTGAAATATTGAAGGGGGTAGTTCTTCTAGATATTCTGCAATACTAGTAGATGAATAAGCAGTGTTGCGAACGCAACGTAAGTTGTTTTTTTCTCAAATTGCACTACGTAAGGTAGTACATATTTCTAATTTAGATATTAAATCAAACCACAATACCACATACATTATTCCGTGTAACAAAGGACAATACAGTATCACTAACATCAACAGTTTGGAGATCTCTAGTAACTCAATGGTATGGACGGTGACATGCGCATCAATTGTATCTTAGCGCACTATGATCATGGTATAATGTATTTTGAATGAATGAAGGAACAAAGCTACAAGAAATAGAAAGTTTAACCTTTTCTAAAGAATTTACTTCGAAAACGTGCTGACATGTCACGTCTTATCATGTAAATGCTTCCAAAAGACTTAAATGATCATAATGTCGTTTACAATGATTCTTATTTCAAACCGTTTCAAAGATACCAAGCACATGGGTAGTTATTGTTATACTGCTTAAAATGACGTATTTGTGTTATATTTTCATAATGATCAGTTGCCCTCCTTTGCTTCTATAACATTACAATAATAGCTTTTGGTGGTTTTAATTAGAACAAGTCGCGGGGCTGCAGTGGCTCAGTAGTAGAGCGTTCACCTCTGCTGTACGGGGCCCGGGTTCGATCCCGGCTCCCGTCAAAATAACTTTGTGGTGGATAAGCACCGTGTGCGTGGGTTTCCTCGGGGTTCTCCGTTTCCTCCCACTTTCTTCATTCCACCATTTCATTCATTTCTCATTATCACTGTCTCCTTTAGCCTAGTCCGCAGAAGCATGAGACGTAAAACTCACAGATTTCATTTCATTTCATTTTTTTTTACAGCAAGTCGAGTTTACATTATTTTATACAGTGTTACTATCCTACATAAATTGATAAATATTATTCAAAATATAGTGCAAATAACGTAGCTAAACTGCAAAATATTTTAAATTTTTAAAATTACTCGTAATTTGTTGTATGGTGCAAGAATGTTTTCAAAAGACTACGTTTTTCATAGTTTGTCAAAGTTTTCGTTCCAGCAATACATGTATATGCAAATTGTAACTGAAATTAAATGTAACTGATAACTTTTCAGTCACACTAGTTGTCCCTCCTAAGCTTTAGGTCCAATGTACACTTTAGATTAAAACCGTTCTTAATTAAAAGTTCTAATTACACCTTAATTACATTTAACTTGTTTTAGTTTGACCACCGACCACCTCAAACTCGATCCATACCATATAGCTATATGCAATTATTCAAGGACTTATAGTTAGTAATACACAATGTGTTGACTTTTGGTTTGGTTTGTTTTAGTTTAACGTCATACGATTATGCTAGGGCAGCTAAAGGAGACGTAGAGCTACTGATTATAGTGGAATCCGGACCACTTCGGTCGTTCACCTTTTTCCCCACCGAGAATCGAACTCGGGGCCACGCGAACTGAAGTCTAGTTTGCTAGCCGCTAGACCAAATGGGGGTCCTGACATTGCGTTGATTCAAATCATTGAGTCAGTGTTGCCAGATAAGAAATCAAAGGTAGCGTGTATGTCCTCCAAAAGTAGCGGATTAGAACTATGATATTTGTAGCCCAACTATATAGAAATGAATTATTTGACAACTAATGACTGGTGCTAATGAAATGATTTTTAACATGGGCTGGAAAATGTGCTGGACATATTGCAAGAAGAAATTATGATCGATGGACGAAAACAATGGATACCACGAAACAAAAACAGCCTAGGAAACGTCCGCACACAAAAAGGTGTGACGAAATCAAGAACCACTGGGGAGTAATCTATATAAGAATTGCCCAAGATAGATAGTTGTGGGGAAGACTTGAAAAGACTTTCATACAGCAGTGGATTGATAATGGTTTATTATGATGATGGTGATGATTATTCATTATATGATGATTATGATATTCAATACCGTAAGACGGGGTTTACTTTGCACAAATTATGAAGAGATTTTCACAGTCATCTGTCGGCAAAACCATCAATAGAAAAGGGAAAGTTTCAACTGACACCGTAAGATAGAACATCTAACTGTATTTTGGCTACAAAGTTGGCGGTTGACATGGGTTCTAATATTACCGGGAGGGTTCATTGGTGTAAAGATATGGAAAGCGGTCAGTGTAAAGGCCGACAAAATTTGAAAGATATCACGTACAAGATTTTCCGTCAAAGTTAAGTCAGTTTCGCAGAATACTACTGTGTATAATGGGACTTGGATACAATAGTTGAAATCGAAATATGAAACGTTTTAAAGTCATAAAATAAGTAAAACTGGGAGAATGAGGTTTCAGCCTCTACTCGGGGTTAGTACTTTGCACATTTCCATAATACCGCTTAGATAGGAAATTATTACTACTGGAACCTCCTTCATTCTAAATTTAGGCAAATTTCCTATTTAGGAAGATGCGGGAATGAATTTCTTGTTGGAAAATAAATTATTAATAGTGGCGGATCCAGAAAAGTCGTTTGAGAGAGGCTTCGCTCACAAAGACTTCGTTTTTAAAAAAAATAAATGTCTACATTTTTTGGGGGGGAGGGGCTTGCAGCCTATACGCATAGGAATGACTGACATGAAGTTTTTAAAAAATCATGCAATTGTTAACTACAGTTTAAATAATATTTGTATTTATTCTGTAATAACATACACACGTTACTACAAAATAAATACAAATATTATTTAAAAGGTAGTTAACAAGGAACACAGACAGTACGACAAGTTATCAATTACCGATGAGTTCATTTTTCTAGTCGTTGCCTTAACGTAGATTTTTGGGTAATTCAAATTCTGGTCACACTGTAATTTCTATGAATAGCAATACTTGAAAATTCTTCCGATCAAAAAATAACAATATCTATTATTGAGGTAAGTTATATTTCATTATCTCTTTTCATTTACAAAAAACTGGCAAAATAAAAATTGTTAGCTTTTGAAAAATATTTAGTAGTCTGCCCCCTTAATTGTAGTTTCTGACTCACTAGCGTCCAACGAATGTTTTGATGAATATCTTTCACTTCGAAGGTGTAACAAAAAATATAGACTGGTTGGCGTGGAACAACAGTAGATTTTTAAACATACACACGAGAATTTCAGGAGAGCGATATGGTTGTGTAGTATTATTAGTATTAATAAGTGTTCGTTGTATGACTATTACCTACCTTATGGCTTGCTTTTCTGAGGTCGGGAGTTTGTTGAAGGAGTAAATAAAAAAGAGATTTCTGTTATTTTTTGTTCACCCTCCAGGTTTCTTTAATCATAATTTGCAGGCACCGTATCATTGAAGCGTTTTGTGTTTTGTATTTTATATAAAAGTGTTCAAAAATATTTAACATATTCGCATTTGTTCATGTAATCTCAGGTTCAATTCTCGGTGGGAACATACATGACAAAATTGAAAGCTAAAACAATATGAAAATAGTATTTAAAAGTCAGGAAATTGATATTAAAATTTCCGCTATCTGTTGGGACTGTAAGGTTGTAGTTAAATTAACCCACACGTTTCGCGAAGATATATTATATCGTTATTGTTTAATACTATAAGCTACCAAATACATCCTCAGAGGCCACTTTACACTGTAGTAATCAACAGATGATAACATTGGAAAAGGAATGGAAGGAAGGTCTCCAGAGCCTTAGATTAAGGTACCAACCTAGCATTTGCCCAGTATAACTGTGGAACAACAATGTAAAATCCTCAGTCAGAATGGCTGGGCTCCGAATTCGAACCTGGTATTACCCAATTGCGAAGGAAGAATCCTAACAACTAGCCTAAGCTCGCTCCGCATTATTATTATTATTTAGCTAATAATTAACGTAATGTTCTGAAATTAGTGCAAATTAAACCCTACTTTCTTTATTGCTGATGTTATAGTTAACCCTTATCCGGGCAACCGGGGCCTCCCAGGCCCAGTAGCTTCATATTTTTCTTCGAATTTCTTAATAACCATAAATATTTCGATGTCATAACATTCTGAATTCTTCTATCTTTAGTCGAAGTTAAAGTTATGAACATATCGAGTTGGTAAGGCTAATAGATTGGTAAGGCTCCGGTTGCAGTCTACGTTACAAAAATAGCTTGCCCGGATAAGGGTTAATAAGCCTTCATGAGACATCAGTCCCCCATTAAATGGGCCTTGCTCAAGAGAGAATACTAGAACTGAAATTCAGGAAGAGGGGTGAAGAGATTAATGAGAATGAGGAAACTATGCACGATGGAAAATCTGATTAATTATGACTTCATTGCAGGTATATTCACTTACATACGTCAATTAATATTTCTCTGATACAGGGCACTCTTACTTTGTATAGTGGCAGAAAAATGGCCCGCTTTTGTAAACGAACACACTAAGCACGTGCGTATAGGCACAATGACTCTGCAAAGAATCATAGGTAAAACTAGGAAAAACAGGGAAAACAAGGGGAAAATGATATAACGACCTTTAACTTAAAAAAAGCTAAAAATAACTAAACTTAGAACTACGAAAGACACGAGACGAATTTTATTGAAAAGATTGTTTTTCCTTAGTGATTAGTTGTGCTAACTATAAACATGAATTAAAAAAGAAACAAGTAGCTAGCTCTGAGTTTCACAAACCAGTTGAAAAGAAATATTAGATAAAATTTAATAATAAAGAAGGCATTTATGATAATTAATACAAACTAAACTCTTGGCACGACAGTCCTTTGGTTCCTACCAACGGGCTTACGTTCAAAGTGGGGTATGTAGTCAACGCATCGACACCCGAAGTCCCTAATGCCGGCTTTCTAGGCTGGAGTCCGTTACCTCTTACTTAAGATAACTCCCAAATTGTCCTCACGTTGCTGGGTCAACATCGAAATTGTTGATTGCCTCTCCGGAAATTGAACCCATGACCATGGGCACCGAAGGCACGCGCTAACCACTGTTTTTTATATATAAAAAGGTAACAGCTTTTTATCAGATTATTTAACCTGTTGAACGCTTTGCACGGATTACACTGTAACCATTATGACACCACACAGACATAGAAGTAAACGAGGACAGTTAAAAACACCTATGGTCGAAGTGGGATTTGAATCCAAGACATTCACAGCAAACGATCCACAGCCGCAGACCACTCGACTGTGGTTGTCGGGATTTCTCGGCTAAGCCGTAGCACATTTAAGGTAACTGATTATTTTAAAAGTTGCTCCTAAATACTGACAATCTAAGTCTTATGTACCAAACATTTACTGCGATAATACCATGGACTCTCCGTCTTCTATAGACGAAAAGCTATAGTAACCCACACTATCTAGTACAGAAATAAGTTTTGATTTTCTAATAGCTGCTGATGGTGATAGTCAAGGTTCAGCGAAGCATGATCCCCAAACCCAAACTGAGATATTGATGTTACTGGAACGGCTGAAAAGTCATTGTGGGTAAGTGACTTGTCAGGATGAAGGGCGATGGTGATGTGAAATGGTGATGGGCTGTCAGAGGTACTACTTCTAATAACTGGATTTATAATTTTCTATGTTGCCGTAAACCCTCTCCAAGAAGATAATTTTAGCTTTGAAAATGTTACATAAGGAGTTTTATTGCTATCATTAGGTTGCATATAAATATCTTCATTCCGGAATTATCGGATTTATTTTAACGCTTAACTTTCACATCTCTTCTGATTTACAAATATTTAAGTCACGATTGTCCCCTTGAGGTCAATTAGTGATATTTTAACTCATTTCGAACCAACTATATATATGGTTAGTTTTGTTATATGGGAATAATTGAGACCAGAAGCAGTCTATAGGCTAAGTCCAGAAAAATCTTGGCCGCCCTCCTGATAAACCACGTCTTTCAAGCAAGGTGAATTGTGGCAATCCGATACCCACATGAGGAAATCTTCTGGTTCAATGTGAAAGCTTCCGTAAGAACCAGCACTAATCAGTGGAATGTGCCTTGCTAATTTTTCCCCAATGTGAAAGTACCTAACTTTATTGTTAAAAATGCAAAGGCATTTATTTCAAACAAGTCGCCATTATAGTTTCCATATTTGAACACAACACTCATGAAAAGTCATGTTAAAGCGTGACTTACCCTTAAAAAAGAATATTTATCTTTTTTAAGCTTCTCGTGTTCCCAAAAGTACATGCGAAATTAGTGCAAGTGCCTTCCGCTCGCATTACAAAGCTACAATCTTGGTACTAGCACATGTTTCGGTTTCCAGATCTCAAATATTTATCTTTCAGCCTGATTCTATGTATGAATCCGAAATTTCAAATCTGATAAGGGGCACCAAAATTCATAGTTTATTCTCGGTGCTCATATTGTGATTTACTAAATAATTATTAAATCTAATTGTAAGGTATACATTTGATATTTTGAGCAGACTGAGCAAGATAAATATACGTAAAAACTAGTCAATACTTCTCTTAATTTTTTATGTTCTCTTAACTATCAATGAAATAGGTGTTTTGAGGAATTTTAAATATTCGAGTTTTGTATTCCGGTTTCTAACATATATATATATTTCATCTCGGTCCTGCAACATATTCGACATATTCGACATTCGAACTCTCATCCGGATTAAATCAGTATTTTTTATTTGATCTTTAGAGTAGAATGAAAGAGACAAATAGACTTGTCAATATTCCTCTTGAGTTTCTGTTTTCTTCACTCTCAGGACTTCGTGAAATTACTCCGGCGAATTTTTAGATACTCAAGTTCATCACAATTTGGGTGGGATATGGGTCTGGATAAGAATGAAGATCTGAGATCCGGATTTCGGATCCAAATTCGAATTTCGAACTCAGATCCGAGATCCGAAATACGAATCCATATCCAAGATTCGAGATCCGGACCCAGATCCCAGATTCGAGATCTGGATCCAGATCCGAGGTCCGGACCGATCCAAGATCCGGATCCATTCAGATTCGGATCCGGCCATTCCTAATATATGGCAGATATTGTTGGTACAACAAACACAAAGTGATTCCTAAATTTTTTTATCATAAGGAAGGCGAAACACATTTAAGAGTTTTTGTCTATCTCTCATAAAATTTCTAATAATTTTTTAAGATCGCTTCTTGAAATCGTACTAACGTACAAAATTACCACGGTTTCACAATACATGAAATACAGCATAAACATTTTAAAGAAGAAAATATTAATAATGAATTAAATCTAAATAAAATGCTAAGCGCAAATAGCTCATAGCTTGAGCTTGAGCGCGAATGCAAATTTAACTCAATCGCGATTGAGATTGACACAGAGATGTAGCGGTTTAGTTGAATATAACAACACTTTATTAACAAAGTCATCTTAGATTTTTCTCCAGTACAAAAAAGCGGTGGTTTTTTGTGATTAAGAGAGGATTAAGCGGGGGGACGATTATAGGACCTAAAACTCGGGTGGTATCCGCTAAAATCGGGTAATGTGGCAACCCTAACAGAAAAGCACAATGGGTACTCGAGTAATGTTTAAAAAAAAAACATCTAAAGGATTTTGTAGCATATGAAAACAAGGCACAAAGTGCTTAGAAGTAAGACACAGACTGTTACAGAGTTGAGAGAGATAGTGTTATCGCTGATCGGGTTTGTAGGATGTGAAGTACATGTAATCATACGTAAATGAGCTATTAATTATATTTTAATGTAATTTTTAGATACGTACACGTTTCTTCTACCTTCTAGTTCTCTCGTTACACACAGAATACTCACTAAAAGCAATGAAGCAATGTTGCCATCTAACAATTCCCCCCTTTTGCGTCATTGCGCTAAGCTGATACAATTTTCATATTTTCTTTTACAAAAAATATCTTTTCACATACTTTTTCGATATTTTCTTTTGTCACTCTTTTAGTTAACATATCTGCTATAAGCTCCTCTGATTTCACATGACATAATTTTATTTCCCCTTTAGATACCTCGTCTTTTACAAAATAATATTTTCTATTTATATGTTTTGTTCTGTCCTTTACTTCTATTCGATTTATCCAATCTATAGCAGATTTGCTATCAGTTTCTACTGTTATAGATTCATCTATACATTCTGTCATTTCTAACTCAGTTAAGAGGCTCTTTATCCATTTTAATTCACAAACACCTTCACATATGGCTATAATTTCTGATTCACAAGTAGACAATGTTACAAGATTTTGTTGTTTGCTTTTCCATGTTACAATACAATTCCCAATTTTAACGAAATATCCAGAATACGATATTTCGTTAAAAAAGGTTATTCAGATATTTAAAGGGAACTCAGGAATATTCACTAAAATTTTGCATCTTTTGTTACATTCCAACTAGCATCTGTACAAACTATTAATTTTCCGTTTCCTTTTTAAAATTTTAGTGAATATTCCTGAGTTCCCTTTAAATATCTGAATAACCTTTTTACTGTTGTTAAATGCACTTCTCTTGGATCATTATTATATCGAGATAAATAGCTTACACAAAATGAAATATCTGGTCTCGTTGCTTCAGACAAATACATTAGAGATCCTAACATTTCCATATACATTGTTTTATTTACCTTTTTTGAAATGAAAGGAAATGAAATCTTTGAGTTTTACGTCCCACGGCTACGCCGGTCAGGCCAAAGGAGACGGTGATGATGAGAGATGAGTGAAATGGTGGAATGAAGAAAGTGGGAGGAAACGGGAGAACCCCGAGAAAACCCACGAGCACGGTGTTTGTCCACCACAAAATTCACTTGGCGGGGGCTGGGATCGAACCCGGGCCCCGTACAGCAGAGGTGAACGCTCTACCACTGAGCCACCGCGCCCCCTTACCTTTTTTGAATTCTCATATTGGTCTAAATCTTGACGACAATCACCTGGAGATTTTATTGGATTACAGTCTTGTAACTGTTTTTTTCTTAATATCTTCTTAATATAACTCTTTTGTGATAATTCAAAACCTTCATTCACTTTGTTTATTTCTATACCTAAGAATGTATTGGAATCCTTGCATTCTTGTAAATCTATGTACCTTTGTATCTTTTGTACTACGGCATTAATATATGAAATATTTTGACATAAAATGATAAAATCATCGACATACACTCCAACATACACTTTCTTATTATGTATCTTCATTTTGTATACACACGGATCACTTTGCAATCTTTGAAAACCTACTTCTGACATGACTTTGTTCAATTCATCATTCCAACAAACACCGGACTGAGGTAGTCCATATATACTTTTGTTTAATTTACATACCTTATCATCATCGTGTGGACAGACGAACCCTTTTGGTTGTTCCATGTATATGTCCTCTTTTAAATTTCCGTATAAATACGCAGTCTTTACGTCATACTTCTTAATTACCATTTCACGCTTTGCTGCCAAAGTTATTAACGATCTTAGTGATTCCAACTTCATCACTGGAGCAAATGAGTTTTGGTAGTCTATACCTTGCTTCTGATTACAACCTACTGCTACTAACTTTGCCTTTCTCCTCTGTAATGTACCATCTGGATTTTCTTTTATATTAAATACCCATTTACTTCTTACTATCTTCATTCCAGATTGACGTGGAACTAAAGACCATACATTATGCGATTTCAACGATTCCAACTCTTCTTTTATAGCTTTTCTCCATTGAGCACTGTTTTCGTCATCCATGGCTTCTTCATACGTTCTGGGAACATCTTGAACTATGAAGTTAACTTGGTCTGTATTTTTTAACCTATCAGATCTTACTCCTTGTGCTATCAACTCGTCTTCATTTGTTTTTAAATTTTCAAGATGTCTTGCTCTTAATATCTGCCGTGTATCTCCCTTCTTTCTACCTGGTTTCTTATGTTGCCTTTGTACGTCATTACTTGAATCTTCGGTTTCTTCATCCTCTACTCGCGTTTCCGATTCTTCTATGGATGTTACTTCTTGGTTTCTTCCATCTTGTTCATCTTCAGTAATGATTGTGTCTTCATTAGTAATGGGTCCCTCTGGTCTACTTGTTTCTAACATGATATACCTATCTTCATCCTTTCGCGTTTCATTTGGCTTGTCTTCTAATAAAGATGCACCACTTACCTTTTCATTAAATATTACACTTCTTGCTTCATTTATCTCACGCTTGACTGGATTATATAACCTATAAGCTATCCTATTCCTAGAATAACCAACAAATATCTCCTTTTCTGCCCTATTCTCTAGTTTTGCCCTTTTTTGTTTTGGGATGAACTTCTATGCAACACACCCAAATGTTCTGAAATGTTTTACCGTTGGTTTCTTACCGCTCCATTTCTCTATAGGAGTTTTATTCCCCTTATCTTTATTAGGAATACAGTTCTTAATATACACAGCTGTAGCTGCTGCCTCTGCCCAGAATTAATTAACATTGTTCTCACCATATCAAGTACTGATCGATTAGCCCTTTGCGCTACGCCATTACTCTGAGGACAATAAGGAACTGTTAACTGATGATTAATACCTTCTCTGACAAAATATGTACTAAATCTTTTGTTTACAAACCGTACCGTTGTCTGACCGTACAGCTTTGATTGTGTTGTTTGTTTCTTTCTCATACCTATTCTTAAATTTTATAAAACAATCAAATGCTTCATCCTTGGATTTTAAAAAATAAACAAACATACGTCTACTATAAGCATCAACTATTATGTACATGTATTTTGCTCCCCCTAGGGACTCCTTTTCGATAGGACCACATAAATCCATGTGGATTAGATCTAATGGTTTCTCTACATCACTCTCATTTATAGGGTTGAAACTAGACTGTGTCATCTTACCTTTTACACACGATTCACGTAATGTTAGATTTTTGTATTCACTTTCATTAAATGTAAGGCCTTCACCATTTCAGATCGTTTCAGCTTCAGCATGTATTCAGAATTTAAATGACCTAACCTTTTATGCCACATACTCATTTTATTTTCTGGTGTGTCAGATTGTATTATTAAACACGAATCTTCATTCTGCTTATTTTCTGTTTTAAGAACATACAAGTGATTTCTCTCCTGTGCTTCACCTACGACTTCATTATTTTTATTGTAAATTCTAGCACCACATTTCGTGAACACCACTCGATTTCCCTGCTGCATTAAACTTCTCACTGACAATAGTTTAGCACGTAAATCAGGAACAAATAACACATCACTTATTTTTATATCACATGATTCATTTGTTGCACTAATGTAACTTGATACCTGAATATCACCTTGCACTTCCGCTACCACTGATTTACCTTCCACTGCAAGTTGGACTTCATTTGTGACATTTCTTTCGTTAACCGCCAGTCCCTTTTGTTCGTCATATGGGATGTACATCCTGAATCGATATACCATTCCGTTTCTTTTTCTTCTTCGTTCCTTTTTACCGTTGTGTTGAAAGCACTATATACTACATTTTGCTTCTTCTTGGAAGTCGTATCTGATTTTTGGGTTTCATCACTTAGATTGTTTTTACCAAACTTCTTTTTCTTTTTATTTTCTGGATTATGCCAACATTGGTATGCTAGGTGACCAATCTTTCCGCAAAAATTACATCTTCTTGCTTCCTTCTTTCTATTTGCTTCTTTCCGTTCTGCCTTGTACGCCTGTTCTACATGTTTTGTATTTTCCATTCTATTTTCTTCTTCTTTTAGCACTTGTTGCAAACTTGCACCTCTTTGTGTTCGTAGCACCGTAGCTACCTTCTCGTATTTACTATGAATACCCCGCACTACGTGATACACAATCTCCCTTGCACCTATAGGCTGACCTAATGCTGCACACCTTGTTGCAATGTTCCTTGCTCGTAGAATGTACGCATCAATTGTCTCATCGGATTTCATTTGAATGCTTTTTAGTTCTAACCTGAGATCTATTATTTTATCATCAATATTACCTGTGTGTATTCTTTTTAATTCGTCCCATACTTTTTTTTGCATTCGTTTCGTTTATGAACAACCCTGCCTGTTCCTCTGATAATGTTAAAATAATAATACTGAAAGCCTCATCATTTTTACGTATCCACTCTTTGTCTTGTGTTTCTTGCACTGAGACATCTTTAAGTATAATATCACTATATAATCCTTTTGTTCTTAACAACGCACTTACTTTTAGTGACCACATATTATAATTGTTCTCTGTTAGGAGTTCAATTTTGCTAATGTCACTCATTTTGTGCACTTGTTTTTTAACATATAAAATCACTTACCCACACAGAAACCACGCTCTGCTACCAATTTGTTATCGCTGATCGGGTTTGTAGGATGTGAAGTACATGTAATCATACGTAAATGAGCTATTAATTATATTTTAATGTAATTTTTAGATACGTACACGTTTCTTCTACCTTCTAGTTCTCTCGTTACACACAGAATACTCACTAAAAGCAATGACGCAATGTTGCCATCTAACAGATAGCATGTGCATATAAATATAGATTAGAAAGGTAAAGAGTATGAATATTATGGAGATATAGATAGATTTGTTAAAACAAGATTAGTATAATTCTGGATTACGATTAATAGTGAACTGTGTTGCAGAAAGGCACATATTAAGAGTAAAGATTAATAGAAGAAGTAGTGCATTTATTCTTAAAATAAGATTTCTTGCTGGTTTCCATAAATTAAAACCTGTTAGTTGGCTCAGCCATAAAGCAATTACGAGGCGCATCCAGGAAATAAGATTTCCGAAATTTTCCCCGTGAAAGGAAACGTAACGTGCCGTGTACAATGCGCATGCGTAACAGCTCTATGACGTAGCAATCATATTGCAGCCGGACAGCTCTCGCCTGGTGCCAGTAGTGAGGCAGCAGTGGTCCGAAATGGAAGCTCGTATTCCGTCTCCCGCCGCATGCGAGGTTCGGTCGGTGATCAAGTTCCTGAATGCACAAAGCATTGCACAATAGACATTCATCGTCAGTTCTGTGAGGTGTATGGGCGGAACATAATGAGTAAACAGATGGTGCGTCGTTGGTGTAGGCAGTCTTAAGAAGGTCGTCAAAGTGTTTATGTTGAAGAGCGCAGTGGGCGACCATTCCTCATCAAAGATGAACTTATTGAGCTAGTGCGGCAGCGCATCGTAGAGAACCGTCGCTTCACGATTACGCAGCTGAGCAGCCATTTTCCGCAGATATCGCTATCCGTGTTGCATGAGATTGTCCCGAAGTGCCCGCTGTTCAAAAAGGTGTGTGCCATGTGGGTGGCGAAAAATCTGACACCCGAACACAAAATGAAACGTGCAGGAGTATCCCTGACATTTCTGCAACGGTATCACGATGACGGCGATGCTTTCCTCGACAGGATCGTCACGGGCGATGAGACGTGGATTGCGAACTTCACCAGGGAAACCAAGGAGGAGGCAATGCATTGGCGACATAGTGGATCTCCGGTGAGGAAGAAGTTCAAACAGACGCTGTCGGTGCAGAAAATGATGTGCACAGTGGTTTGGGACAGGAAGGGTAATTTGCTCATTGATTTCCTACCCAGAGATGAAACAGTGAACGCTGACCGTTACTGTGAAACACTGCGGAAATTGCGACGTGCCATTCAAAACAAGAGGCGTGGCAAGCTTACTGCCGATGTTGTACCCCTCCATGACAATGCTAGTCTACATACGGCTCGGCGCACAGCGACTGTGTTGACGGAATTTGGTTGAGAGATGTTTGATCATTCACCTTACAGTCCTGATCTTGCTCCCAGCGATTTCCACGTTTTCTTGTACTTCAAGAAATTCCTGTTATCCGGTGTGCGTTTTGGCAACAACGACGAGCTAAAGACGTGTGCCACACGCTGGTTCCATTCGCAGGCGGCAGAGTTCTATGACAGTGGGATTCAGAAGTTGATCCCACGATACGACAAGTGTTTCAATTCCGGTTGTTGCTATGTTGAAAAATAGCCGCAACGTTGTAAGAGTGTGTTTTGTTTGTAAAAAAAATAGAGAAACTTACTTTCTGGATGCGCCTCGTACTTAATATACCGACTACCCGACTTAGGTTCCATTGGATACACAATATTAAGATTTGTTAAACTCTATAATCAACACTTTATTTAAGTCACATCATACTACAACTACCACTTCATACACTTATTAACCTGAGCTACTTCGCTAGTAATGAGCCTATTAATATATATAAATTAATTTTTGTATAGTAATCTTTATAATACCGGCATTTCTTATTTACCAAACAATTGACAATCATGTTCTTTGATTGGACCACCTAACGTAATGGAATGTAGCATGTATTTAAAAATTTCTGGCCCACGTAAAAATCAGAATATTAAGTATACTACTACAACGCATGCAAGTTATGGAGCCAATTATCTGACTTTAGTGATAAGAAAATATCTAGCGTTCAGTCTTGGAAAGTAACGTAAAGCAAGTAACGCGTTACTTCTTAAGTAACGTTTCCTAGTAACGCGTTACATTTTTTCCTAAGTAACTGTAACGGTAACGCGTTAGAAATTTTTAAGTGACGTACCTAGTTTGCGTTACTTTTTTTTGCGTTACATTTGGAATAAAAATTACAATTCGGAAACAAATGTTTCTGTCTTGTAAGTGAATTTCTCAGAATAGTGAAATGGAGCATAAACTATGTCAGTGACCGAGAGTCGGTCACCGACATACAGAGAAACAGATAAGATCTTAGTGCCATTTGCTGTTTCTGGAAGATGAGTACAAACTCTGGAAAATCATATGTACTGATTGCAAGCATCTGTAAGATTTTGTCATACGTTTTGACCAGCGGCGTGCCGTTAAGGGGACTAGGCTAGTCCCCTGGCATTTTAATTAAAGTATTTTGTGATAAATACATACCAAAGAAAACGAAAACATTGTTTGTATTTCTCTATTTTCGTAAAATAACACTGTTTCAATTGTTCTTACAACTTTAGCCAGCGTCCGTGTGCTGAGTGCGACAGCGAAGTGGAGATCGAAAACGCTCGGGTTTTAATCGGCTTTTGTCGGGGTAGGGAACAGGGTCCAGCCAGCTAGTCCTCATATTATGTTGTCTAAGCTCTAAGCACGGGCGTTCTGTCGTAAGCGAATTTAATGCTTGCTTGCTTTTTTACAGTTAATAATTTTAACGCAATTAAATTTACAGTATTAATCTTGACACTTTAAGAGACCTAGTGAAGTGTGAACTTTTTAGATTATCAATATATTTTGAAAATGACTCGAAGAATAAAGTATGGAGGGGACTCGTCTGAGAAATCGAGTCCCTTTCAGCAAAGCGATGGCGCAAGCAGTGATATTACTTCAATTGATACAGAGGGCAGTAAGGAGGGGGAATCGGCCGTTTCAGTGTTGTATTCTGGACCAATCATTCATGGTATCATTTCGATTCCTTACTTTTCAAGAAAAGCAACAAATAATAACCAGTGGTAGAATAACTCCAAGCATTTTCATTCAGACAAAAATAAAAAATTATGTATATAATATCAAAACGGATTATTTCGCATCTTCAAAATAGTTAACTGCATGTAAGACAAGAAACAAACTGTATAGCTGGTCTTGTATTCTGTTCCACATAGAAAAGGACGTGTGGAATAATGATGGCTTTTGTGACACGAGCAATTTTCACAAACCCACGCCACGCCACAACAACTTGCGCCACGAAAAGTGTTATTCACACCTGTCCACAATAACTAAAGTGAAAACTTTCCGGAGAACCAGAATTGATTTTCAATTGAGCAAGCAATGCAGAAGATAATTCAAACGGAGAACTAGTGAACCGATTGATTTATTCCTCTTGTTTTATGACTAAACAAGAGCTATCATTTAGAGGTCATAACGAACAGAAAGATTCTGGCAATTAGGGAAACTATATTGAATAATTTAGTTACTTTCTAAGTACGACACTAAGTGGACTTGCAGGGGCGCCCGAAGAAAATTTTCTAGGGAGGGGCCCATCTCCATTGTTGCTATGTTGCGTCTGGTATTTAATATACGTGGTTTGCTATATTCCGTATACATTTTCGCGAGCCAGAGGAAGGCCCGGGCCTCACCCTGCCCTCTCGTTCGGGCGTCAATGTTGACTTGTCATCTTCACAGCACGGGAGTGTTTAGAGGAAAATCAAACAGAATTCAGAATTATATTAATAAATGTGTTGGTGAGTAATTCTGGATAAAGTTAAGTCAGAAATAAACAATACCTTTTTTTACAGCAATAATGTTGGACAAAACTACGGACATTGCAAAGATCTCTCAACATTCAATCGGTACGTGAAAGACGGCAATATTCATGAAAGATTTGTTTTGCAGATGTTACTAGTGATTGCACTGCGACTGCTCTAAGTGAACATGCTTTCCAAGTTCTCCCTCACTTTAATTGTAAGCAAAAGCTTGTAGCACTAGGCTATAGATGGAGCTACCACATATTCTGGACATTTGAACGCATACAGGACGGATTCAGGGGCGGATGCAGAACGGACTTCTGGGGGGCGGTGGCTTGTAATATTCTACTACTACTTAGAGCTACTTTTAAGAACTCCAAACTCTGAAATGGGTCTTATTTATATATAAAATAAGACAGTTTCCTCTTCTGGGAAGGATCGCCCCGATCGTCCTGCCCCCCTGGATCCGCCCCTGGAACGGTTTACAATCTTTTGTGGAAAGGTGTTTGAGTGCACTCACCTTCTATGCTCACAGACTCAATCTCGTTGTTCCACAGTTTGTTAATCACATCAAGGAATGTAAAATATTTTTAAAAATAAGTGGCATTCCAAATTTCTTTTCATATTCATCGAAACGCTGTAGCGCGCTTGCTGAATGAGAAGTAACTATACGATTTCCAACGGTTGCCACTATAAGATGGAACTACAATTCCAGAGTTGTGAATGCAGTAAATGAAAATCAAATATAACTCTTACGGTGCTCTGAGAACATTGTAGAAGATTCAGATAATTGGGACACCGAAGTTTTCATGACTACAAAAAAATGTGAGAGTTATCATTGAAGGATTTCGATTTTGCATTTCTACCAAAAGTTTTCAGTCATTTTTTTCGTGCACGGATATACTATTCAACATTCTTTAAAGTAAAACCTTGGATGTGAAATATTGCATCGAAAAAGTACAAGTACAAGAGTATCTCAACTTAGAAATGCAAGAAACGATTTTGAAGAGGCTTATAGAAAAGTAGAATTAAATGACAACGGGAACCTTCTAATAAAGTAGATGACTCAACAGATCCAAAAATTAAATATGTGAGTTTTTACAATGACCTTTTTGATACTGTGATTGGACAAATGGAGGTGAGATTTCATGATCTCAGTGAGTTACAATTTCTTGAGCTGTTAGATTTAAAGAATTTTCAGTGCTTGAAATCTCTATTTCCTGATTGCTTGTTTTTGACCCTTAAATCAAGTTACGGGAGTTTTTTTTTTAATTTTAACAATTTGCGGAGTGAATTAATATATATTTACAGACTCTTAGATTCTTTTAAAAGAAACTGTGACTAAAATTATCCATTTCTTGAAAGAAAAAGGCTTGGTAGAAGAAGCGTTTACGGAAACATATGAATTGTGTTGTTTGGTGTCAACAATACTAGTCAGGACCTCCACTGTACAGCGCACATTCTCTTCGAACCTAGTCCCCTGTGAGAAAAGTCACCGCACGCCACTGGTTTTGACAACTCCAAATCAATACATTCAGGGAGTGAACTACGAGTGTAATGGTGGTCTATTTTACTTTGATTGGTGTTGTCTTCATAAAGATCTAGAACGAAAATATTATACTGTTCGAACATTTGAAAGAATACTTTTTCTTAAAAGCTGAAGATGATGGTGGACAGAATTTAAAAGTAAAATGTCTGAAACAAGGATAAAGTGGATCTGAAAAGGTAAGCAGACCCATGACGTCACGCCGTTCCCGTGCCAATCTTTGCCCATTGATATTTCTTTATTTAGAAAGTGAGGGTACGCCACAGATATTATAAGTAGGAGGACGGCGTCCACCCGCGTTCCTCCTCACTTTTACACTGAAAAAAGGTTTGGTCAAATTGACCAAAAAATAGGTGCTGGTTACCAAATCGTTTGGTCAATATAGCGCCAACCAAACGCTTGGTCACCAGCACTAAATCATTTGGTCACGATTTGTTTGGTTGCAGGAACCTATTATTTGGTTACCAGTACCAAATATGCATTTGGTAATTTTGACCAAATAATGACCAAACAAGTAGCATTTGGTTGGGAATACCAAAAATTTGGTTAAAATGAACGAAATTTGGTTCTTGGAACCAAATAATTTGGTTGTAAATACTAAACCCGTATTTAGTGAATTTGACCAAACCATTTGGTAGCAATTACCAAATACTCTTGCAATAGGTACTAAACTGAAAATAATACGAGGGTTACCACAAAATTCATGGGAAAATTTTTCTAACGAAAATGGTAACAAAGCAAGAAATTCTTAAACATGCATATGGAAAGTTAGTACATATGTAAATATTACGTATAGGTTGGATAGAAATACACAATCCATAATACGAACAATTATTTTTACTTTTTTTTCTCTCGTGCTATATTCTGATGGAGATGTGTATGTTTACAGAATTCTTTACATGTAATGTTTACATATGTGGTAACCTTCCATTTAGATATTTCAGAAGTTTTTGATGGGTGACCATTTTCGTAAGAAAGGAAAAAAAAAATGTTGCCATGACTTTTGCGGTAACCCACATATAAAGTTAGAAGTTATTGCTTCTAGTTACTAAGAACTTCTTCAAAAATAAGATTTACATATACACTCTGAAGCAACATACGAAATATGTACACGAATGCATGTAAATATTAATACCCTATGTATATGTACACAAAGTTTCAAATCAATTTTTTGAGGAAAATAGAACTATTTAATATATAAAGAACTAGCAGCGTTCACCCCGCTTCGCTGCGGTCACCCCGGAACGCAATAAACGTTGTTACTTAGATAATTTTTACTTTTTCGCTTTCAAGTGATATGATAAAAACCATAGAAGATTGCAGTAAATGTTAACATTATATCGCCTGTCATTTATGTTAACCCGCCCCGCTTCGCTGCGGTCACCCCGGAACGCAATAAACTTTGTTACTTAGATAATTTTTACTTTTTCGCTTTCAAGTGATATGATAAAAACCATAGTAGATTGCAGTAAATGTTAACATTATATCGCCTGTCATTTATGTTAACCCGCCGAGTGACACGGTCATGTGGGTTGCATATACATACGTTTATTTTTATACCTATGATGAACTAACAAAGGATTTGTACGTTATGGACACTTGAATGGTCAATTATCTCAAGACACTGGTAATTAAAAATTAAAGTGATATGATAAAAAACATCTAGGGTCCAAATCCTAATAACCCCCCAAAAATGAAAGAAATTGGTTCAGCCGTATTAGCGTGATGAGGGAACAAAGGATTTGTGCGTTCTCTTTTATATATATAGATTTACACACAACATTTTTCTACACAACCATTTTATTGTAAATAATAATAGTAAAAAACAGCAAAAGAGTCATACAGGCTTCAAAATTAAACAATGATATTAACATTTGTTAAAGTACTGAAAGTAAGATTTTTAGATCAAACGCAAAACTTTAAGAAAAAACGTAAAGAAAACTTATGCTGTAGTTTTACTCGCAGTAAACAACATTGAAGGCTTTTCAAATAAATTAGAAACTAGTTACCGAAAAACTTCGCATACGTATTTATAATGTTAATACATGAAAAAAGTTTATCTAAGACTTTGATCGGAAATACACATTTACGGAAATGGGGCCAATTTAAGAAAATCAGTAGAAATGTTCGTAGGAGTGCCTACAATGAATCAAACGACCGAGAAACATCGCACACGTGTTTCTCACTATAAGTAAACCTCACTATAGAAACCTCACTATAAGTAAAGAGTTTATTTGCGACTTCGGTTGGAAAAGTCTAATTACAGAAATGAGGCCAATTTAAGGTAAGTAGAACATACTTACTTTTCCGTAATTAAACGTTTCGGATCAAATTAAAACAACCCTCTCGTATCGAGGTACTCAACCGTATGCAAAGTTCCTCGATTGTTTTATTCAATGTAGTATCCTACGATCAATTTAAATAATTACATTAATATATTGAGAAAACAACCAATTTTGTCACACCAGACCCTTTGTACATACGAAATCAAAGATATACAAAGACTGAAGAAAACATATAACTGAAACGGAACTCCAACCCGGAACCTCCCGCTTACCATGCAGATGCGCTACCATTGCGCCATTCAGTCCGCTCCCAGAACAGTCATACATTCTTACACCTTGTGGAACAGCATCGTTATAAAGAGTGAAAGAATGTATTGTTGTTACTGAGAGCGGACTGGGTAGCACATCTGCAGGTAAGACGAAGATCCCGGGTTCGAGTCACGGCTCAGACGTATTTTTTGACTCTTGTATGTCTTTAATTACCTTAAATTGGTTCTATCTGCATAATTAGGCGCTTCCGACCAAAGTTGCAAATAAACTTTTTTCTTATACTGAGGTCCTGAACACATATGCGAGGCTTGTCGGTTTATTCCTAGAATATGATGCATGTATTATCTGTCAGGAAAGTAAATGTACACCTATTTTTCGAGTCTGGCATCCTGCGCTCCATCCGTGGAGAGTATGAGAATTAAATCAATCAAATGTTTACTGAGGGGCAAAAAGAAAAGTCTAATCTGAATAAGACATTGCAGAGGGACACAAGCTGTGAATACGAATAGTGCATAGTGTAAATGAAGGACGACAACGAAAGAGAATGCCAGAAACAGCTCTTAAACGGAGAAAAAAGACTAAAAATTGTCGAAGTGGGAATATAAAACACAACTACAACAAATACGCCGACAACTAAACGTTCATTACGCCATGATCTTACTGTAGTGGTTAAGGTGCTGGCTTACAAACGCGAAGGACGTCGGTTCGAATCCCCGGCAAGGACTTTTTTAAAAATTTTTGTTAATAATACATACAGCTCATGAGAGATGGTAAAAGAGGTCGTATTTAATCTTTGGAACAATTATTATTGGTAATGTTTAGTACTGATAATACTTTTTGACTTTGTGTATTGCTTTTGTGCTTTTCTTCATTTCGAAAGAGAAGAATATCCGAACAAATGCCACCAAAATTCCTCTTATTTTGAATGTAAAAGCCATTTGCAGTTAGTAAAGAATAAAAATTGAACGTTCCGACGTAGCTGCAAAAAATAAAAAGAAAAACATGGAAGTGGAGGGGATCGAATCCACACTCATGGTTATTAAAAATACAATTTCTACATGCCTTACACCTCCCGACCAAGTTGCTACGTTAGCAAGTAAGAGGCTTGTGTTTAGATTAGGCTGGTCAATACGTTTTGCAAAGAGGCCCGGTTTAGCTCTGACGCACCACAGGTGCGAGAAGGGAGCAAAACACTTTTTCTCTCTTCCTCTGTGTGTCTATTTATCTATCTATCTGTATATATATAACGCTATTTGTGAATGCCATAACCACACTAATTTTCAGTGGACGAAACTTGGCACAAACATTAATTGTTGAAATCTTGATGAGTTCGTTAACCAGAATAATCAGATGAAAATGTTCAAAATGGCGGAACCTTCAAACTCTCAAAAAGTTCCAAGGGAACCAAATTTCGCCCATAAAGAGGTATTCAGAAAGTTTGAATAACTTTTCCTCTTTTACTGAAATATTTGTGTGCAGGGACTTATCCTCTTTTATTGAAACATTGGACCCGATTAATCGCCTAAAGAAGGTTCACGTCCTTTCGCTACGGTCAGGCTTTTTTTTTGCAGGAGGGGGGGGTTATTTTTCTATCGGAACAAGATGATTATTAGTGATGATATGAAATTACATATTGAAAGTGAAGTAACTTGTGAAACATGTTATTTGAAAGAATAATATAATAAATGTGCTTTCCCCTAACACAGAGAACTGTAAATCATATATTTCGAGTTCGGGAGCGTGAATGGCGAGGAGTGTTATTTGATTTGCGTTTTAGTAACACATTGCATTGCAAATAAACGTAGGCAACACTAGTGATAAGTAAAACAATAATAATAATAATAATAATAATAATAATAATAATAATAATAATAATAATAATAATAATAATAATAATAATAATAATAATAGGTATTTTTTGTGGCAAGGCAATATCTTCTTCAAACGTAATGATTGTAATGCCATATCTCCCCTACAAACAAAATTAGCAATTTATATCGAGAGAACGGGAAATTGTAGAGTGATGGGAGCAACGTTGGAGTATGCACTCATAGTACTCAGAAAAATAAGCGATTTCAATGCAAAATGAACGAAGAGTCATTGTCATGGGGAGTCATGGGGCAACGGCAGAGCCCTCTTTAGGCAAAATGTCGATAACTTATATCGAGAGAACAGGAGGTGATAGTGAGATGGGACCAACGTTGGACACCGTGGACCCATAAGGCGCATCGAAAAAATTAGGGGGAGGCGCCAGCCAGCCTTACTTATTTCCACATAATAATATAAAATTATATTGTCGAAATACACACACGAGTTAGCTAGTAATATTTCATATTATAATTATTATTATTATTATTATTATTATTATTATTATCAATTGCGTCTTTTCATTACGTGTGCATGTTTGACATGAAACCAAAGAGAAGATCCATCATTCGTAGAAAGAATAAGAATAGCCAGTTACTTTAACTGTGAAGGACGGCGAAAAATGCGAAAAGAGTGACTACCTGTAGGAAAAGAAATAATACTTTCTCTGAAATGGATAAAAAAAACAAGCCGAGATAGATTCGAACTCGCATGGACGGCGCGAAAAGCCAGTGTTTTGTCCACTTTTTTTTCACTGACTCACCGAACGTGTTTCAGTAACTTACTTATTGCTAATTTTAGTTGCTTCACTCGTTTAATTCGCTTTTTCTAATCACTTGTAATGACAGGGACACGAACACAGAAACATCGAGGACAGTTAAAAATCATAAATACTCTCCCGCCGGGAACCGAACCCGGAATACCATACACCAAAGACGCACGTGTTAGCCACTAGACCAGCGGGGAGGACACCATTCAATCCCTGTGTCGTTAGGGATTACGACCACTGTATTACCAGCTATCACTTCTGTGGGTTGTATACTATGATCACATGTTTCTTCTTTGCTAGAAGAGTTAAACCTACATTCTATGTAATACATGAGGTATTTAGACCTACATGCTCTTCATATAATGTAATAAAAGGGTCATGCTGGGAGTAAGAAAAAGAACATGCCTTGGACAAAACAGAAACTATTGGCATCAGAAATATTTATCTACGAGGCATGCGCAGTAGTATATTTCAGAACAGTTACTGTTTAGTTCAGTAAACGAAGAAAGGGGTATAAAAAAGCAAAAATGAGATCGATCAGAGTTGACAGCGGCGGAAGCAGATGTGTAGTAATACAACTTGGTTAAATTGATAATTGATTCGTTATCCTGTAGTAGGTCGTATCACAACTTTACGGGAGAGCAGAAAAAGACTTACTAACGCTATCATATAGTAAGCTTTAGTAACACGATCATATAGACACAAAGGGATGTAACTGTGAGTACTACAACTTGGATTTAACGAAAGCCGTTTAGATATTCAGTGGTTTGTAGGATTGTATAAGACACAAAAAGATAAGACACAATATAATTCTTCATACCTCAGCCTCCAGTAGCTAGATACATGCAATTTCTGGTTAGATACTGAAACTGCTGTCGGATTTTAATACATGACGTATTGCAGGATACAAAATGCTTTGCATAACTTGTTTCTTTGTAGACAGCTACTAGCTTAGTGTTCTGAGAGGTTGTGTATAAACTAGGGATACCCAATTCCGGAATTATTACTTTCCGGACTCCCGAAAGTAAAACCGGTCAAATTCCGGAATTCGGAAAATTCCGATTTTGGAGTTCGGAAAAATCCGGAATTTAGAAATTTCTGATTTCGTTAAGAAATTTTTTTCGAAATCCAGGTAATGGCGACTGCTTTGAAAGAAATGGAGAGTATGAGAATTCAATCTGTCATATTTGTAGTTTCGTGTGGAGAAAAAACAAACTTGTGAACTAATGGTTTAAGAACTACTCAAGTTATTAATGTAAACATCATAAAAGAAATACGAAAGACATTTTGAATCGAAGAAATATCACATACAAGTTTGCAAGCGGAGACAAAGAAACCTAACATAACCAGACTAAAGACGAATCGCTTACCGCGTAGCAATCGCGGTTCAGTGGTCAAGGTACTTGTGCGAATGCACGTTGCATTTTTTTTTACTTTAGGATTTTTAATGGCGATTGATCGGCGATGACGTACGTTTTATTATATTCAGATATTTGAATACTCAGATGTTTCAATACTTGAACTATCAAATCTTCAGGAATAATAACAAGCTAATAATAATTATTATTATCTCGTAGAAGATTAAAAGCTAGGAGCTAATTATCGCTCAGGTCGTACCATTACAAGCAGAAGCTTGACATTTGTTAAGAATATTTCGGTTATGTTTAATGTTGCTCACGAAAAGAGGAATTTCTCATCTCGTTTCTAAAATAAATAAAATAACATGAGAATTAACATTTTACATTCGAGACGGGACAAGGCTAACTCAAAATTTTCGTCTGTCTTTGGAGATGAAAATTGAGACGAGACGAAAAGTATCGTGAACATTTCCCGTCTTGTCTCGATTCTCGAAATAGTGTATGTCCATTCTTTAAGGGACAATTGCTCTGTAGACTGAACTTCATAGGCTATTTCGTTACATTGTATTTCAGAGCTCATTGAATTATGCTCTGTGTAGGTATTTTATATTTACCTCTGCATATCCTAAAAATTAGTTTATTATATGCCTTAATGTTGCGTGATATTCAGTTACATTTATTAGAGTTATTTTCCTTAAAACATACAGTAGAATACTTTCTACATGAAACTTCAATGGAATGCTCTTGTTTAAAATGTTGGTAGTTGCAGAGGTGTGTCTTGAAGGTACGGAACCCTTTCCCGAAATCTCTATTTTAAGTAAGTTTTGCCAAATTTTAGAGCAAGTTTAAAACTTTTCATGTTATTCTTCTTCTTCTTCTTCTTATTATTATTATTATTATTATTATTATTATATCAACACCTTGTATAATCTTTTAAAGATATGCGGTTTGTATCTGAATAGTAAAAGCTAATTGTCTGTCGATCTCGGTCGTCGAGAAGTCTTCAGAAAGCAAGGACATCGGTCACGTTCTGGGTTTGAGTTCCGAAGGGGCAAGTATTCGGGCTCGAGCCAAAAATTGGTAAAAGTTATAGGCTTGAGCCAAACATGTTCAAAACACCTGGGACCGGGTTTAGCTTCTCAACGGCTCGAGCCGCTCGGCTTACAGCTCATTCACTATCGAACCGAACCGAGAAGTGAGCCGAGCCAATAGCTCACCCAACCGAGCCGATTTGAGCCATCGGCTTAGTTGAGCTGAGTCGAATAGTGCCGATGGACTAGTTTCAACTTAGTTGGCTCGAACCGGTTCACATGAGCCGAGTAGGTGACCCATCCCAACCGAGAAAGCTGGAGCCATCGGCTCAATTGAGCTGAGTGGACGGCTCGTTGTATGTTATTTAATTTATTAATGGCCACTAAATTTTCTCTAGATCAATGAATAAATTAACTACGGCATGCACTTTGGTGGAAATATCATTAGATGAACATGTTTGGAACGAACCAATAATGTTCATGTAATGATATTTCCACCAAAGTGCTTGCCGTAGTTAATTTACTCGTTGATCTGGAGACAATTTAGTGCCCATAAATAATGGAGTAAAATTACAGAAATGATATCGTATTATACAGTAATTTCGCCGTGCAAGTTCAATAGTATAATAATAATAATAATAATAATAATAATAATAATAATAATAATAATAATAATAATAATAATAATAATAATAATAATAATAATAATAATAATAATAATTTTTCATCGGTCCTGCGCGGAAAGTGAGAATTAAATCAATCACATGTGTAGCCAAGGTAAGGAGAAAAGCCTAAACTGAATAAGACATTGAAGCGGGTCACAAGCTGGGAATAAGAATAGTGCATGGTGTAAATAAAGGACGACGCCGAAAGAGAAATCCAAAAACAGCAGGTAAACGAAAAAAAAAAGAGTAGAAATTGTTGAAGTGGAAACATAAAATACAACGAGCCAAAATTCGACTCGACTCGAGTTCAATTCGAGTCAGGTCAAAAATAATTTTCTTGAGTTGAGTTCCGAGCCAAGTCGCTGTTTTCGAGGTCGAGTTTCGAGTTGAGTCGAGTTTGATAATGGCTCGCTTGCTCGTTCAACTCGTTTTAACTCGTTTTAAAATAATGGCCTGATTAGACTGGAAAGCGAAAGCCATGAGAAATGTAAGCAGTAATATGGGATACTTTTAGTGTTGCTCACGACAGGGGTGCATCACGTCTCGTAATTTTAGTGCATCTCGTGGGGCAATTTTAGTGTATTTCGTCTCGTCTAGATAACGAGAAGACAAGAGTTTTTATTATTATTATTATTATTACGAGACAGCCTCAAATGTCGTAATCACCAATATAAGTATATACTGTAGTTCTTAAAATCAAGGCTGAGACCTGCACGGTCGAATTCTTGAGCCCAAGCAGAAGACCAACCCGGGTAGTGATATCAACCGGCTGGGCTCGTATCAACTGAGCGAACAGCTCGAGTCGGCCCGGTTGGGATGAGCCGTCAGCTCGGCCCAATTGAGCCGATGACCTGAGCCGGCTCAGTTGGAACAAACCGTCAACTCAGCTCAATTGAGCCGATGGCTCCAGCTTTCTCGGTTGGGATGGGTCACCTACTCGGCTCATGTGAACCGGTTCGAGCCAACTAAGTTGAAACTAGTCCATCGGCACTATTCGACTCAGCTCAACTAAGCCGATGGCTCAAATCGGCTTGGTTGGGTGAGCTATTGGCTCGGCTCACTTCTCGGTTCGGTTCGATAGTGAATGAGCTGTAAGCCGAGCGGCTCGAGCCGTTGAGAAGCTAAACCCGGTCCCAGGTGTTTTGAACATGTTTGGCTCAAGCCTATAACTTTTACCAATTTTTGGCTCGAGCCCGAATACTTGCCCCTTCGGAACTCAAACCCAGAACGTGACCGATGTCCTTGCTTTCTGAAGACTTCTCGACGACCGAGATCGACAGACAATTAGCTTTTACTATTCAGATACAAACCGCATATCTTTAAAAGATTATACAAGGTGTTGATATAATAATAATAATAATAATAATAATAATAATAATAATAATAATAATAATAATAATAATAAGAAGAAGAAGAAGAAGAAGAAGAAGAAGAATAACATGAAAAGTTTTAAACTTGCTCTAAAATTTGGCAAAACTTACTTAAAATAGAGATTTCGGGAAAGGGTTCCATACCTTCAAGACACACCTCTGCAACTACCAACATTTTAAACAAGAGCATTCCATTGAAGTTTCATGTAGAAAGTATTCTACTGTACGTTTTAAGGAAAATAACTCTAATAAATATAACTGAATATCACGAAACAGTAAGGCATATAATAAACTAATTTTTAGGATATGCAGAGGTAAATATAAAAGCTTGGCTACAAAAATACCTACACAGAGCATAATTCAATGAGCTCTGAAATACAATGTAACGAAATAGCCTATGAAGTTCAGTCTACAGAGCAATTGTCACTTAAAGAATGGGCATACACTATTTCGAGAATCGAGACAAGACGGGAAATGTTCACGATACTTTTCGTCTCGTCTCAATTTTCATCTCCAAAGACAGACGAAAATTTTGAGTTAGCCTTGTCCCGTCTCGAATGTAAAATGTTAATTCTCATGTTATTTTATTTATTTTAGAAACGAGATGAGAAATTCCTCTTTTCGTGAGCAACATTAAACATAACCGAAATATTCTTAACAAATGTCAAGCTTCTGCTTGTAATGGTACGACCTGAGCGATAATTAGCTCCTAGCTTTTAATCTTCTACGAGATAATAATATTTATTATTAGCTTATTATTATTCCTGAAGATTTGATATTTTAAGTATTGAAACATCTGCGTATTCAAATATCTGAATATAATAAAACGTATGTCATCGGCGATCAATCGCCATTAAAAATCCTAAAGCAAAAAAAAGCAAAAAAAAAAAAAAAATTGCAACGTGCATTCGCACAAGCACCTTGACCACTGAACTGCGATCGCTACGCCGTAAACGATTCGTCTTTAGTCTGGTTACGTTAGGTTTCTTTGTCTCCGCTTGCAAACTTGTATGTGATATTTCTTCGATTCAAAATGTCTTTCGTATTTCTTTTATGATGTCGGCAAAATTTACATTAATAACTTGAGTTGTTCTTAAACCGTTGGTTCACAAGTTTGTTTTTCCCCACATGAAACTACAAATATGACAGACTGAATTCTTATACTCTCCATTTCTTTCAAAGCAGTCGTCATTACCTGGTCAAAGACTTATTTCCGCCACGATTCATATTAACCAAAATAAATTCATTTTCGGAAGCGGAACTTTCACTTTCTGGATTTCGGAAAATTATGGAATTCAGTTATACTCCGGAATTCAGAAGAATTCCGGAACTCGGAAAGAATCTGGAATTTAGAAAATTCCGGAATTGAGAAAAACTCCGGATTTCGAAAAATCCGGATTTTTCCGAATTCCGGAATGTTAACGAAATCAGAAATTTCTAAATTCCGGAATTATTCCAAAATCGGAATTTTCCGAATTCCGGAATTTGTCCGGTTTTACTTTCGGGAGTCCGGAAACAAAAAAATTCCGGAATTGACCATCCCTAGTTTATACACGACCTTTCAGAACACTAAGCTAGTAGCTGTCTACAAACAAACAAGTAATGCAAAGCATTTTGTATCTTGCAATACGTCATGTATTAAAATCCGACAGCAGTTTCAGTATCTAACCAGAAATTGCATGTATCTAGCTACTGGAAGCTGAGGTATGATGAATTATATTGTGTCTTATCTTTTTGTGTCTTATACAACTCTACAAACCACTGAATATCTAAACGACTTTCGTTAAATCCAAGTTGTAGTACTCACAGTTACATCCCTTTGTGTCTATATGATCGTGTTACTAAAGCTTACTATATGATAGAGTTAGTAAATCTTTCTCTGCTCTCCCGTAAAGTTATGATACGATCTACTAACAGGATACAGAACCAATTATCAATTTAACCAAGTTGTTGTATTACTACACAGCTGCTTCCGCCTCTGTCAACTCTGGTCGATCTCGTTGGCCCGACATATTTGCTTTTAATACCCCTTTCTTCGTTTACTAAAGTAAACAGTAACTATTCTGAAATATAATACTGCGCATGCCTCGTAGATAAATATTTCTGATGCCAATAGTTTCCGTTTTGTCCAAGGAATGTTCTTTCTCTTATTCCGAGCATGACCCTTATATTATTTATTTGTTTATTTATTTTTGACTTATTTTACATGTCGAGGCTAAGGCTATGTGTAGCCTTATCTACCACCTAAACATGACACAAAATTGAAAAATCAAAGGATATAGCTAACAATAACAAAAGAAAAAAGTTAGAAAGTAAAAAAAAAAACACACACAAGAAACAGACTGTCACTTGAACACACTTGTATGAAGAGCATGTAGGTCTAAATACCTCATGTATTACATAGAATGTAGGTTTAACTTTTCCAGCAAAGAAGGAACATGTGATTATAGTATACAACTCACAGAAGTGATAGCTAGCAATACTGTGATCGTTATCTCTAACGACACAGGGGAAGAGCATTGTCCTCCCCGCTGGTCGAGTGGCTAGCACATGCGCCTTTGGTGCGCCGGGTTCCGGTGTGGTGTCCCGGGTTCGATTCCCGGCCGTAGAGCATTTATGATTTTTAACTGTCCTCGATGTTTCTGTGTTCGTGTCCGTGTTGTTATAAGTTATTAGAGAAAGCAAGTTAAACGAGTAAAGCAAGTAAAACTAGCAATAAGTAAGTTACTGAAACACGTTCGGTGAGTCAGTTAAAAAAAAAGTGGACTTTCGCGCCGTTCACGCGAGTTCGAATCTATCTCGGCTTGATTTTTTATCCATTTGAGAGAAAGTATTGTTTCTTTTCGCTACAGGCCTTAGTATTTTTCGCCGTCCTTCACAGTTAAAGTAACTGGCTATTCTTATTCTTTCTACAAATGATGGATCTTCTCTTTGGTTTCATGTAAAACATGCACACGTAATGAAAAGACGCTGTTGATAATAATAATAATAATAATAATAATAATAATAATAATAATAATAATATGAAATATTACTAGCTATCTCGTGTGTGTATTTCGACAATATAATTTTGTATTTTTATGTGAAAATAAGTAATTCTGGCTGGCGCCCCCCTATTTTTTTCGATGCGCCTTATGGATCCACGGTGTCCAACGTTGGTCCCATCCCACTATCACCTCCTGTTCTCTCGATATAAGTTGTCGACATTTTGCCTAAAGAGGGCTCTGCCGTGGCCCCATGACTCCCCATGACAATGGCTCTTCGTTCATTTTGCATTGAAATCGCTTATTTTTCTGAGTACTATGAGTGCATACTCTCCAACGTTGCTCCCATCACTCTACAATTTCTCGTTCTGTCGATATAAATTGCTAATATTTTGTTTGTAAGGCAGATATGGCGTTACCATAATTACGTTTGAAGAAGAATTGAGGAAGATATTGCCTTGGCACAAACAACACCTATTATTATTATTATTATTATTATTATTATTATTATTATTATTATTATTATTATTATTATTATTATTATTATTATTTATGTTGTTGTTTTTGTTGTTTTACTTACCACTAATGTTGCCTACCTTTATTTGCAATGCAATGTGTTACTAAAAAGCAAATCAAATAACATTCCTCGGCATTCACGCTCCTGAACTCGAAATAAATGATTTACAGTTATCTGTGTTAGGGGAAAGCACATTTATTATATTATTCTTTCAAATAACATGTTTCACAAGTTACTTCACTTTCAATGTGTAATTTCATATCATCACTAATAATCATCTTGTTCCGATAGGAAAATAACCCCCTCCTGCAAAAAAAAAAAAAAAGCCTGACCGTAGCGAAAGGGCGTGAACCTTCTTTAGGCGATTAATCGGGTCCAATATTTCAATAAAAGAGGATAAGTCCCTACACACAAATATTTCAGTAAAAGAGGAAAGGTTACTCAAACTTTCTGAATACCTATTTGTGGGCGAAATTTGGTTCCCTTGGAACTTTTTAAGAGTTTGAAGGGCCGCCATTTTGAACATTTTCATCTGATTATTCTGGTTAACGAACTCATCAAGATATTTCAACAATTAATATTTGTGCCAAGATTCGTCTCAATCCGCTGAGAATTAGGGTGGTTATGGCATTCACAAATAGCGTTATATATATACACAGACAGATAGATAAATAGACACTCAGAGGGAGAGAGAAGACGTGTTTTGCTCCCTTCTCCCTTCTCGCACCTGTGCTGCGTGAGAGCTAAACCGGGCCTCTTTGCAAAACATATTGACCAGCCTAACCTAAACACAAGCCTCTTACTTGCTAACGTAGAAATGTTGTCGAGAGGTGTAAGGGATGTAGAAATTGTATTTTTAATAACCATGAGTATGGATTCGATCCCCTCCACTTCCATGTTTTTCTTTTTACTTTTTGCAGCTACGTCGGAACGTTCAATTTCTATTCTTTACTAATTGCAAATGGCATTTACATTTAAAATAAGATGAATTTTGGTGGCATTTGTTCGGATATTCTTCTCTTTCGAAATGAAGAAAAGAATAAAAGCAATACGCAAAGACAAAAAGTATTATCAGTACTAAACGTTACCAATAGTAATTGCTACGAAAGACTAAATACGACCTCTTTTACCATCTCGCATGAGCTGTATGTATTACTAACAAAAAACGTTTAATAACGTCCTAGTCGGGGATTCGAACTCGCGTCCTTTGCATTTATAAGCCAGCACCTTAATCACTACACCAAGATCATGGCGTGGGGAACGTTTAGTTGTCGGCGTATTTGTTATATTTGGGTTTTATGTTCCCACTTCGACAATTTTTAGTCTTTTTTCTCCGTTTAACAGCTGTTTCTGGCTTTCTCTTTCGTGTTGTCCTTTATTTACACTATGCACTATTTGTATTCACAGCTTGTGCCCCTCTGCAATGTCTTATTCAGATTAGACTTTTCTTTTTGCCCCTCAGTAAACATTTGATTGATTTAATTCTCATACTCTCCACGGATGGAGCGCAGGAATGCCAGCCTCGAAAAATAGGTGTACATTTACTTTCCTGACAGAACATGTACATATTCATGAAGTTCTAATACATGTACACACATATATGAACAAAGTTATAAATCAACTTTTGGAGAAAAGTAAAACGAATTTAGGATATAAAGCATGTACATACAATGCTTTTCTACACAAGAATTTTATTATACGAGGGCTATCCAGAAAGTAGATTACGTTTTCGTCTGTGTCCGCTAGGGGCGGGGCTAACGCGGCCATCTTGGGGTCAGAACGTTGCGCAGCTCAGTCGGCATCTAGCCGTGCTAGTGAGAGGTTCGTGCTGTGCTCCGTTAAGATACTGTGACGGTTTGAAATGTCTGCGTTAATTGAAAATCCCGCGAGCTGCGAGGTGCGTGCAGTAATAAGGTTTCTGACAGCAAAAAACTGTAAACCGATAGAAATCTATCGGCAGCTGTGTGAAGTGTATGGGGACAACATTATCACTGAAGGTGGAGTGCGACAGTGGGTCATAAGATTTAAAAATGGCCGAACCAATGTTCACGACGAAGATCGAAGTGGGAGACCCAGCAAAGTGACTGCCGAACTTGTCGAAAAAGTCGATGTTAAAGTACGTGAAAATCGAAAGTTCACAATAACGGAACTTTCTTTGAGTTTTCCACAAATTTCGCGAAGTTTGTTGCACGAAATCATCAGCGAAAAGCTTGGTTACCACAAGTTTTGTGCAAGATGGATTCCAAAAATCTTGACAGAGGACCACAAAAATCAGCGAATGGCTGCAGCGTTGCACTTTTTGGACGCCTACAATAAGGATGGTGACTCTTTACTCGATTGCATCGTTACTGGTGACGAAACATGGGTGAAACACGTGAACTGTGAAACGAAATTGCAGTCAATGCAGTGGGGGCACACAGGTTCTCCCCAAAAACCCAAGAAATGCATGCAAACAATGTCGGCAAGGAAGATGATGGCGACTGTTTTTTGGGACAGAAAAGGTGTGATTTTGGTGGACTTCCTGGAAAGAGGCACTACAATAAACGCTCAAAGGTATTGCCAAACTCTGCAAAACCTCAGAAGAGCAATTCAAAACAAGCGCAGAGGAATGTTGAGCTCTAAGATCTTGTTGATTCACGACAACGCCCGGCCCCACACGGCAAATGTCACGCGTGAAGTTCTTGAATCTTTTCAGTGGGAGTTGTTTCCTCATCCGCCGTACAGTCCCGACCTGGCACCGAGCGACTTCCACCTATTCCCAGCAATGAAGAAGTGGCTGGCTATGCAGCATTTTGATGACGACGAACAGCTGCAAGAAGAGGTAACGAAGTGGTTGAAGTCGCAGGCGGCCGAATTTTTCGACGAAGGAATTTCCAAGCTCGTACATCGCTACGATAAATGCCTTAATTTGAATGGTGACTATGTCGAAAAGTAGTATTTGTGTGTGGCTTTCATCTGTATATAATAAAATTTGTTTCCTATACTTTGTTGATTTTTTATTCCAAAACGTAATCTACTTTCTGGATAGCCCTCGTAATTGAGTATAGCAACTGAGTCATACAGACTTCAAAATTAAACAAAAATATTAAATTCAAAATTAAACAGTGATATTAACATTTATCAACTGTTGACTGAAAATAAAATAGCATTTTAGGCCAAATATAAATCTTTTCAAAATTACATAACGATACTAACTGTTTACTGAAAATAAAGTAACATTTTTTGGCCAAATATAAATCTTTTCAAAATTAAACAATGATATTAACATTTATCAACTGTTTAGTGAAAATAAAATAACATTTTTAGGCCAAATATAAATCTTTATAACAAAAAAGGTAAAAAAAAACTGTGAGAAAACTTAAGTTATAATTTTACTCCCAGCAAACAGCATTGAAGATCTTTCAAATAAATTATAAACTATTCTTAACTGAGCTAGACACCGTGCTCAAGGGTGTGGACATATGTTTTAAAACTTTTGTGTTTAACGCAGAATACCCTAAGGAAGGGGAACATCTTTGGCTTCTTCTGCAAAAAGCGGTATATGACATAAGTATTTCTCACGATAAACAGACCATACACTATTGTTGGACATGATTTTTTTTTGTTTTGTTTTTTTAAACTGATGTGAAATATCTTAAACTATAGTGGTCGAAACAGATATAACTACTGATATTTTATGCTTGCTTGGATCACGTTTTTCTAAACAAATGTTATTTCAGTATCATGCGTTATACGTAATTGAATGAATTATATGTAGTTGTTTGTAACAATGCCTGTTTGTTCAATTTGCAAATCAAATTTTATGCTAGTAGCAGCACTTATCCTTCATTTAAAGCTCAAACACAGAATATCCTCCAACGGAGTCTTTAGATGTATTGATGAAGGTTGTTTTCGCGAATTTCAAGGGGCCAAATCACTTAGAGATCATTTTCGGAAGAAATACAAAAATCTATATTGCAGACGAAAGTTATTTAACGTAGCTGTATGTAAAGCAGCTCCTCATTCCGTAATTGCCAACAACGCACACTCAACGAATGTTGCAGGCAGATCTTGTGATGCTATAAACGATGATTATGTTCCTTCAATATTGTTTTCAGAAGAACCACTTGTAACCCGAAAATAGAGATAATGAAACGGTTAACGATGATCTACTTCATTCAAATGTAAAATTAGAAAGTGCTACATTTGTTTCACAATTGTACGCTACGGGAAGTTTGACACGTTCCCAAATTCAACACAAAAGGTGTTGTCTATTATGACTAGGCTTCGGATTTTTAGGTCCCAAAAAATTCAAATTAGGATTTTAAAAAGTGCATTTTAGAATTTTATAGGTTTTTAAAAACACCGTTTAGGATTTTTAGCGTTATATTAGTGAAAGCCGAATATTAAAGAATGAGTCAGAAAAAACCTGGCCACTTTCCTCCCTCCATATTTTCTAGTATATAAGATGAACATTGGCAGCACTGTGCATAAGCAAGGGCAGACTGTCGATCTTACTCACGAATAGATTGTCAGTTGTGAAGTGTGCATACTGTGGTAAAGAACGATGAGTCAGTTAGAAAAACGAAAACTAATTGTGAACAAATACCTCGAAAATCCAGGTATGTCCTTAAATAAATTAAGCAAACTCGTAAAATACCCTCGGTCTACTGTGCAAAATGTAATTAAAAAGTACGCACAAGATTTAACTGTTGAAAGAAAACCTGGCTCAGGTAGAAAACCGGGGACTAGCCAACCGAAGGTGGAGAAAAGGGTTACTGCATTGCTGCGTCAAAATCCTTATTTATCGGAAAGAGCAGTTGCTGGTGTGGTCAAAGCGTCCCAATCTACAGTGCACAGATTTAAGCAAGGAAAAGTTTACGATCTTTCAAAGTCCAAAAGGTACCTAACCGAGACGAAAAGCAAAAAGTGACGGCAAAATCCAGAGCAAGAAAACTCTATGATCAGTACCTTACTCAATATGGATGTTGCATTATGGACGACGAAACCTATTGTGTCGCTGATTTCAGTCAAATTCCCGGAAAGGAGTAGTACGTGGCACTGAAGAGGGGAGATTTGCAGGATAAATTTAAACAACGGAAGGCATCCAAATATCCCAAACAATATTTGATTTGGCAAGCTATTTGTTCATGCGGTAAAAAAAGCAAAGCGTTCATCACAACAGGGACAATTAACGGCGAAATTTATACGAAGGAGTGTTTACAAAAACGCTTGTATCCATTTGTGATGTCATACAGTAACTCTGTTTTCTTTTGGCCAGATCTTGCTACCTCTCACTACTCTAAAGCAGCCACTGATTGTTATAAAGAAAAGGGTATCGTCGCAGTTCGAAGAGAGGCAAATTCACCAAATTGCCCTGAACTTAGGCCAATTGAAAAATATTGGGCCCACATTAAAAGAACATTGAAAACATCAAAAGGGAAGGCGGCTGACTTGAAAACTTTTCGTCGCAAGTGGACTGCAGCTGCCAATCAAATAACAGAAGAAGATGTGCGAACTCTTATGAAGCGGATTAAGAGTAATGTACGAGCATTTTTCCATAATTAGTTCTTTATAATATATTTTGTGTGTTTATTTTTTTAAACTTTATAGTCAACTAAAATATGCAAACGACCTTTCTTCTTTTCATTTCTTTACCTACTTTTTTGGTCAAAGTTACTGGCCAAGTTTTTTCTGACTCATTCTTTACTACACTTTAAACACTTTGTTGGCTATTTCATACTTAAATGGTAACCTTAATTTAGTAAGCTTTGTGCTAACCAGTCTTCTGCGTAATAAAAATAATAAAACTCTTCTTACCTTGGACTTTTTTTGATAGCTGAAATATAGTTTAACATATGTATGGCCTGTCGTACTATAGTAGTAGTAGTAGTAGTAGTGGTAGTTTTTTTTTTTTTTTGTCAGTTTTCTTATATTTGAAATTTTATACAACACCACAAATATAACTTCACTTTTCTAACGATACACTGAGGAAATACGAATGTTAAAATATTGTTTTTCTGGCACTTTTCATGTTTTCTATAGCGCAAAAAGTGGTCACTTCTCTCTCTGTAATGGCACTGAACAACAAAATATTTGGCAAGATTTTCTGTTGTGAACTTTTTCCTCTCGTCTGACAAAATCTCTCGAATGCAGAAAAACTGCATTCCACATTACACGATGTAAGAGGCGCATATTTCATACTGGCTAATTCCTCGGGATTCCATAGCAAATTTTCTTGGACATTGTCTCCACAAAGAATTTGGCCCACTAGTTGTATCTGTGTGAAATCAGGACTGCGTTTCAAAACTGCCTCCAACTTGTCCTCAAATTTTGTTCCAACTTCCCCAGGTACTTTTTTCTCTTTCACTTCTTGAAGAATTTGAAGAACTTCTGTTAGTGGAAGAGACTTCTTCTCCAATTCAGTGATGGCTTGAGGCAGATGAGAAAAGTTGGCTTTAATGTAACTTAGTTGTTGTACAGCAAACTGTGACTTCAGTGCATTTTTTGCAGACGTGATTGAAGCGGCTTCAATCTCGTCGAGCGAATCGATGACCTGAACAATGCTTTCAAAATTATCTGCATAGTACAGTGCTGCTGAGAGCCACGTTCCCCAACGGGACACAACGGGCTGTGCTGGCAGTGGTGTTTGGAAGCATATCCTTGAAGGTAGCCACTCTGTTAGGAGCTTTCAAGAAAACCTTCTTTACAGATGAAATTATGTCGTTGACGATTGGGTGTAATTCTCGAATGATTTCTGCTACACGATGGAGTCAGTGTGCTAAACCGGTGACGTACAACATGCGAGGATGGAAAACATTCACCCATTTTCAACATATACGCTGCTCTGACTGTAACGAACAATCTCAGTCTACCTTTCTCTTCAGTTGGGCAAAGCAATTGTAAAGCTTCCTTAACAGCGATGGCCAACGTCAAATGGTTTGTTTTGGGCAGTTCCTTACATAGAATAACATGAGGGAGTCCCGGCTCTTCACAGTCAAGTTTTCCCAATATTACACTTGCAATGTATCTGCCGCAGCTATCCGTTGTTTCATCCACACTTAGCCATATGAGGTTGTCACCAATGTCCTGTCGAATTTCTTCAATTGTCTTTTCATACAGCAAGGGCAAATAATTTTTTCGAAGAGTTGATTCATCGGGAACTTTCTGCATGCAAAAATTTTCCAGAAACTCTTTAAAAATTAGATTTTGAAGTGATGAAAACGGAATGTTGACTGAAGTGAGGGCTTTACAAAGTTCTAATTTAAAATTAGGTTCGTCTTCTCCGGACTTAAAACCTAGGAACGGTTGCTTGTTTTTCTGCTCTTTCTTCTCTCTCCTTTCTACATTTGCTTTATGAGTGGCTGATTTCTGATGTTGTTGCACGTGAGATCGCTTGTCCGCAGGCACCTGATAGACATTAAACAGGTACTCTGCTGTTGTATAAAAATAAAAAGTGAGGAAACATCTTAAATTTGTTATCAGAAAAACATGTTACAGGTGAAAAGATTAAGAAAAAGGGACAAATATGTTTCGATGGACATTTTACATATCTGGTATTATGGGTTCTCATTTCTTTTAAAGACTTTAGTTTAAAAAAATACTTCATTTTCATCTTCATTTTCATATAGACCTTATTTCTCTTTCTGTCTGTTGAAACAATCCCATGAGAGGACAAGAATACGAGGAAAACTGTACAAAAACATAAATAATCTACAGTGATACGTAAAATTATGATGGAAAAAAGACGAGTTTTTAAACTTTTTAGTGAGGGGGTGGGGGAAGGATACAAATGATTCGTTGAACACGTTTTGAATGTATCCTTTATCTTTTCTGAGCAACCAATGAAAATAAATTAAAATTATATTACGCTATTTTCATTTCCTGCTCTTTTTTTTAGTAATTTTGTAGGAAGAAAGAATATGCTTAGATCAACTAAAATTAGGTGGTTAGTCGAATAGCATCACATGAAGGGGGGGAGCCATAACTCACTTGGTAGAGTGCTGCATTCACATTCGGGATGTACTCCGTTTGATCTCGTCCACAGTCACCAGACAAACACTGGAATGGTACCTTTAAGTAGGCCTATTTAAACTCAAGAGGAGGTACCATTCCTTCATTTGCCTGGTATGACTGGGGGGAAAGGAAAACGTAGATAGGATGGTCGGTGACGGAAACACACGACTTCCCGAATGCCAAACCTACACTCTATCAACAAAAATAACTCGCCAAGGCCCATTTTTCTTAAATCTCTTTCCTTTGTTGTTTAAAATTCTCATTGTAAAATGTGCTTCCTAGCTATATATGAATAATCCTAATTGTTTAAAAACATTAAAAAATAAAATTCTTAAAATAATAATTTATTAAACTCACCTGCTTGTCACATGCTTGGCAAAAGATGACTTTGCCATCAGTTGTGAAGTTGTTGTCCGATATTATCCATTCTCGAATTAGAGCACTTTTGGATGATTTTTGTTTCGGCATGATGTTTTCTTTTCAACTCCAATCTTCAAAACTCGTACAAATTTGATATGATCCAAATGCTATCCCAATAAACACACGTGCTTCTCCTTTCTTACAATGTTAGAACACTGACACAATGTCCATTGCTGACAGGGAGAAGAGGTCAACGCCATCAGCTTGAACTGTCTATCGAATTACCGCGCACCTGTTGTTGCTAAAAATAAACTTGCTGCCCCGCTTATTCACAATCGCAGCCGCAAATTACAAAGAAACATGCTGTGTGAAGGAAACCTTGTTATTGCATTGTTGAAAACTGGTTGACTACGTGTTTGAAAGTATTTTTCAAGTTAAAAATAACTATAAAGAATCATTTAGGACGTTATAGGTTCTAAAAGCTAATTTAGGATTTTTTATGTCCTAACCCCCCAATTAGGACATTTTAGGTCCTATAAAACTAATATAGTTCTACTTATAGGAACTTGAAGTGTAAAGAAACCACGAATTTTTTGCATTCACTGTACAGGAATAAAATAGGTTCGAACCTAAGAATCCGGAGCCTAATTATGACGTATGTTACTTGAATGTCTTTTAAAGAAGAGCCTACAACAATTACTGAGGGTTGGCATGTTAAACCCAACATCGATAACTTCTTGCCTCTCGTTTCCATGAAAGGTTGAACATCACCCATTACCTGTTGAAATCAGAGAGATCATGTTACATACTTAAATAATTTTTCTTACATATAAGAACAAAGACACTTCTGCTTCCTCAATAGTCTGAAGCATTATTTATTGTACATTTACAATGACATATGCAGTTTGCGACTATAAATATATGTTATTTTGAAGCTAAAAAAACTGGTAAGTAACCCTAATACTGCAAAGGTTTTAAAAGCTCTTAAATGCTTTAAAAGCTGCAAAGGTTTTCAAAAGCTATTTATATCTGACTGCAAAAACGATACGTTCAAACAAGGACAGAAGCTACTAAATTACGAAAACTCGACAACTTGTCCTCAAATAGACTTAAGAACTTCGTCACTAGCATTTACCAACAGAGAATATAGAATAGATTACATTTATGCTCAGTAAGTGATTTTTGTTATTAAAATGAAATGAAATTTTTGAGTTTTATGCCCCACAGTTATGCCGGCTAGGCTTAAGGAGACTGTGATGAGAAATGAATGAAATGGTGTAATGAAGAAAGTGGAAGGAAACTGGAGAACCTCGAGGAAACCCACGCTCACGGTGTTTGTTCACCACAAAGTTCACTTGGTGGGAGCAAGGTTTGAACCCGGGACCTCATGCACCAGACGTGAACGGTCTATCACTGAGCCACCGCGGCCACTGTTTAGTTATTATTAAATAAATGTATCGAGTTCGTATTTGTTCACATGTAATGAAACGTCGTAGCTCAGCTTCACGATCCGAAAACAGGGTTCTTGGCGCAACCTTAATTTTCTTTCCAACGTGTGTCTTTGAAGAGTGTGTGTGGGGGGGGGGGGGGGAGAATTATTGGCGAGAACAGTTTCACACCACTTTGAAAGGCACAAATGGCTTTAGTTTACGCTACAGTCCTCCGAACTTAATGATCGGAGATAAGGGAAGAAGACCAACTCTATTAATGGACAAGTTGTTGAACCTTCGCTGTGTGATCTCCAAACATACCCCAAAATCCCAGTCGGACTACGAACTGTGTTACGTATTCTAGGAAACTGAACCTTTCGTCCACGCCCGATACAATTGGATAGCGAGCAATGGATAATAATCTACTTCTCTCTCTCGGAGGCGCGGTGGCTCAGTGGTAAAGCGTTCACTTCCGGTGGTTAGGGTCCCTGGTTCGATCCTAGCTCACGCCGTGTAGACTTTGTGGTGCACAAATATCGTGCTCGTGGGTTTTCTTGAGGTTCTCCCCTTTCCTCCCACTTTCTTCATTCCACCATTTCATTCATTTCTCATCATCACCGTCTCCTTTAGCCTAACCAGCATAACCGCGGGACGTATAACTTAAAAATTTCACCTTATTTCTCTCTTTCTCTCTCGTCTTCACGTTATTTGAAATTAACAATAAACTAAGTTATGTTTCTGTATGAAATATAATGTCAATCAGAAGTTTATAAAGAGTTTGAAATGAAATGTGAGAGTTTATCTCAATAGTTTTTAAATTTTGCACTCCAGGCATGGGCCTAGTTGGCTAATAGCAAGTGCGACCCCGCTTCTGTCCCTCTTAAGATATTCATTGCCTCTCTCCACCGAAATATTGATTTAACAGATCTAATTCTCATATTATTCATGCCCATGCCAGATCCATAAAAAGACGTAACTTTATTTTCTTAACAAAACATACGTAGTTGACACCTGATCTGGCTGACCATGATCAATCAACAGAATAAAATATACTTTACTTACATTAACATGACAGAAGAAACTGTCCTGAGACTATTTCACAGTTGGCTTCCAAATTTTCTTCGATGTTTTTATATGTGATGTTGACCTACACAGGGTACCAAGCAATAAAAGTAGTACACTGGATCTGGTATCTAAAAATAAAAATGAAAAATATACAATATAATATAAAATAAAAAATATTTTTACCGAAATTGTTTTTTTATACGCGGACTCCTGCATTATTATATCTTCCATAAAAAATCTTAAAAATTATATACTATTTCGATGAAAATGACTACCGGACGTTTGACAGTAGTTTGCAGTGGCAAATGCCCCACCCATTACAGCTCTGTGAATCAATTCCTTTATTTTCTATATTAATTTTAATGCTTAATGGTTTGAAACAAATCTGCAATGTTTGTGATGGATAAGAAAGAACTATATGAATGAAAGTCATTTTGTTTTTAGTAGTGAACTATTTTGCAGTGTTATGAAAATTATATCTTTAATCATTAGTAACTCAATATAAATGAGTGAGTTTCGTTTTACAGTTGAAACTATGGTAGACTTAAAAACTATGCCAATTTAATAACAAAACCGGAAGTAGTAGACACATAACTTTCGGTTCCAATACAGGGAGAAAGAGAGAATCTGTTCTTCGTGCGCTGAGTCTATAAGGAAAACAGATTTCTGCTATCCGTTATAATTATTAGGAATCAAAATTGAAACTACAATAAGTACTAGTTTTTACTTCTCCCGGTTTCAGTAGGAAAAAAAATTCGGATGCTGTATGGATGTCAATATTTTATCGGAAGTAGTAGTATAGCTTTACCATTTTCGGTTTTTGTACAGAAACACCGGTTAATGTGTTTACTTTACTTGAGACGCTAAATCGAATCAGGGAAACAGTTTCTAGCTATTAATAACCATGTTTGATTTATAACTATCAATGTTGAAACCCTAAAAGACTGATTCATATCACTTCCGGTTTGAATAGAGGCTTATCTGGAGAAATGAGACCTACTTTTTGAATCAATACTGAACAACTAAGTATATATTCTACGTATAGTGTCTACTACTTACAATCAATGTATAATTATTAATATGATCATTACAACATACTTGTTGCAATAAAACTGGATTCAGATAGAAAAATCTACTTCATTCATACAAGTAATTACAATTTCAAGTTAATGAAACAGAAACAAAGGAAGAATGAAAGAACACGAAAATAATATTACCTTCTGTAACACTTTCTGTGTCTAACAGA
Organism: Thermobia domestica; assembly: GCF_964235325.1. NCBI lineage: Eukaryota > Metazoa > Arthropoda > Insecta > Zygentoma > Lepismatidae > Thermobia > Thermobia domestica. The sequence continues at coordinate 144,958,669 of NC_137469.1, read as the reverse complement.
CTTAAAAGTTCGACTGCTGGAGCGTCATGTAGCCGTTTCTTCATTAGTTTTTCCAATTTTTTACTGACAGAATCCCATTTCACGAACAAGGATGTATGATCAGGATATAAGTCTTTGAAATCTTGATCAATCTGGAAATGGAATTCCATTGTATTAAAACATTTACATTGATAACATTATCTCATTAATTTTTACATAAACTCAGTGATGAGTTCCACGAACATGTGTTCCTTACCATTTGTTATTTTACCTTTCAGTCAGTATTTTGTCTGTTTGTTATAAGAATCACAACTTCCTTTACGTGCATAAATGAAATTTCTTAACTGTAACAATTTCAATACAAACTACTAGTTACAGCGTGTACTTTTACGGACTTGGACTTGGGTTCAAATTCAACCTGCTTGCCCCTGGTGTTGTCCAACATCTTGAGGAAATTGACTTACTGGTAGCTTAAATAAGGAGACCACAAAAGCCAGAAACGTAGTTCAAGAAGATGTTACATTGACGATAATTGCCAGTTAGACCCATATTGAGGTTGTGGCATCACGGGCTTTCGTCGTGTTATGATGGTTTTGGGTTATATAGGTTAATGTAAACAAAGGTCTATTTACTCGGATAGATTAGGCAAGGATGGGGAAAGTATTGATCTGGACTTAATATTACAGGTACCATCCCGGTATTTGCTGGAATGACTGAGGAAAAATCCAGGGAAATTTCAGTCACGATGACCGGATTTGAGCCCGGAACCTTCCGAATGTAAAGCCAAGGTTCTACTTGCTGAAATAAGTCTGCTAGGGTTTCATATTAATTCGTCAAAGGGCAAAGTGAAGAAAATTCCACAATATTGTTAGCGTTTATCAGATAATAAAACTACTATTTGCCATCTACTAAGTAAAAGAAAAAGGCTTATTGAATCGAAAAGTACTTCATGCATTAAAAAAAATCACCGTCAAAGTTTCTATTGCTGTACGTATATGCTTGGTTACTACGCAATCACAAGAAAGATTGTTTATCAGTCATGTAAGTATTGTCCTTCTGAGACCTCGCTCTCATAAACAAGTGACATCGTGTTGTAAGAACTCAGTTCTCAATTTTTATCTTACTGAATACAGGGGCGGATCCAGGACGGACTTCTGAGGGGGGGGGCGGTCGGCGGTAATACTGCTACTTTTAAGAGCTCCAAACTTGTTATGGATGGGTTTATTTATATATAAAATAAGAAAGTTTCCTCTTGTGGGGGGGGCGATCGCCCCGATCGCCCCCCTCTGGATCCGCCCCTGACTGAATATGACTACGTTCCTTTCCATTGCAAGATAAACGCAGTGCACGTGTTCCTAATGTATGGCCACGTAATCATATGCGTCTTAAAAATGGAAACAATAATTTTAGGTTTAGAGTATTTGTTTTCAGACTTGCGATTGAGCTTTTCACCTAGTTGCTCAAAGGAAGATCAAGTTGCTAATAAACTGAACTTAATACTTTCCCACTTTGTGTTCCATGCATGTGAATGGATATGTTACAAAGAACCAGCAAAAAAGATTATTAGACATGTTTTAGTTCTTTTAATATGCAATCTGAATACAATGAAAAATATTCACGTTTTGAAAAGGAAACTGCAAAAACTTTCAAGATTCATTGATTGTCTCTACCATCTTTCATCACCGGAGCTACACAGGAGGGAATCTACAGTTTGTAGTTGAATCTGAATTACTTTTATAAAATTATACACCTACCGGGCATCGAACCTATAACCACGAACCCACAGGCAGTTCAGACCTGCTTCAAGGTATCTCAACATTCATGAACAGATATTACATAAAAAGACAAGGAAGTAATTCATTTGTCCACCATTTATATATATTTTTATTATGGTTTTATGACAACTAAGGTCTATTAGCTCACACATACAAATACATACACTAGTATATGTCATTTCAATATTCAGTATGACTTTATCCTGAAGGCTTTTACTATTTTCTTGTCAAACGCGACACAATTTTAAAGGAAATTTCTGTTCTAAAAAGTACGTTATGAAAAAATCAACTTCTGGACGTAAGCAAAAGATTTTGTATGAGTGTTCTCAGCCCCAAAGAATAATTCAATGCTTGTAAATTATGTCCTATTCAGTAACAACACAGTTCTTAGTAGTAAAACAGAATGCAGGTTAATTAAATGAAACTTACCAATGTATATTCCAAAGGCTGCTTCAATGCTGGCCAAGTTGAAATTATTTCATGAACAGTTTTGCCCTCTTGCTTGCATCGAACTTTCAACGTTTTCTTCCAGTGATCAAGTACTTCCTGCCAGGGCTCGACACTATGCTTTAGCCACGCTAAGCTGTTTTCAATATCTATGCCACATTCTGAAAGAGAAGAATAAACTTACCAAACAGATCTGTATTACATTAAAAACTCAATAAATAAATTCCTATATTTTTTCAAATATCAGTTAAAATGATTCTATATTTTCATAAGTCTTCTGTACAAGTATTTATATCCATATGTAATATATAATAAAGAAAGTAAGAAAGAAATATATTTACAAAAAAACTGTCCTGGAACTGTTCCTGTGAAGCTGAACTTGAAATTTGCCTTCAAATGGTAATCTATATTTCCGGCACAAATATCGAATGCCTTTCATCAGAATGGTTTAATTCTTCAAATATGTAGAACTGATGTAAATTACATGTTCTAGCTTAGTACTTCAATGGTATAACGTAACAGTGGTACTACATAAGTATAATGACTATCTACGACGAAGAAAGTCGCAAAAATATTTAGTAATAAATGCTACTTATGATTTCTTATCAACAAAGTAACTCTTGTAATGAAAGATTTGAAGATCAAGCATACAAAATTTGGACTTGTTCAGTCTTGTAAATAGAAACACATAGAAACTAAGTATCGATGAATATAGTGCACTATTTAATCCTTAATAGATTAGTTGGTTGCTTAACTGAAGAGTAGGTGAAAAATTTCTCGATTGTAGTTTTTTGTTGTAAACAGTAACAATATCTACACAGTCTTATTATTACCTTATACTATTGAAATGCTCAGCTTGAACTGAGCTTGAACGCACATACACTTTAAGTTTTGAGCCATCCTGATAAAAGGCACTCGATATTTTGGCCAGAAATACATATGAACATTGAAGAACCACGTTTTAATCTTACAGGAACACTTTCAGGTTAGTATCGACTTATATTAATGTGTGTTCCATACGTTCAATTAGCAGGAAAAAAAAAAAAAAAAAAAAAAAAAAAACTAACTAAACCATTTTTTAAAACATGGTTCTTGCAAACCCTGGCACAAAATAAGTAAATCATTGGCAGTTCTTAAAGTATGATCAGGGCCTCGGTGGTTCAGTGGTAGAGCGTTCACCTCTGACGTGTGAGATACTTTGTTTGATCCCAAATCACGCTAAGTGACACCGTGTGTGTGGATTTGTCGGGATTCTCCCGTTCCTTTCCCCTTTATTCATTTCTTATCATCATTATCATCATCATCTCCTTTAGTCTACCTGGCATAAATGTGGGACGTAAAACTCAAAGATTTCCTTTCATTTTTAAAAGTATGATCAGAGATGAATAAATCATTTACTAGATTACATTTTAAACATTACCATCTAGTGTAGAAGTTCCAGTGTCACGCTTTTCTCTTGACGGACCAGCACGTGACTTTGCAACAACGCCAAACTTTCTTAACGACTTGCGTGTATTTCTATATTTGTCAACGAGTTTTCCTTTTGAAATCTTCTGATTTGGACCTTGTGACTTCGGTGGAATATAATACACTTCCTAAAAAAGACATTGTTACTGTAAGATTTAGAATTATAAACTTAATAAATGAAATTATGTATAAAAAATATTTCAGACAATTACAGAATAATTTATCATATTTATACTCTTCTATGTGATGTTCCACTTTTAGTATAGCATACGTTTTCTATAAACAAACCCTCCATTCTGCATGGGATATTCTGGCATATATATATATATATATTGGGGGTGGGGTGGAATAGATAAACTATTTTTGTCTCATTGTCACATAGACTGGTAACATTACAAAGCACAACTTACGATTTTCAGCATAAAATTTACCCTATAAAGTCAGCTTATTTGCTTCCCCACCTTATTTGCTTCAATGTTCTCCAAGTTCTCGTCAAACCCATTCTCCCACATTAAAAGGTCGAAGTTATGCTATTCAAATGTCCAGCAGTAACATAGATTGAAAGTTGTGTGAATAAAGTGTTTATATAATAACTGAGACGTTAGTTATATGCATACCTGATATTCCGTTGGAAACAACTCAGTTATCTGTAATGCCAAATGTTGAAATATTTCATTGCAAAGAGTTTCACTCATTTCCATAAAATGACCAATTAATATTGTAACTAACTGCTTCCTAGTAATAGCAGACAATTTGTTGTTTTGAAGGTATTCATTGCAAACTTTCCTGCCTGTTAAGCTCTGTTTTAGAAAAGTCTCAAGATTCTGAGGAAAAAACAAGCAGCATTACATGTACGATTACGTCATTCAAGATCATTTAATCGAAATCACTAAAATAGAATTTCAATTTTGCATTTCTGTATAAATTAATAGCTGATTAGCTTCTGTTGAAGGATAACCATATTTAATAATAAATAACTATATAAATAAATAAATTAATAATAATTACGCCTAGAAATCAAACTGAGAATTTCTGCTTTTCACGTTTTCTTCCACAAGTTATTAGTGATTAATATTCAAAGAAACACAATTTTGCTTCAAATATACAATGTCCCCCAATACATTTAAGTCTGTTTGTTCTATAAATTAAGGAAATTAATTTACGAGGAGTTCACAGCAGCATTGGTGTTTTCACTTCAAACATGATTACTATGTTCACAAGGTCACGTATCTTTGCTTCGGACAAGTTTTGAACTGTGGTTTGCGTGTAGCGAGATCAATTTCCGGTGGGGATGTCTTGAACGCACTACAGCCGTTCAGAACCCACTATAAACAGTAGGTCCGATAAAAAGAATTATTCTTCTAGTTAGTACCCATGGCATAAGCGTAGGAAGTATTTATATTCGTGCAACATATGCGAAGAAAACTACGAACCCTGCACATATCTTATAAACATTATGCTGTCACTAAGCAGAAGTGTTCGACTTTTCGATCACTATTGCTATGAATTGAGAATTTAGCAACTTCACATTTTTTACGATTCCATGAGCAATTGAAGATTTTATTTATGCTGTTTACCTAGATCAAATTTTATATGAGATCGAATCCGGGTATTTTCACTTGTAGTTAATAAATACTGGGATAGTACCTTTAAGGTTTGCACCTTTTCCTCCTGTTCCTTTACAATTTTAAAGATCCTGCATATCGTGGTGTCATTTCGCTTAAATTGAAATATCCGAAAATATAACTGAATACCAATCTCCTTGCCTTCCCAGCTACTCTAGTGGATAACGGGTGTATCATTGATGTATGTGGTCCTGGATTCAACTCCCGGTGAGAGCACAAAAAAATTTGCGATCGTTCACTTTCATTAATCATCTGTTTACTTTAGTCTAAACGGCATAACCGTGGGACGTTACAAAAACTCTTTCAATGCATCTGATGCTTTCCTGGTATCGTGATACAAATAAATTTTCTCGGGATATCAGCCAGGTGATGTGTTCGTTGTGCAAAGTCTCGAGAACAGACATTGTTCTCATGATACTGACCCTGATGATGAGAACAACGTCTGTTCTCGAAACTTTGGACAACGAGCACATCACGTGATTGATATCCCGAGAAAAGTTACTTGCAGTAACAAAGATGGAATAAATATCACGCAGGCTGTCACCAGATTAAAAAGTGAACGCCAAAATCTTTTACATTTCGACTGATAATGAATCACATTTGCACAGTTCATATTTGCACCATAAGTATCACTGTATCGATTGAGATTCAGGTGACTAAAGGCAGAACACTTACAAAATCTGTCAGCTTGAAGAGTTTCGGACTCCGAGACTCTGTAGAGAAATTTGTTTCTCGTTTTAGCATCGTATCAGTTCCTCTTTTAGTAGGTGCTGGCATGGAACAACTGCTTTCTGTAGTTTCAGATCGAACTGACACTGATCATCTGGCGTTGACACTGATGGTGAAGCAAATGAGAGAGAACCGTCATCTAGCACATCATAAATTTCAACTGTGTTTGTTTCTACAAATTCCTTAAATTTTGCTAAGAATTTTGCACGTGTCACAATTTTGGGAATTAACTGAGTAATTAGTTCATCAGTTAATGAATTAAATGCTGCTTCGTCGATTTCCTGTTCTGAAATGTAGATTGAAAGTTTATAATTAACCAGATATTTACTGAATATCAAAAAAGAATTATACAATGGTGAAAGCATTTACGTTTTATTACACTACCAAGCGAAATTTGATATGTTATGCGATCATGTGCCATACAAAGGGTATAGGAAGTTGCTCACCCCAGTTTTTTTTTTTTTTTTTAATATTTATTTCTGCTTTACAAAAATGGGTGTATTTGGGCTAAGCTAAAGAGAAAAATGTTCCTGGTAACTCCATACTTCAGCTTCATACTGTAAAAGTCACAAGGTTATTGAAGCAACAACAAGAATTTCAGAGCATTTTTAACTCATGCAAATCATTTTGTAATTTGGTACATGACGGGTAACTATGGATAACAATAAGTCTAATGCTAACCGATTGTTTTCAAAGACTACTCACAAACAATAAAAGGTTCTATGCAGAAATCATGGTCTGTCTCCTCTCTCTCTCTCCCTCTCTACAATTAGAATTAGCAAATTTGCTTTGTTAAGTACGGTAACTTTGTAAAACCAAGGCATATAAATGTGTATAAAACAAATAGTATAGTTTTGTCAGATTATTTGCTGAAATAACATGCATTATGTATGCAACTAAGCAGCTTGGTTTGAAAAACAGATATATTCATAAGTTTATTACCATAAATAGTGATCACCATATGCAAAGTATTGTCTCTTGGTACATCAAAGCTCGTGTCCCTTCCATCTCCTATTCATAAAACAGAAATCAGTGAATAATAAATTAAAATTACCTACATGTAGATATAGTGCATAGTCATTTTAAATATATTGCATCATTTGATTGCCATTTCCACTCATGTGAATCAAGAAAAATCGCCCCAGAGGTTGAAAAATAAAACCTTTTATAGCCTATACAAAAAACAGATAATGCCTTCTAGCCAACTTGTTTTGTCATTGCATATAATTACTTTTATGGTGCTCACACGAATCATAAAAAAAAGGAGCAATTTCACTGAAAAAAAAAAAAAATATAAGAAATTCAGGAGACTTGCAGGTGCGATGTCCCCCGATACATCATGTCCCTGGAGTAAGCAATTTCCCCTATTGCAGAAGTTACCAACAAATATAATTCATTTTCACTCAATGCTCAACAACCTGTTTTCTAATCTACGGATGATGTGTTGCCAGTACCACGGGAAATTAATGTATCACATAACTATTAGTCTAATGCTTAATTTTAGCTTTTCACTTCATTGTTTTAAGAAATATCTCTGAAAAATATTGACTATCATGCAATCGTAAAGAAATGAACAGGGCAATGCAATGGCAACGAATCTTGAAATGTCAGTATTTTAATTCAACAGTCCAATGTGAGTTTTTAATTTTCGCTTCTTCAAAAGAGTCGTACCCGACATGATATTAAACATGTGCATATTTTCGACTACCCCACTTGCATCCTTTCAGCCTTTATGATTAACATGACTATAAGTTACTACTCTAGCCGTTGGTGCGAGTTAGAGAGTTAATATATATGGTACTACTGTGTACTCAGTACCAGTACTCAAGGTAAACAACGATTTTTTTTTTAAAAAAAAGAAACTTATTTATTCTGGTTTCACTTACTTATGTAACAGTAAGTGTTAAGAATAATTTACGGTATGGGAGGTAGATAGTTTTATGAAACAGGTGGAAACATTACAAATGTAGTATTAAAACAACAGAACTCGATTTCCTTCAGCTTTACGATGTGTACACGAGTTAGTACGATGTACTTGCACATTTAATAAGAACTCAATTCTTGGACTGTAACGAACACCTGTTGCATTTCGTTGCTTATCACATTTTTGATATGAAAACTAATCTTGATTCATGTGGGAAAACAATTCAATAATAACAATCATCTTGTTAGTACAAGATAACCGATTCCGTGGCTTCAATCTGAGACCTTCCGAATGCAAAGCCGAAGGCCCAAGGGATTAAGTAGGCCCTATTAATGAAGAGAATCACGTAATAACAAATATTAATCTAACGTTACGTAACTAACTAACCAAAACTTACCCTCGTCCTCCACTGACCTATTTTTTAACACCCATTTTGAATGAAATCTTATGTTAAGTTTTATCTATCCAGTGATGACGCTAGCTTTATTTTGTTGGGGGAGCACAAAGGGCAAATACTGTTTTATATACCGACAAATATAGTCGTATAAAAATCAAAGTATTTTCGAGTTTCTTTTGTGGGAGAGATTTTATTTACAATCGTAGCGGTGGCAAGCAGTAGTAACGCTTCCAAAAGTTCTGAAATAATTAGTCCTACGTCATATTTTATCAAAATCAAATGACTTTTGCCTACTATCGAAAACTGCGTGTCGCTATCTACTACCGTTTTGTTTTAAGGTCATTTATGTTGAAACCGGAAAGGGTCTATTTCTACCACTTCCGGTTTCAGTAGAGATATATCGGAGAAGATAAAATCTATTCTTCAGACGCTGAATCGATTTCAGAAAGCAACTGCTCAATATCTCTTACCGTATTAGTTCTGATACCTTTCGACAGTCAGATGGACATAGCTGTTCTATAAGACTTCCAATACCAATACATAGCATAGTCTGGAAATTTAAAAGAATCTACCTAAAAGCAAAAAAACGATTTAAAGCCCCAAATATATGTTTTCTTTTTGTTCTTTATGAAATAACAAACTTTTTAGCCAACTCTTCTTATCGTAAAGCGACACACAGAAACCATGACAATTGAGGTAAAGAGCCAGAATGACAAAAGCCCACCGGCAAAAGGCTCTAACATAACCTCCACAAAATAAAATGAAATCTTTCAGGTTTACGTCCCACGATTATGCCGTGGAGGATAGAGGAGTCGGTTATGATGAAAAATGAATGAAATGGTGGAATGAAAAAAGTGGGAAGAAACGGGAGATCCCCGAGGAAACCTACACACACGGTGTTTGTCCACCACAAAGTTCACTTGGCGAGAGCAGGGTTTGAACCGGGGCCCCCCTGCACCAGAGGTGAACGCTCTATCACTGAGCCACCGCGGCCCCTCACCATGCACCAGAGATGAACGTTCTACCACTGAGCTACTGCAGTCCCTCTCCACAAAATAATTAGTTTCACGTACTACGTTTGTGCCCTTTATGTCAAAGGTGACGTGTGATTAATGGTAGGGAATTATTGTAAACAAATGGTGGAATGATAATGTATGAGGAAACGGGCATGGGTCGAGAAAACTCACGGACACGATAATATTCACCACAAACTCTCGTGGGCGGGAATAGAACTCTCTGCCTATGTACTTGAGATTCCTCTTCCGCCCAATATTACTTCGCAGACTGTTTTGCCATGAGTTTTGTAGGTCTTCATAACCTTGGACACTATTTCTCGTAACACATACCAGTGGCATACGCAGAAACTCGTCAAGCTCTAAAGTTCATATAATTTTATGTGTTTATGATATATGCATACATCATACAATATATACATACAGAAGATCAAGGTCACTATTTACCCCTCTTGTAAACAATGAAAGGCCCTACATGGGTCAGCGGAACACTAATAGGAAAATACTGGTACACTATATTTGTTGATTATTTCTCGCAAACGTAACTCGACAGATTCTTACAATTCTGTAATATGAGTGCCAGTTTTTTTTTTTAAGTTTTCAATGTTTAAATAATTTGTGACATTGGTCGTTTTGCTCCAAACCACAGAATTATCTTTTGGAGATAATACACTTTTCTCTGAATGTTTTGAAAAACGTAATATTTTCCGAATACCTAATAGAAGTTAAAGTATACACTCGAATATATATATATATATATATATATATATATATATATATATATATTTGGGGAAGGGGGTACTGGTTACGGAAACACAATTTTGTAAAATGTACAGAAGAAATATGATATAGTGTACACAAGCTGAATTTTACGTTTACAAGTGGAGCGTTACTAGTGTCAAAGCATGACAAGTGCTATTGAAACTCATATCATTGCAATATCCCACTTCTTTTGATGTTTTTACTTATGCGTATACCAACCATCACTGACGTGCCTGCTCCCTTTGGGCGCTAGAGCTTCGGCCCACCATCCTTGCCTTGCCATGACTGTTAGATAGCATTCGTGCTTTTTAGTGTCCACCTACCACAGGTTACTTTTATGCACTGTATATTTATGACACAATAAGAAAGTTTTATTTATACTCAAATTGTAAAAGAACTGTGATTTTTTCACAATTACTTCTGGTGGCCCCATCGATATTTATCTGTAATAAGTAAATGAGTGAAAATTATATTTTATCAACAATTATTTCGAGTGGTGTGTCGAAAGTAACAATGCACGCATTTATTAACGTATTTCTCGAGAAATATCGATTTCATAAGTAAGGATTCTATATTTGTGTTCCATGAAATATTCTTTCAAAATTATGCTTTATATTTCGGATGACATTTAGTATCTCTCCCAAATCCAGGATCCAGTACTGTGACTTAGAGTAAGCTGTTGTTAACTACCTCGGCTATGCGAATACCCACCGTTGCTGACGCGTTCGCTCCCTACGGAGGCACATCGTTTCTAACTGTCCGGGCCCCCTCCCCCCGCTGCGCTTCTGTTCTGACTCTGTTCGATAGCATAAGTGGTTTTCAGTGTCCACATAGCACAAGTTGGTTAGTGTTTTATGCGTAGTTTTTATGCTATACGTTCACACTGTATGACTACCTACATTCACAAATAACGAATGGTAATCACTACCAAGTAAGTCAGAGTCAATACCAAGTGATGTGGAGAAGAAACTAAATAATACCCCATATTTCGTCCGTAAATTTTAGATTTTTGTTCATCTGTAAACTATGAATGCACCAATTTATTTTGCAAACTTCTAGCGTTAGTGTCACTCTATTTACCCCTTTCCGGAAGTTTCTCGTGGAGAATAGAAATTACCCCAACTCTTGACTTTGCAATTTTATACCCTGCTCTAGTGTCGTCAATGCTCCCTTTATCTATATGTAAGGGCCTAGGTTTAACTTAATAACGCCCGCTTCGGTGCGAGAAGTTGAGAGCCTGGGGCCATCCAACAAGGGACCAACCGAACTAATACCGAAAAGTAGTGCTAAAATGGCCTTCCAAGTAAGGTGGTCAATTTTTTTATTAGAAATATTGAGAGTTATATATTGTGCACTATCTTTTTTTTTTATTACTGAATTGGTAACTTATCTTGATGTAAAATAATGTATACATGCTACAGTGTTAATATGTTTATAATAACTAGTTAGTGGTGATGTCTGTAAAACGTTAAGTTAGTGATCTTTGCGACTGGATGTAGTCAGGCACGTATCCAAGGGAAGGGGGGTCCGGACCCCCCTTCGAGACCAGAAATGAAAAAAAAAATTAAGGAAGGATAAAACGAAATGAAATGAGAAAAAGAAGAATCGGCGTTAAAAATTTAAAAAAAAACTACAGAAAGCTTTTGGTTACTCTTTCTTATTTGCAATACATGGTGGCGAGGTGAGTGGGATATCCGGGAAGAGTCAGGAAATTTGAAATTTCTGGAAGTTACGCAATTCTTAGAATTTCTGCTACTAGTCAGGGAGATTTCAAGCTTCTGAAAGCATAATGCCGGTTGTGTAACAACGTGGACAATTTTGATCATAATTTTTCGTCATCGCATCCTTGCAGTATCAAACATGTTATTTCAAAAACAATTTTCTACTACTCCTTTAACCTGTCATTTGGAACAGACAGAAGTTAAAGGAATAACAAAAACAGAAAATTATGTGAAAAGAAAGATCTGTTAACATTTGATTCAACAGAGAAAGGAACGCAGATATTGTAAAATATTTTACAAGACATTATTGAGTTTGTACACTCATGCCCAAAATTAATATCGCATGTCTATAAATATGTTGTTGTAGGACTAAAATTTGATAACGAATTCGCCCGCTATTTCGTATAATGTTAGTATGTGTATAATCGGCACAGACATGTAAGTGGCAAATTTTGACAAAAGAGCAGTAAATAAGAACAATAAATTAAAAATAAAACTTTCTTGTGTATTTAGCAACATTTCGTTTTACTCACTCTAATTTTCGTATTTATAATTCTTTTCCTATGAAATTTACTACAAATAGGGTCTATATAATTCCCGATTACACACATGGTATCAGTATTGAAAGTACCCTGCAAAATCATTATCAAATTATATTCTTACAAGAATACAGTCATAGACATGCGACAATCATTTTGGACATGAGTGTACTTTTTTATAATAGTGAATATGTACTTTTTATAATAGTTGAGGTCGTAATGAAAGGAAATTTGTTATATTTGAATGAACAGAGGAAGAACGCAAATATTGTAAAATTATTTTCAACACGTTTTTTTTTTTTTTTTTTTTAATTTTGCTTGAGATTTCATCGTAGTTTGTTATTAAAATACTTACCAACAATTCCTCCAAACCAATATATGTTGATAGTAAAGTAGTTTATAGTTTAGATTCATTGTGCCTTCAGTGCTTCATGTCACGTCTCCCCCCCCCCCCCCGATACGAAATCATGACTAAACGAACCAGTGCCGGTCTGGCTACGTCGGCTGCTCGGCGATCGCCGAGGGCCCGAGAGCCTTTGGGAGGGCCCGGACGCATAGGGAAATAAATATTTTAAAACTTAAAAAACTTAATTATCAGGTGTTTAGAATGCAAAAACAGAATTAACTACTGATAATTTTAAAACACAACAACATAGTTTAATGTAATGCTTGAAAACCATTTAAAAATCAGCCCAGTACCAGATTTACACATAACAAGCTATAGCTTAAGGCGCCACTCTTGTAGGGGCCTACAAAATATTAAACAAGTAAGTTGAATATAATGACATTTTTTCCTATCTAACTTAAATTTTCAGTTTACAGTTTATACGGTATCTTATAATAACATTACCTAGATACAGTACCGAAAACTATTTATCTGTTATACTATTTCCCTTCGGACTTTATAGTTGCCGCACTTTCCTTTGTGACAATTTTTGTAGATTTATTGTTCCTTTCTTTTCGTATTTTTCACAGGTTTTCTTAAAATTCTCTAACATTAACATTGTATTAATTCCCGACAAAAACGAGTGAAATAGTTTACTAAACATTTTTTTTTTAAATGCAACGTCTTATAGATATTACACTTTTTATTGGTAGACAAGGGCTTGCTTGCAGGGGCAATGAAGAAGCGTCATTCTCTCTCGAAAACGAGGGAAATCATGGCAATTTTCTCGAATTAGTCTTACTTATTGCGGAATACGATACCATATTGCGAACCCATGTAAATCAGTGTATTGAGAATAATAAGAAAAAAAGAGCTGCTGATTTGAAAAGAAAAAAGAAGGGGAAAAGAGATTGACACAAGTTGGAAGAGGATCTCTAATTACTTTCCTGTCTAAAGCTTCCATAAATAAGATAATAAGAGTAATAGGATCCTTGGCGGAAAATATGATTATTAAATATTTAAAAGACAGCATAATATATAGTGTCATGATAGATATTACTCAAGATATAGCAGTGATGGACCAAGTAGCCGTTTGTTTTCGTTATGTTGTACAGGGTAAAATCTATGAAAGACTTCTTGTTTTAACTATAGCAGAAGATACCTCTGGTGAAGCACTATTTGAACAATTACAATCATCACTTGAAAAGTTAAATATACCTCTTTCAAATATGGTTGCATGCTTTTTTGATGGGGCCAGTAATATGAAAGGGTGCTACAATGGTCTTCAAGCACATTTGAAGAAGGTAAACCCAGAAATCATATAGCCCACACTCATTGCATGGGACACGTTCTCAATTTAGTTATAGCAGATTCTACTGTAAAGTGCCTCCAAGCAGAACATTTATTCGGGCTTATGGAAGAATCCGCTTGCTTTTTAAGCAATTCATAGAAGAGAATGATCGTGTGGGAGAAATTTACAAAGAAACATCATTCTGGGTGGGCAAGCTACATCGATTAAAAAGAAAAAAAAATAGATGCTATTAGGTGGTCGAGCAAGCACAAAGCTCTATCATCCATAATAGATTTACATTATGATAATGTTGAATCTTCTAAATTCGTTACATTATTGTCAGTATTGTTAGATAAGTATGTCAACAGGCAATTTCGATTGCAAAACAAAATTTACAGTGCATTCCCTTCTAAGACAGTGGTGCAAATTCGAAAATTTGTTTCTAGCTGTAGTCATTCTAGACACATTTTCAGTTACTTCTCCTGTGTCTATCTTTCTCCAAAGGAAGTCTTTAGACTATGCAAAGGCCTGGCAGTCGGTAGATGCATTATTAAACTTAATTAGAAGAAAAAGAAGTGACAAAAATTTTAAAGATTGCATGGCAAATGTAAATCCCTGGTTAAAGACATCAAAGCTTATTTTAGGAATGGGGAAATTGATATATAAGGTGATTTTCCAGAAAAAAGAATTCTCAAGGTGTGAAGAAAATGCCTTGTGAACAAGTTTCTGACGAGGCTAGAAATTTGTCAGATGACCAGAAATACAAAGCACTATACTTTAACATTCTCGATTGTGCAAGTAAAAGTATAGAAGAACGATTTGTACCCAATAAGACTCTACTGCTTCATTGTTCCTGGTCAGCCCAAAAAGGTACGAGGATATAGTTGCAGTTGAGGTAGATTTTCCAGATGATTGCTTGCAAACTGTTTCTCAATTAGCAAACGTGAATATGAGTTGTTGTTAGCAGTAGCGTAGAGTGCTGTGAGACATTGAGACACTGTCTACCCTTTCAAATTAAAAGAACATAGCTTTAGAATTTCCTTAATAATAAGGACTAATATACATTTCATGTTGAAGAAAAATATAGAAATACAAGGGCCAGAGATAGCTTGGTTAATAAGAATAGTAGTAGAGTCTTTCTAAATAATTCTACTTTTCAAAACTCGGGGAAGAAAAGTTCTATCTCCGTCAAACAGGCTGCAGAGAGACAGCCAGGAGACAACAAGAAATATGTCTTTACGCGGCTGAAACAAATACACTTGAGAAAGCGGCGCGCGCATGTGGCTGTAGGCTTCTCACCCGCTGAAACAACCTACCAAAGAGACATTGGGCAAAACGTCTCACTAGCAGTAATGTCATACTTAGGGAAATGATACCATTTTAAATCCAGTATACTTTTCATTCTTCCTTTTAGATATTCAATCATATTTCAAGGAAAATTATTAAGAAATAGAAGGAAATAGAAAACTAAATTAATAACTGTCTTAAGAGGTTTTATCGATACAGTAATTCATATAAATCTTTCACGATCTAAGTTCAGCTTCTGTTTAATCGCAATACTAGAGTGTATCAACACTGAGAAAGGCAAAAGCAAGAGCAGAAGGTTATGTAGTCTGCTATTTTGTTGTTTTTAAAATCGTTAGGTAATTTTGTATTTGGGTCTGTCTAAGTTTAGTTATTTACTGTGTGAAAATCAAATGATTGGAAATAGATTTACTGCACCAGTTGTTATTAAATGGCATGTCTAAGCTCTCATATAAAAAGTAGTATTAACTTTAAAAATAGCCAATTTATGAGTTTACTTTTTGAATCAGGAATCGTGCAAAGCTATTGGAAGATTATATATAAAAGTAAATTATTATTTCAATTTAATGTATTTAGTGTATATACACCGAGATTTGTCAGAATAAATTTATATCGATATACTGGATTAATTTAATCGCTAAGGAATGTGTTTATCGAAATTAGTTTTCTGTACATTATATATAATAGTGCAACCTCGCGAAAATAAGTTTCTAACGAAATTTTGTTAGGAGTTTCAAATATATATATATATATATATATATATATATATATATATATATATATATATATATATATATATATATATATATATATATATGAAAATGTAAAAATTGTTACACTAAAAATGTTCCTTTCGGAAATTATTATTAAAACAGAGTTCCTATAATTTTACTCATTCAGAGGATTCACACCCTTAAACTCATAATTCTATTAGGTTCTAGATATCGATGCGATATTTTCCACCATGTATCTGCTCTTTCTAATAATAGATTAAAAATGAAAGGAAATCTTTGAGTTTTACGTCCCACGTTATGTCGGCTGGGCTAAAAGTAGACGATGATGATGAGAAATGAATGAATGGTGGAATGAAGAAAGTGGGAGGAAACGGCAGAACCCCAAGAAAAGCACACACACGGTGTTTGTCCACCACAAAATTCACTTGGCGAGAACCGGGATCGAACCAAAGACCCCATGCACCACTAAGCCACCGCGACCACAAAATTGATAATTTTCATATATTTGGATATATGTGGAGTATAAACATGTGGATTTCAGGTTACAAGAGACGTCAAACTCTCAATGCTGATATGAGGTTTTAATCTGCAAATAATTCCAAAATAAATAAAGAAAATTGTCGGGGTTAAATCGAAAAGTCTAAAGCTATTGTTATTATGGGATAATGTAAATGGAAAAATTTTGAGAAGCCTCGGTAGCTCAGTGGCAGAGCAATCACCTCTGACGCGTAGGGTCCCTGGTTAGATTCCAAATCCCGCCAAGTTTGTTTTAATCCGGACATACACTGTGTGTGTGTAGATTTTCTCGAGATTCTCTCCCGTTCTCTCCCACTTTCCTCGCTCCACCAATATCATCCAACTCATCACCATTTGCCTTAGTCTCAGAGCATAATCGTGGAACACTGAACTCTCTCTCTCTCTCTCTCTCTCTCTCTATATATATATATATATATATATATATATATATATATATATATATATATATATCCTGCCTACCCATTGCGAAACTTAAGGCTACGCTACTGGTTGTTAGAAATGAAACGTTTGTAAGCCAGTATCGTAATTTGAGTGCAGATTTTAGTGACAAGTCTGAAGAACCAGAAGAGAAAGAAGTGTGTAAATTTGTGAGAATTACAAGTAATGACGTGATAGTGATTCAGATGAAAGTGCGACATCTGAAGATAAAAAGTCTGAAACTCAATGTGGTACTAAAGGGAAATGTTTCAGATGTCTCTCATGTGCAAAGTTTATTGGAAAAAGACTTTTTGTTTTGATGCATATTTTTTATGCTTTTCTGGACTCACATCTTTAGCACTATCATTTGGCATTAGTTTGATGGCACCCCGTTGGGCTTCAAACTGACCCCCAACTTGGCAATCCTGCTTCTACGATAAATAGGCTGAACATAATTTTTGGTTGTTTTTCTGGAGCACTATTATTTGGCACTAATTTAGTGGTTTCCTGTTAAAAGGCGGCTAGCTTCAGGCTGGCCGCCAACTTCGCAACCCTGTTTCTGTTGTAAATATTTGAGCATATTTTTCGTTTTGATGCTTTTCTGGGAGTATATTATTTAGCACTACTCAGTGGCTCCCTATTCCCGCCTCAAACTTGGCAACTCTGTTTTTACAGGAAATAATTGAGCACATTTTTGTTTTGATGCTTTTTTGGGAGCATATTTTTAGCGCTATTGTTTGGTACTTGTTTGGTGGCCTTTGTGAAGCACATTCTTTTGGTACTACTTTAAAAAAATGCTCAATTGGGATGGGCCAGCTTCACACAAGTCTAGCCCACTCCAACTTAGTGGTAGAGCGTTTACCTTTGGTGTGTGGAGTCCGAGGTTCGATTTCAGGCCAAGTACCAAGTAACTTTCTGGTGGACATTGTGTCCATGTTTCCTCGGGTACTCCTGTTTCCTCCTACATTCTAATTTCACCAATTCTTCCATCATCATTCACTTGCCCTAATCATTGCCTTCGTTAGCCTAAAGAGCATAATCATGGGAGTCAAACTGAAAGATTTGATTATCATTTTCAATTCCATCTGAAGTTGAAAGAACACAAATGTAACTTATTTCCTTTACATTATGAAATAAAATAGCCTTCTAGTAGAGATGAAGAATAACGAAGGTGCTCTTTGAAATGTATAGAGTAACCCAATTGTTTGGTTGTTACAAGGAAAATGAAGGTGAATGAACTTTAGGTTCATTTCTACATTTTTATATATAACTTATCAATTTTGATTTTTGTCTACTTGTCACTTCTGAATCCACTCCTGACATTCTGCAATTTATTTTAGAAACATTCTGCAAGTAATTTTACATAAATGTGATTAGGCAGAAATCGGAGTCGATTCCAATTTTTTATGATTATGAGTAATCATAAATCGTTTACTTTATCCATTTTACCATGAAAAAAATAAATTATTTGGAAATTATGAAAACATTTCTCATTTTGCTAAAATAAAAAAGGGAAAACAAAAATTCATTGTTGGCAATGGTTAATTCCTGTGGATAATTATGTATACCGGTAATTAAAGTTGTGTTTGAGTTGGATTTTTATCTCTTCAGTGTTGTCCAGCTAAGAAACGTCTTCACAAGGAGAGAATGAAAGTAGATTATAAAGTTGAAGATCTGTGTTTCGAGCCTGTAACTGAAGACCGCCCTGTAGGTATCAAGGTTCGCAATTTGCGGAAATCATTTAATTCTAAAAGAGGAAAGGTGCTGGCTTTGAAAGATGCCTCCATTGACATCTATAAAGGAGAAATTACTGTTCTAATTGGACCGAATTCTTCTGGGAAAACGACATTCATTTCCATTTTAGCAGGTAGGTGGATAAAGAGTATCTAAGAGGAAATAGCTAAAGTAATGGCTAGGGAACGGAACTTTATTTATTTATTTATTTATTTTTATTTTTTTATTTTTTATTTTTTGCATTGAGATAGAGGACCTTTCTTTTGCCAAAATGTTGATCATATCCTTTTATGTCACCACAGCAAATTTTATTTACATAAAAACACATATTTTCCACTTTTCCGTATGTAAATACGTATTTTAAGAATTTTCCTTTTAAAAACATAATGTTAAAACACGTATATCATGTACAATTCCAAACAGGTATAACATTACATGTCTATAGCCACATATACATAATAAGAATATGGCACATCTCGATATTATTAATATATCCATTTCGGAGTATCTTCTTTGGAAAGCTGGTTGCATTAATGTAATACCTCATATTGCATTCCCCAAACTACCGTCATGTCATGCATAATAACTTACTCTGGTCCTCTGGTCACTACATTTTGCATCATACATGCAGTACACTAGTTAGTATCTGTACATATATATATACACACACACACACTTTAACAAAAATCAAATAATATATATTATTGTGATAAGCTTTGCAACAGCACTTTCAAACTTTTGCCGAGATGATTACAGAAAAAAAGATCTCCTCCAGTTCCTTACCAGAGGGTAGCGTTCTCAAAACTGATGCAACGTTCACTCTTTGTACGTTTTTCTGTTTCACGGCGAGCAGCAACGTTGCCAGCTTGTGCTTAATAAGAATGTAGGTTTGAAGGGGCGAAGGTGTCGGAACAAGTAAAATCCCATAGAAGTGCTTTTCCTTACTTCCACGGTATTAGGGTCATACCATCTGACCTCTTGCCGTCTGCACGACTGCATCCCAACGGTTCGCGTATAGAAGGAACCCCTGCTGAAATTAGTGCCCTCATGATAATGTCGTTGACGCTGGAGTGGCGTGAATGTCTGCCCGCACTATTGGCACAGGAGAGTCCATAAAGTCCCTTTTTGTCTACGACACTTCTACAGGCAGGACATCTGTGTTGCTCACAAACATCTGCTCCCAAACGCAGTGCGCAACGAAAACGCAAATGCAGAGAAAAACATAAAGGGCCGTATGCAAAGTCATTTTGACGTGTGATGAGTGCCATACTAAAGAGTTCGACTAACATAAGGTTCCGGTAGTAGTCAGGCCTTTAGTATGACGTTAATTGTACTTCAAAACGAATCTGCATAAGGCGGAAAATCTCTAATTGAGGCCTGCTACTTCGGTCTTCGAAAGAAAAAATGCTTTTCCCACACCTCTTTCATATCGAGTGTGTCAGGTTTGTTCTGTCTTTTAGCACGTTGACTGGCAGATTTCTGGCGCCCTATTTTAATCTACACGTAGGGTCCTGTTAAGGGAATTCTACCCAGCCACAAGCCAGTTACAACATTGCAGGACTTTGAATCCGCTACGTGCCTTTTCGTTTATTGTGTTCTGAGTAGTGCTTCAGCACAGTGTGTTTCCTTACTGTAAAATGCCTAAAATAAAGGCAAGTGTTTCATCTCGTTTGAAGTAGTTCTGTGACGAATATAAAGATACATTTTCTACTGATGGCAAAGTGCTATTTTGCCAACGGTGTAGTAAATCTGTCGCGGCTGACCAACGTTCACAAATTACGCATCATTTGGAGAGCAAGAAGCATATTGCTGCTGCTTCACGTTTGAGCAAGACACAGGCATTTATCGGTCAACCAATTGCGTCTAGTTCTGGTGAACCGTCAAAATTGTCCGCTTTTTCAATGGATTTGTGCAGAGCTTTTGTATCCGCAGATATTCCACTGTTCAAATTAAAGATCCCTGAATCACGAAAGTTTCTCGTGAAATATACGAACTTCGAACCGCCTGACGAATCAACATTGCGAAAAACTTATCAAAATATTTGGGTATGTATGGACAAAACTACAGACTCCAGTGGTAAAGAAGTGGGAAACGTGATTGTAGGAGTGCTAAGTAATGATGACGAAACTGTGTTGACGAAAAATTATTTGCTAGTGTATAAAGAGCTAACTGCTGCTACACATGTAATGATAGGAAGACTTTTCAACGAAGCAATGGAATTACTGTGGCCAGAAGGCATAAAATTTAACAATGTTCTTCTTCTTGTTACAGATGCTGCAGCTTACATGAAAAGAGCTGCAGTAGGCCTTGCCGTTAGCTACCCAAAAATGGTGAATGTTACCTGCGTGGCTCATGCGTTTCATAGAATATGTAAAAAGATAAGAGTTCTTTATCCCAAGGTCGATAAACTACGAGAATGGTTTATCAAGTCACCTAAAAGAATATACATGTTTAATCAAAAATGTCCTGGGATTCCTCTTCCACCCGCTCCTGTAGTTACGCGATGTGGCACTTGGTTGGACGCCGTTGAGTATTATGCCCAGAACTTTGAACAATTCGTGTCTGTCGTAAATGATCTCGACAAAGACGAAGCATCGTCTATAGGAATTCTACAAGAACTGTTAAAAGATCCCTCCGTAAAACTCCAGTTAGCATTCATTTCAACAAACCTGTCCTTTCTTTCTCGTTGCATAGAAAAGCTTGAATCGTCGTCGAGCACTCTGTCAGCTTCAGTGGGTGAAATCCGCATAGTAGAAACGAAACTTAAAGAGCTTCCTGGAGCTAACGGACAAATTCTAATGTCTAGATTTACAGACATTTTTGAAAAAAAAAAAAACATAGGTTTTCAAACATTGTGTAAGATTGCACGTGTTTTGGAAGGGGAAGTGATGAAGGAAGATGTGGTCAATTTCAGTATTAGTGAAATTTAGTGTTTCAAATATGCGAGAATTGTTTCCTGTGACGTGGAGCGATCTTTCTCGCAATATAAGGTGTTTTTTTTAGAGATAATCGTCACAAATTTACAATGGAGAACTTGGAGAAAACTGGTGATCCACTGCAACACTTCCAAAGAATAGTTCGCTAAAATGTAAGCATTTTAAAACTGAATTAAAGATGTTTACAATACACATAATATTTAATATATATATATATATATATATATATATATATATATATATATATATATATATATGGGGGTGTATGTGTGTGTGTGTGTAATTATTTACTTGATTGTTTAAGTTAATTAATTTTTAGTTTAAAGTAGTTAAGATCGTCATTTTGTGTAATTAGCAACAATAGAATGCATCTATATAGAAATTTTCAAATAAATATAATTGAAAGGGATTTGCTGCTGTCAGTAGCCAATAAGAAGAAATATATCTTAACTGTTGTATGTATATACGATTGTACAGTTATCCTGTATCACATAGTGTTTGATGAAGCCAAAGAGTTAGTTGGCGAAGCTGTAACACGTGCTGAATTTTAATGAAAATATATAGTTTTGTTCAGCAAATAATTAGTCACATCCGACAAATTATTCAGAAGATTTGGAGAAGTTGCCCCGGGAATACGTCTCCTAATCAAACAGGATGCTTGTCTTCAAGATTCTGCTCTCACAAAGGAAGCATTTACAACTGTGCTATCAAACAAAATATCCAAATTAAAATATTTTCTGTGTCGTCTTGACTCGATTTCAGCACACACAGCTTTTTTTCTTCTACAGTATGTGCTTCATTGTCAATCCCTCGCCTAAACTAGTTTCTACGGTGCTATCCATCTTGGAATGAGACTCCACTGCTGAAGAAATATGATCATATCCTCAAAATGGGTCTGGAGTCAATCTTGAACTGCTCCTTGAGTGACGACTCTTGGATGCAAGCATCCTTACCTGTTGGATTAGGAGGTCTTGGTATTCGACGAACCGTTGATATGGCGATTCCTACCTTTTTAGCGTCCTACTATGGATCTCTTCGTTTAATCGAGGCTCTCTTTCCTCAAGACTACCACCTGGACCCAGATTGGATAGTTGAAGAAGGCTCTAGCAAGTGGAGAAATATAACAGATACGGACCTTCCAGAAATCAGCAAAAGAGGTTCTCAGACATCTTGGTACACACCAATAACAATACATTTCCATAAACTTCTTTTACAATCCGTTGCTGTTCCAGACGATAAAGCTAGACTTCTTGCTGCGTCATCCCCCATGCTGGAGCATGGTTAAATGTGTTACCTTCCCCCCAATTAGGTCTTCACATGTCTAATGAAACCTTTCGAATCGCAGTAGCCCTAAGACTAGGTTCAGCTGTTTGCGAGCCACTTGCTGTCCAGCTTGCGGGGATCAAGTTACCCAACGCGGCTTGCATGGCCTTTCATGCATGAAGAGCATAGGCAGAAACACCAGACATTCATCTGTTAATCACATCATTTTGCGAGCTCTCACAAAGGTAGGAATTCCTTCGATTCGTGAACCGTTAGGCTGTTGTCGTTCCGATTGTAAACGACCTGATGGCATGACATTAATACCTTGGATGAGAGGCAAATCACTAGTATGGGATTTTACATGTTCGGACACATTTGCCGATTCAAGGCTCGCATTGACTGTTGTAAATGCTGGAGAAGTTGCTAGACGTAGAGAGGCAGAAAAGGAAAGGAAATCCAATAATCTCCTCGATAAATTTATATTTGCTGCATCGAGGCCAGTGGGGCATGGGGTTCTAGAAGCCTTGATTTTATCAGAGAGGTAGGCAGACGCATATCTATCGCTTCCGGAAATGTTTGTTCAGCATCCTTCTTATTCCAACGTATATCGATTGCTGTCCAACGTGGCAACGTTTCAACAGTTCTTGGTACGTTGCCGCCTGGAAGGGAACTGGAGGAGGTGTTTCTTTTCTAGCACAACAGAAACAAGCGAACAATAGAATAATAAAAATAATATATCAACGTTCAGAGAAATTTAACACTATTTTAGGTTTAAACTTTAAATGTTGTTCCATCCACCTCTAACATAATATTTATTCAAATTGCATTTGCTCCTTAGAAATCACGTTTAAATTTCATCGTTGTTATTAATTTCCATTATTTTATATTCCAGTATTATTTATGACATTACTTCCAATTTGCTTCATATAGAGCCGAAGAGTACTGTTTCGATCTGGAAGAACCGCTTCTGCTTGACGTTTTTGTTTTTGTTTTGTTTTGTTCTAGCGCTTATAGTAAAAAAACAATGTTGAATTAGTTTATATTTAATAATATTTAAGTTTCTGTAGCGAAATATTTTGGTTTTTGTCACATATTTTTCTGGTTTAATCACATATTTCCAAAATTTATAGCACATAAACAAATAAGTAATTCTGAGTTTTTTAGCACATGAAGTTCCGTTCCCTAGTAATGGCGTTCTCATGCCGTAATCATGAGGTCCTTATATCGAATCTCGAAAATAGGTTTCTGACAGATGTTTTACCAAGATTTTGTTCCTTATCTTGCCCGTGCCTCTTCGTGGTTAATTACGAAGACATGAGCGTTTTGTGTTCTTGTTCGCTGATTCGATTCCCGGTTAAGGTATTTCCCTTGGATATAACCCCCAGCAGTGGTTCGTATCCCACTTTAAATATGTTACACTAGCACCACCATGTAATGGAATTAGGATCTTCAGGAGCTCCAGTGCCGGGGCCCTTCCTGGCTACCATATATATATATATATATATATATATGTGTGTGTGTGTGTGTGTGTATGCGGTTTAGTCAAATCTTGTAACTTAAATTCCAGGCACTTCCATAGAATTGAAATAGAATTGAAAAAAAATGTGCAAATACAAATCAAACAAATCTCATGACAACATAGTATTTTCACATAATTTTTATGTGAATAATATCAAAATAGCTGAACTTACCTCTCATAAGACAATAGATGCAGTTAGTCACAGTAGTTTCCATAAAGCTTCCTTCGATTTGTTTTCTTCAGCCTTTTGTTGTCTTTTCTTGCAACTTGAGAGGGCAGCGTTTCTTCCTTGGGATATCCAGCGCTTAACGTACGGGAGGGGATCCCAGTGTGACAATGGCGGACCATTAATATTTATTGCCATTAAAGATGACACACTTTCAACCGATAGCGCGTTTCTAGTTGGCGTGACAACATTATTCATTACACTGAAACCCCGCTCACACTCAGCATTGCTGACTGGTATCGTTTGCACACACTGCATTAGTATCTTCATACCCCCCCTCCCCAAGACCTGTCTGCCTCCACTATCCTTAAAGTCGCGATAAGCTTGAATAATTTCTCGAAATCACAAAGAAAACAATTCACACAATTCTTTCATGTCTTATTCTCCATAATCGACATTAATATTTTCCGGCCAGTACTCAGGGTAAATAATTTTCATCATTTCGGAGTAGGCCCTACACAGTGTCCTCAGTCAAGCACCTTCTTCAAGCTTATTTGCTAACCCTTGAAACGTTGATTTCTCTCTCCGATCGCGATTTTCATCCTTAGCAGCATTAACAAAGAAATGATACAATGACGAATAGCCTTTCCATATGGACTCCACAGCTCGAAAACTTGATGCCACCCAGCGAACTGACAAAATTTTCCCCACTTTCGTTAGGTTGCTACATAATTGTTGAGCGCATTTATTTAACTCGTGCTGATTTTCTTGGAGACATACTGAAGGTTGAATATATTTTATCAAGAAACGCTACAAAATGGTTTGTTGCTGTAACGTCATTCAATGCGTCATGAACTGCAAGCTCAAGCCGATGATTTACGCAATGCCATGTTACAATACGAAAGAAGTCTTGTTTCATCAATGTTGCCAAGCCTGCTCGTTTCCCTAGCATTACTGAGGCTCCATCCGTACACAAACCAATCAAGATATCCTGGAGCAATTCTTTACTCAACCCTTGCTTCTCAAGACATTTCATGAGTGAGTTCTTAATATCAATCGCCTTGGTCCTTTCTAAAGGAATCAAATCGTAGAATATTGTTGTAACAGTTCCATCATTTATTGCCCCTTTCAAATACACTATAAACACAGTTTGGTTAGCTACTGTGGTACTTTCGTCTAGAAGAATGGAAATTTTGATTCTACGATCAGTAATGCTAGTTACAATTTTGTGTCTCATTTCTTTCGCGATATGATGTACTATTTTTGTACAACTGACATTACTCTGCAAAGTGCTCCCAATATCTAACCCGTTAATCATTTGTAGATCGATCAATTTCGGATTATCTAAAAAAGTACGATTGTGTTTTGTAATGTGATAAACAGTGCGAAATACGCGACATGTGACTTCCTGTGCGACTGTATTCTTCTTCTCCATACCTTTCCGCAGTGGATCATCACTCCTACTTTTAAGAATTTCTTCCGCTTTTGTGTGTGCTTTTAAATCTCTATGCTCATAAATTTTCTTTCTGAGCTGCTTTTGCTGATCAGCTTTATAATGTTCCCCTTTAATACGAATCAAGGCTTTTGCCCACTCTGGTGCAATATGAATACCCTGCTCAGAAAAGCCCACGCCTAGAGTCTGTACTTCTTTACACGTCATGCATCCTAATACCCCACTGTTATAAAATAACCAAGAGTATTTACCTTTAGATTCTAGCCATTGCTCATGTGTCCAACAAGCCAGTATGCCCTCCATTTTGTTTTATTCGTTATCTTCGTGTTCACTACAACTTTTTTGAACCTCCCAACATTCTTAGAAATATTTTCGGAAGCTTCAGAATTATTTTCACACACTACATGAACACTGTCACTACACTTTTGTTTCGCATCACTCGCATCCGTGTTGTCCGCATTATTCTTACGTTTAAAAATTGTTCCAATGTACTTTTCCATTGTTGATGCGAGTAATTACATGTATATAAAAAACACTTGTCTTATACACAACAATGCGAGTACGAAGTCGACGAAACCTTTTTCACTTTTTTATTAAAGTTAACTAGTTAAACTGTACTGTTGACCCGCTTCACGTCAGCACATGCGTCTTACGCCTACATTACCGAAATGTTACTTAACCAAATAACTACGGTAACGAAACCAAAACTATCGCGAACAAACGCACAACTATCGCACCGGACTAACTACGTCGTCTTATCCTGCACTAAAGAGCGCAACTAACCAACTTTTTGGGTTGAAAAAGGAAATGTTTCTAAATGAAGTTGTCAAATTATGGGCATAGAACTCTGCAGTCGTCAAAGACTAGCAACCGCTTCTTTATTACTTCAGAAAAGGACTATTTCGGGACAGAATGAATTTTCACTTTAATGTTTTTATTTTTTTAATGGTTTTTTTAGCCTCTTTATTATTGAAAACGTCAACAATATCAACATGCACGTATAGTAGTTACGTTATCTACCATATGTAACAATAACATATTGTTATAATTTAATTTTTTTAATATATTCGAAGATGGTTTATTTACATATTTTCCAATCCTTACGATTTTTTTCAACAATTTTAAATTGCTTATTATCTTTTACATACTAATAAAATCAATAATTATTTAAAAATTTAAAATTACAGAAGCAAATAGAAATTTGAATATAACGTTTTTACAACAATTAATTTTCCGACATTCTTAGATGAAAACCTCGGCTGAATATATGATTGTTTACAAATATTTAAAATAATAATATTGATTCAAACGGAGGTCGATGCATTTGACCTACTGTGCTCTCTGCTGAGAAAGGGAAAACCAGAATTAGTTTTCTTCTGGTTAACATAGCTCTGTATAATGCATTGACCGGCTCTTTAACTCCCAGAAGACTCGGGGCTCAAATGCATTCTAGATCCCTCCAACTTTATTTCCAAATTTCAATGCTCCTAGTGTACTAAGCGCCGTCAGAAATTATAAAAGAAAAATCTCTTCTAATTCTTTACCAGTGGGTAATGTGCCCATAATAGCGGCCACGTTCCCTCGCTGAACGGCAATGCTTATGCGCTGAACCAGAAAAGACCTAGCTCGAGTGTCTCCCGATTTAATGGATATACGCTTGCCAATTTCGTTAATAAATTTTGCGCCCTCTTGATCCCAGGATCCACTAGATTCAATTGCTATTGCAATAAACCAATACGTATCTAGGAGATTAACGTATTTATTTCTTTTTTCTTTTGCTCTTCGTGCAGCGATAAGTCCTGCTTTGGTCGATGAAAATTACAGATTGGAGGGCGCATAAGTGTCTGAGCAAGTGAAATCCCAAATCAACGACTTTCCTTGCTTCCATGGCACTAAAGTCATACCATCCGGCCTTTTTCCGTCTGAACGGCTGCACCCAATTGGTTCTCTCACTGCTGGCACCCCTGCGGATGTTAAGGCTCTCAAAATGATGTCATTCACATTCGAATGGCGTGAATGTCTGCCGGCACTGCTTTTGCATGACAGACCGTGTAAACCTCTTTTATCTACGAGAGCGTTGCATCTTGGGCAGTGGTGTTGTTCGCATATATTTGCTCCTAGTCGAAGGGCGACGGACACACGGAAGCTTTCGTTGTCTAGGTGTAGGCCGAGAGAAGGTGAAGGTAGCGCTTGAAGCCATGCTCCGTTTTCAGGGGACATGACAGCAAGTAATCTGGCCTTATCTGCGATGTTATTAGAAGTCTGCAATAATGAATCCAAACGGTAATTCACGATAGGCTCGTCCCAGACCGACTGATTATTTCGACTTTCGGGAGCCGGGGGGTCTGACCCAACTAAATTTGACCATCTGGCTATGCAGTCCTGCACATCCGGGTTAGTGACTTCATCTTCTCTCTGAAGGTGGGTTCCAATCAGTTGTCTTGAACTATAGAAAGAGGCCAGAAAAGACAGGATAGCCAGATCCGTGGCGCGACGTATTCCAAGACCTCCATTTCTGACTGGTAGTGATGCTTGTAGCCATGCTTCATCACTGAGGGTACAATTAAAAATATTCTCCAATCCTGTTTTAACAGCATAGTCGAATTTCTCAAGTAGATTATCGTCCTTCCAGGAGGGGGAACAACGTAGAAAATACAACAATCTTGGGATCGAGAAAGATGCTCTGAGGAGATAAAATGCTGAATGTGCAGAAAGTTTGGAAAGGCGTGAAAGTAGATGATTTAAAGATGAAATTTTTTCCAGTAATATCTTGCTCCTTGTGTCTGGTGTAAGAGCCGCTCCTAGCAGTTCGGCGTTAGAAGATGTTAATAATTTAATTCCAGGCGCCGCCTCGTTGAATCTGTCATATAGATTTTGAGTTTCAGCATTTGTTACTCCTAGAAAGCCAATTTCGCATTTCGAGTAATTGAGAGACAATCCGATCGATGTTGCTTGTGTGCGTATATGATCTAAAGTATGTAATACTGACTCAGTGTTTCCGGCTATAGTGCCATCATCTAAATACCAAATGTTGAGCTCAGTATTAATATCTCTAATTATAGGGTGAAGAGTTAATGCGAATAGAGCAGGACCTAGTGGATCTCCCTGTTGAACTCCACGTTGTGAAAGGATAATATTATCTCCTATAAAAAGGTAGCTAGGTTGGGAGTAGCTCTGGTATATATATGGAAAGAAAGAAGGGAAGTGGCTTTTAACTGAAGAAAGGATTGAATCTCGGTTAATTTCATTGAAAGCGTTTTTGAAATCTATTTTAAGTAGAGCTTTAGGTTGAGGATGTTGAGAGGAATAATACATTCGTGCAGTATGGACTGCAGTTTCAGCTCCGTAGGGCACGCAGACTCCTAGCTGGTGTGGGGATAATATATCAATTAATGATTCTCGCATTCTGGAGCATATAATTTTAGCTGTGAGTCGCCTCCACACATTTCCCACTGCTACTGGTCGAATGCCACCACTTTTCTTCTTTAGCGCGATGAGTGAAGCGCCGAAAATAATCGGATTTATTACGGCTGGTAATTTTCCTGAAATTACCAGATTTAATAATTCGCAGATTGAGTTGATTAAGCGCTCTTTCGTCTCGGAACCTTGAATCATAATAAGATCTTTTAGAATCGCTGGACGGAGATTATCCATTCCACCTGCTGAGCCCGCCGGGAACGATTTAAGAGCTTTGGTGAATTCTAATACTGATACTTTAGTAAGAGTAAAGGATGTTTTTATTGGTTTCTATTTTTGCGGCTACGAACTCATGGAAATTTGATGGCAATAGAGACAGGAAGTGCTACCTGGCTAATGATCTCTCCTTCTCCACGGAAATGACCTGCCACCAAACCCGATATTGAAAATAAATATAAGGCATCTCAGACCTTTCTTTTCGGTTTCTGTAAGGGACAATCTTCTCTCAATAGAGCCTGCATTTGACATCTATCAAGAAGGAGGTTTGTTATGAGGTTTTCATTTTCTACTTCTCTGTTTAGCTTTCTTTCTTGGACCTCTTGTTTATAAAAATTAAGTAGCCTCACATGGTTCAACCTTTCCATCCGACAGGCTTTGATGTTAGTTTATAGAAATTTTTACCAAAGCTGCCGTCACTTGTACACACACCACCATGTGAGAAGGCTAAAAGGGTTACCACATAGCCTTCGGAAGATGTAAAATTGTAAATTGTTGGAGTGACCCCCCCTTCTCTCTCCTCCATTTCAGCGTGTCCCAAAAGAAAACAGAGACCGAAA
The DNA here is from genome assembly GCF_964235325.1 of Thermobia domestica. Taxonomy (NCBI): domain Eukaryota; kingdom Metazoa; phylum Arthropoda; class Insecta; order Zygentoma; family Lepismatidae; genus Thermobia; species Thermobia domestica. The sequence goes on along the minus strand of NC_137469.1, from coordinate 144,928,298 downwards.
GGCCTACATAAATTTACATAACCAAAAGAAACAAGAAGCTTCCTTGTATTCTGATTTTGCGAAAACAACACCAGTGAAGCCAGAAAGGAGTTTTTTTTTTTTTTTTTTTTTTTTAAAGAAGAATTAGGAAGCATTTAGCAAACCCTACGAATTACTTTATTGCCATAGAAAGTGTAGGGCATCAATTTTGAGTGCGGAAGATGAAATGTCCACCTCTATAGCTTTCAGAAAAAGAGGAAAGGTAATGAGCTCTCATTTCTTTTTTATTTTATTTTGTAGTTCGTTTGAAGACAGCAGAAGAAAGAACTTCTTAATTCCTGTCACTATCCCCCCCCCAAAGGATTTTATAGCTCAGCTATTCCCCTGTTGAAAAACAAATAGAAAAAAGAAAACTACCAGCAGCGGCCGAAGAGAAAAGAACCTTGTTTCTGCTATTTTCTCACTCCCCGGTTGCCTCAATCATCGCCGGCTACGATCCCTTAGCGCCTTACTATATCCCTCTCGTAACATGAGATTTAGCGTACAGGAGATATTTGGCCTTTCGGCCGTTGTGGCGCTACTAACGTGCACTAAACAGCAGGATTGATATGTTTAAAACAAAATGTTTAAAACAACTGTTTAAAACATGTTTTAAACGAGGGCTGTTGTTTTATTCAGTTTGTTTTAAACGTGTTTTTTTCGATCGTGTTTGGACATGTTCAAAACAACTAAAATATCAGATTGAAGAAGCTAATTTAATTTTCTAACAAACAACCCATCATCCGCAGGATTTGTGCATGAAGTAAATTACAAGCAGAGTTATATTCTTATTATAACAGCAATTGCTGAACGAAATTCTGTACATCAATGTGCGTAGAACTAGACCAACAGAAATTCAAGTGAAGTATTTGAACATTTCTTAATTTCCAAGAATACCTGAGGTTAAACACACTATACACTATTCTAAGATCCAAATTCACAAATTCAAAATTTGAATATTTTTTGGTCACTATCATTTCCATAATAATGAACAATTCTCACATCATAACCTAGAAGAAATACTCTGACAAATACAACAAAACTCATAGAAAAGAGCAGTGACTAGCCTACAAATGCCGTGTGTAGTTTCAAGTAATTTCTTCAAGTATCCTACATAGACAATATAATTATTATCAATGATACTTACTATTACTACAACTTATTATTATTATTATTATTATTATTATTATTATTATTATTATTATTATTATTATTATTATTATTATTATTACAACACCAACGTGTATAAACATGAATGATAGGCGGTTTGTATCTGAATACTAAAAATTAGTTGACTGCTGACCTCGGAAAAGGTGAAGTCTAGGAAGCAAGGACATCGTTCACGAGGTTCTGGGTTTCAGTTCCGGAGTAGCAAGTATCCAGGCTCGAACCAAAAATCGTTAAAAGTTAGACTGAGTCGGCCAAACATGTTCAAACCTGCTCGGCTCGGGTTCTCAACGGCTCTAGCGGCTCGGCTCACAGCTCGTTCACTATCGAACCGAGCGAACAGCCCACCCAACCGAGCCGGTTCGAGCCGATGGCTCGCCTGAGCCGAGTCGGTGCCTCATCTCAACCTAGCCGACTCTAGCTGCTCCTCAGTTGAACCGAACTGAGCCAGTTAACATCACTACCTGGGTTGGGCTTCTGCTTCGGTTCCAAAGTTAGATCGTGCAGGTCTCAGCCTTGGTGGTAAGGGCTACAGTATATACCGGTGTTTACATTGGTGCTCACATTTGAGGCTGTCTCGTTATAAAAACCCATAGTCGTCTTCTTAATCGAGACGAGAAGAGATGCGAGCAGTGTCCCACCTTCTGAGCAACATTAAAAATGTTCCATATTATTGCTTACATTTCTTATGACTTTCGCTTTCCAGTCTAATCAGGCCATGATTTCAAAACGAGTTAAAACGAGCTAAACGAGCGAGCCGTTTATCAAACTCGACTCGACTCGAAACTCGACCTCAAAACAGTAACTTGGCTCGAAACTCGACTCGAGAAAATTGCCTTTGACTCGACTCGAATTTGCTTTTAGCGAATGAGTTTTAACTCGACTCGTACCCATCCCTAATAATATGCATACTAGCGGAAGACTTCATTCCCCAGGAATACTTTGGTGCCAAATCATCTTTCTAGCTTAATTAGGGGCTGAGCTATTGATGTTTGTTGTAAACATAAATGTAATTTACGTCAAAAAACTGAAACTCCAAAAATTGGCTAACTTTGGCGCCTCCCTGCTCCCACATATAAGCAAGAAGTACAAATACACGATATTACAATGTAGTGGCCTACTTAATTGCTTCACGTACCAATTTTTATGAATCTATCCCACAAAAGGGGAAATGGCTCCCAAAAAACCGTTTAAAAAGAAACAAAAGAACACGATATTTACCCTCCTCCCACCGCCACGTGGCACACCCACTTAGATAAAATGCACACCAGCGCAAAGCTGCATCCTTCAGGAATAAATTGGTTCCAAAACCATCTTCCAGCCTTAATTAGGGACTGAGCCATTGAGTTTTAAAGCCCTGATACAGCAGTTGCGTCAATGGGCGTTAAAAGATTACAAATGCAGACGACCAGTAGAACGTAACACAAAGAAACTACATATTCAGTCAACAGAAATCGGGAAAATCCCGATTTCTTTCTCCGGAATTGAATATTTGGACGGATCGAGATTAAGGAAGTTCCCGAAATTTCATCTAACGGTTGAATATAGATGGCAAGCAATGCCTGTGTAAAAATGGAATATATATACCTATTTAGATTATTGTTTTAAACAAAAGAAACATTTTAAATGTGTTTTTTTGTTTAAAACAAAGTACTTTGTTTTAAACGTTTATAACGTTTTAAACAAAAAAAAACATGTTTTAAACATAAACAACGTTCCTTTTTTTTTTAAAAAAAAAAGTGTTTTTTTTTTCAACCCTGCTAAAGAGAAGGACAGGTTGTCTGTCATGTAAGTCTGAGTGGATTTAGACACATGTAGTGTGGTCAGGATTGCCAAATAAAGATAGTCTAAATAAGGGATGGGTTGATGAGTTTCAATGAGTATTAACGGGAAGGTTTTAATAAACATGATCTAGTGGTAGAAAATGAACCAGGCATCAATTAAAAAAAAGTAATCATTTTAGACTGAAAGAAATACAAAAGTATGAACTAGTACAAAGAGTTAATATAGATCTAAGAAAAAATAGATAAATCTTACTTTTAGAACATTGGATTTACGTAATCTAAACTATTTAAAAAATCCTACTTCACGCTTGACTTAACTGTACTTATAATTTTTTTCAAGTTTGGATTTTTCTATAGGCTGTCGAAAAACTCAGCTGTCATCAACTGGACAGAAACACATATTTCTGTGTCAGTCCATTTCCAATTCATATGTGAGAAAACTCTTTCCACAAATTAATTTGACGGTGGGATCCTTAGGCAAAAGGAAACGACTTTAAATAAATTTGGCAACTTGGAGCTTTTCTAAAATATCATTTGCCATTTACTGGCCACACTCATGACGAATCATTAAAAATTGCGGGCTTTAAAGTCATCTGAGGTAAATTTGTCATTTGGGCAAAATATGGGACTTTTGCTGCCCCGTATCGAAGCCCCCGGGACGCGAGACAAAATCATAAAATAAGGGATTGTCCCTTAAAATCCGGGACATTTGGGAACCCCGAGTGTGGTGTTTTACGTGATTTTTCTCCTTGCTAAAAAAAAAAAAAAAAGAAGTCACGTGGCTTGTGTAGGCACTATAGTTGCATAATATTTGCAGTATCTTTATGTGGTAAAATTAACAACACAAAAATGTTCTTTTATTGTTTTAATTATGGTATAATGTTGTGTATCATTTTCTTTGGGAGCAATGATATGTTGGTTAGCAGAGCCATTGTAAACACAATAAATCGAATTTTGAAAACTGGATTACTATCGCTGCCTTCCACTGCAAATTATACTACTATTTCAAAGGAAAATATTCCCGATCACTTTCCTAATTCTGAAGCATATATCTCCATACCAGATACAGTTACAGAATTGTTAACTGGTCTTCATACTGATCCTAGTAAGTGTTGTTTTTTGCTTGTGTAATTAATTTTATTTATTTATGTTTCTAATTAGTAATGGGATCTATGAGCAGGTTAGTTCTTTTTTAAAGAAAAGAAAACAGACGTAAACCTTTAACTTATGGGCAAGAGTGCCGATTTCTGTGTAACTTTGGGGGAGCCCTATGGCAGATACGCTTTAGTAGAACAGGAAAACGAATTACCATTTACTGTAGAAATTGGAGAACCTACTTCAACTTAGCATTCCCCTCCGTTCATTAGAGGAGCCAATTTCAACTTCGGGGGGCCCGGCCTACAAAGCTTCCCAAGATTGATGCCCTTGCTAATGGGATAGAAGAACCCAGAACCTGTATTCAGATACTATCCCAGTATTTGGTATGCCAGTGGTAACCCCAAATTTCCCTAATATTTATCTAGATAAAATTATTTTATTTACTTTTGTGAAATATCGTAGTAATATATTAGTAGATTCCTATTTACATCTTGCTAGAACAGATAATAATAATATACAAAGATCCCATGTTTTAGAAAAATATTTATGTATTTCTGACAATCTACCATATGAAACCTACTAATATGATAATGCCAGGAAAAAAAAATATAACCATTTCGCACTAGGAGAAAAATAGACACATTCATTAAAGTGTAAACTAAAAGTGAAATTCAGTTAAATCATAATGCAAATGATATCCAATCCTTAACAATTCAGTCTGTACACACTATATGCATAATAAGAAATTAGTCAACTCATAACATTTTTAAGAAATTAGTCAATTCATAACATTTTAGCCTATTGTCACAATTTGTATAATACTTTAATGTTCCCATTTTTGGTTTTCTTTTCAGACATTTTATTAGGAACAGTGAAATTAGCTTCTACTGCTTTCTTAGGAAGTTTTGTAGTTCGGAAAATTATTCAAAGTATAGTTTGTGCCTCATGTCACAAACTTATCAGTCAGGACAAATGCAATTCCACGCTTATGAACTTGATATATAAACAAGACAGTAGAAACGTAATGTGCTATCCTACAAAAGAACTAGTATGGGTGATTTACGTTGTTTAAAAGGCCCATCGGTTTGTGAACACCCGAATTTCGGAAACTTTTTCCGCCTACATTGTTTCCTTTCAGCAACACGTTTAGTATTTGCAGTGCCTCTTTTCGGACAATCATTCATTCAAATTAAGTGTAAAAATATGCGATGTAATAGTTCCAGTGTTGCTGAAGAACATAGCAGATGTTGAAACTGGATGTTTTGAACATGCAAAATTTCTAAATACCAAACCATTATCTGGGGAAGTACCAGCACTTCATTTGTAATTTGTAAAGGATTTCTTCTCGGTGTACTTGTATTATCTTTTATTCTTAATTAATCGATACTAATTGTATTGCATTTTAAAAAGAGTTTAGTTTTTGTGATACTATGTGGGGGGGAGTGACTTAAGAATTCTTTTCCTGTTATAGCTAGCTATTTTTATATCCCTGCTACCAGTGGCGGCTGGTACTATATGTTGCATGGTTGTGCAACCGGATATTTTTTTAATACTAAAGATATTAGGTATTAAAAAAGGTATTAGGTATTAGATATTATATTTTTAGGTATTAAAGTAGTGTATCAGTAAAAAATAAACCTTTGCTCTTGGGCGCAAGACAGTATTGATGCATTTCTAAAAAATTGAATTAAAAAAAAACTGAAAGAAAGAGAGAGATTTACGTTTCCAGTTGCAGCGAGAGTTGAAACTGGAAGCAGTAACGTTGAGCATATAGAGGCGAGCGCCTATCTCTTAACATGAGGTGCCTGTTTGCAGTTGCAGCTCGTTGCACAACTGGTGTATTGTCAGCTTCTGTAATAGTTACGAATTCCTCCGCTTGGCAGCGCTTGACTCAATTGATAGGGTAACATACAGACGCTTGGAAGAAAGAAGTTATTCACAAAACAAACTCGCAAAGAACAAATACGCGTCTAGTGGTAGTATTGTTTCTTTCTTTCTTAATATCGGGGGAGTTTTGCCCTCCCAAAGTTGGGCGGTTGTGGTTTTAAGTATGCATTATGATTAAAACAGAGGAATTATCAAAATATAAAATAATTCTGTATTTTAATTTTGTGCTTGTATCGGTGCAGTTTTTGAGAATGTTTACTGCCTCAAGAACTGTTCCTATCGGTTCTCTTTCAAGCAAAATGTTTTCCTTTTTTCTGGGGGGTGGGGGGTTATTGTAATATTACCATGAAATCAAGAGATTCCAACATGGAACACCAGGAAGTATGTATAAATGTAGTCAACGGGACTTAATACTCCACCCAGTTAAGTAATTTGTAATTAATTTTTCATCAATACTTTTTATGGCCATATACTAAAGAAGATGATGGGAATGAATGAAATGTTGGAATGAAGAAAGTGGGAGGAAACACAGGTATACGGTGTTCGTCCAACACGAAGGTCACTAGACGCAAGACGCAACCTGAGATCGAACAGGGGCCGCAAGTAATTTACAATATAGGAAATAATTTGTGACACTAAAGGAATAATAATCTTACTATACACAGAAGTATACATATTATTTTTGTGTTTAAGAGGTTGCTTGATTTTGTTTTCACAAAATTTCTCCAATTTAAAACATCGTTACAGTTAAGAACTGAAATAAAGAAGACACAATAGTCAAATATACATATAATATGATGTACAGAATGAATGGTAAACCAAATAAAAATCAAATGAACATTGATAATAGCAGAAATATCTAGTCCTTGCAATCACAGTTCGTTCTTTTTTTTTTCTACTTTGAGATATATATCTACCATTCCCAATAGAGAAATTCCTATATTCAAGATATTTTCAGCATCAAATTCACGGTTCATTCCCATCGATTGAAAACTAACAAATCATTCCAAATATTAATATTTAGTAAATCATGTCTCGAAGGAGAAAAAGTCCTATCACTGGTCTAATTCCTAGCTCTGTGTCTTTCATGCACATGATCCCGCGTTCGATTTCCGGCGGAAAGCATAAAAAATTAATCTCAAATCATTCACTTTCAATAATCATCTGTCTTCTTTAGCCTAATTTGTTGGAATGTTAAACTATTTTTAATTATTATTTTCGAAGGAAAACATCTTAGATTTCATGCTTCTTTATAGCAGAACAGCAGACAAAAATACGTGGTTACTGAAAATGGACTTTTTGTCCCTTATATTCATACAAAGAAATGCTAACAAAATGCGTATTGTCGGAGAGATGTATTTCTGTACCCTAAAGAAAATAAAAAGACTTAGTAGGAGTTCAGGAAGTTAGGTGGGAAGGAAATGGATCTGAGAATTCCGGAAATTTTACGTTCTTTTACGGGGAAGGAAATAAAAATCACCAGTTAGGAACAGGGTTTTTCGTTCACAAACGAATATTACCAGCAATTAAACGGGTTGAATTTGTTACTGACAGACTTTCTTTTATTACTCTTAAGGGGCGGTGGTGTGATATTATTGTTTTAAATGTACATGCTCCAACTGAAGATAAGGGTGACGATATAAAAGATAGTTTTTACGAAGAAGTGGAACTGATATTTGACCAACTCCCGCGATACCATATGAAGATTCTATTAGGGGATTTCAATGCGAAGGTAGGACGAGAGGATATTTTCAAACCGATTATAGGGAACGAAAGTTTGCATAAGGAAAGTAATGACAATGGTGTTAGACTCGTGAACTTTGCAACATCCAAAAACCTAATCGTGAAGAGTACAAAATTCCCACATCGCGACGTTCATAAATACACTTGGACATCACCAGACGGAAAAACACATAATCAAATTGATCACGTTTTAGTAGATAGAAGAAGACAATCTAGCATAATTGACGTCCGGTCGTTTAGAGGGGCTGATTGTGACACTGATCACTACCTGGTAGTAGCGATAATACGGGAGAGATTATCGTTGAATAAAGGTAATATTCAATGTCCGAAAACGGAGAGATTTAATTTAAAGAAATTAGAAGAGAGCCAGGTAAGAGAGGAATACCAGATTGAAGTTTCGAATAGATTCGCGGTTTTAGAAGACTCGGAGTGCACTAGTGTTGAGGATACTTGGATTGAAATTAGAGATAGCATTAAAAGTTCAGCAATAGAAAAATTGGGACACGCGGAAATACGTAGGAACAAACCATGGTTCGACCAAGAATGCATTAAACTAGCAGAGAAGAGAAAACAGGCAAAATTACGGTGGCTACAAAATCCGAATGAAACAACTACACAAAATTTAGTAGATATCAGGCGGGAAACTTCCAAAACTTTTAGAACAAAGAAACGGGATTTTTTGAAAGCTAAAATTAAGGAACTTGAAGATAATAGTAAAAATAAAAATATTCGGGACATGTATAAGGGGATCAGCGAATTTAAGAAAGGCTATCAACCTCGTGCTTATATATTAAAGAAATCTGACGGAACAGTTCTCACCGATACGGATAGCCTCTTAAATAGATGGAAAGATTTCTTTGACGATTTGTTGAACACGCAGCCAAAAACTAATGTGCGTGGAGAAAAGGAGATACACACCGCAGAACCGTATATTCCAGAACCCAATAGAATAGAAGTGGAAGCCGCTATAAAGAAATTGAAGAAACACAAATCTCCGGGTGTAGATGAAATTCCGGCTGAGTTAATTTTAGCTGGAGGCGAAAAATTGTGGAACAAGATACACAAACCCATTCTCCTTATCTGGAACAAGGAAGAATTGCCACAAGAGTAGAAAGAATCAATCATTGTTCCAATTCACAAGAAAGGCGACAAAACTGACGGTAATAATTATCGAGGCATTTCTCTTCTGTCAACATCCTATAAAATCTTTCAAATATTCTGTTAGCAAGATTGACCCCATACGCAGATGAAATTATTGGAGATTATCAGTGCGGATTTAGACGAAATCGATCAACTATCGACCAAATATTTACCATTCGCCAAATACTCGAAAAGAAGTGGGAATACAATACCCCGGTACATCAACTATTTATTGATTTTAGAAAGGCTTACGACTCGGTTAGGAGAGAAACATTATACAACGTTCTTACAGAACTTGGAATACCGAGAAAGTTAATTAGATTAATTAAGATATGTTTAAGTGAATCCCAAAGTAAAGTCCGGGTAGGAAAATTTTTGTCCACGAGTTTCCACGTCGAAAATGGCCTGAAACAAGGAGATGCGTTGTCGCCATTATTATTTAACTTTGTGCTGGAATACGCCATAAGGAAAATCAAAGATAGCAACCAGGGCCTAGAGTTGAACGGCATTCACCAGGTTATGGCATATGCTGATGATGTAAATTTAATAGGGGATGATAGGAGAACAGTAGAAATAAATGCAGAGATCTTATTAAACGCTTGCAGGGACATGGGTTTAGAAGTAAATGCAGAGAAAACTAAATACATGGAAGTGCGTCGGGACCGTAATACGGCAAATTGTGGAGGCGTTAAAATATTAAATAATGCTTTTGATAAAGTGGATACTTTCAAATATTTAGGATCAATATTAACAGACGAAAATCATATTCACGAAGAAATTAAATGTCGACTAAAAGCAGGGAATTCGTGTTAATATTCGGTTCAAAATCTCTTGTCGTCGCGAATTCTGTCGAGGAATTTGAAGCTTAAAATATATAAAACGATAATCATGCCTGTTGTTCTATATGGTTGTGAAACATGGTCGCTTACTCTGAGGGAAGAACATAGACTGAAAGTATTTGAGAACAGGATCCTGAGAAGAATATTTGGACCCAAGAGGAACGAGAATGGGGAATGGCGGAAGCTTCATAACGAGGAACTACGTAGTTTATACGGTTTACCCAACATTGTTAGGGTCGTCAAGTCTAGGAGGCTTAGGTGGGCAGGTCATGTAGCTAGAATGGAAGAAAGTAGAAACGCTTTCAAAGTCTTGACTGGTAGACCCATAGGAAAACGACCATTAGGAAGACCTAGACGCAGATGGGAGGACAATATTAAGATGGATCTCGCAGAGATAGGAATACAAAGTAGAAACTGGATGCAATTAGCTAAGGATAGAAGTCAGTGGAGAGCTTTTGTGAACGCGGCACTGAACCTCCGGGTTCCATAGGCCATAGAGTTAGTTAGTTAGTTAAAGAAAATAAAACGGAAAATATTTGCAGTTGCGATGCTTTTTATTCAGAAAAACTTGGCGAGCAGCATTTCAGATTTGAATGAAGTCATATAAAAATTTGAAGTTCGAAAAGAACGAAGAAAGACCTTTTATCTTAAAATAATGCATAGCTTATTTAATTAAATAATTTTTGTTTAACTGTTTGCTTGAATATATGCAATTTCCTTGCTTTTTTGTTCTTTTGAGTTAACGCCATCATTCATGGCTTACAGCACATACTATATATTCAATTTATCTCTTGTTCAATAACACGAGTGTATAAGTTTTGTACCTGGGTATATAAATAGTTTATGAACGTACATTTATAGTGGTTGTTTCAAATAAAGAAAATAGCTTATATATTATATCAATATTAGAGAATACACTTCAATCAATAAATATACAAATATAGCTTTAAAAAACTTTCCTCTTCATATTTCCTGAATATTTTTTGGATAAAACTCAAGAACGCTGGGGGAGGGAAACACTTGCGCGCATCTACATACCTTTGATATTGCAACCGGTGCTTCTACTGACTACGAACCGCTACTGCTTGCTACACAGAAAATATTGGTGCACGTAACTAGCGCCACAGCGGCTCCTGAAGGAACTAGGTTTGCTTGTCGGTGCTATTTGGGAAGGCGCTAAGAGATCGTAGCCGGCGATGCCTCAATAATGCACTTGAATTTCACATTATGTGAGCCACCGAGCTACCGAAACAGTGACAAAGGAAAGTTAAAGTACGGATTTTATCAACATTATTTCAGATGCGGAGAAAGTTAAAAAAAAAAAAAAAAAAAAAAAACGAGAAAAGATCCGGGGCTCAGCTCCGGCACCCAAAAGTACCAGAGCTGAGCCCCAGTGGGCCCCGGCTGAATTTAACCATTGAGGAGCTCCATGACTTAACTCATATCAGACTACATTTATCCATTTTAGTGCCCAGTTTCATCATGACTTAACTCAATATGAGGGTGTTCAGTATAACCTAACGTTCACGAAGAAACTTAAATATCACAGAAGCCAAAATGTCACTATTATCAAACATAGTTCTCAGCATTTTTCCACTGCCGCTCTAAATCTTTTTTTTTTCTGTTGGGGTTATTTGTCATCTTGCTCTTCAAACCATGCACCGCACGAGAAAATTCATCATTGGATATATTATCTCAATTTTACTGGGGACGATTAGTTGTTAGTATTGAATCTACTAATGAATACATACAGTGGAGTTAGTTGACATGTCAAGATTCAGAAGGTTCTTTTCCAAATTTGTTTCCTACCTCACAAAATAAAGGTATTTTATTGAGAAATGACAATAGGAAACTTAAACTTTCTCGAAAACTACTGAAACGATATTGTTTATATTTCAGACATCTACGTCATTAACAACCCTATAGCATAGCGTTAATGCGCATGATTTTTCATTAAACTTATTTTTAACCCAATTTCATAAAATATTTTTCTTGTTATTTAGTTTGAAATGCCAAAATTATAACTTCTTTGCAAACGAATGAGATAACTATAATAGGAATAACATAAATTACCGTGTATGTTACTGATTTCTGGTAGGGGTTCTTACTTCGGATTAAAACTCGAGTATTGTTTCGTATTTCCCTTGAAAATAAATATATGTTGGAAAGGGATGTTAGGCCCGCTATACACTATAGAATCATCATCATAGGTATTCTGCCTTTATTGGCAGGTCACTTGCTGCAGCTGAGAAGTTTCCATGCTTCACGGTCCTCCGCTAACCTTTTCGTCTTCGCGTACGATCTTTCTGTTTTAATATCATTCATTAATTTTAGTCTCCTTCGCCCCCTCCCTCTCTTTCCCGCCACCATATCCTCTAGGACGTCCCTCATGATACAATCTCTTCTTAGGCAATGTCCCAATCAGTTTCTCTTCCTCTTCCTAATAATATCTAAAAGTGTTCTTTTCTCATCCACCATTTCTAACACTCTCTCATTCGTTTTCCGCTCGACCCAACTAATTCTTTCCATTCTTCTCCACACCCACATTTCGAAGGCTTCCAGTCGATTTTCGTCTCCTTTACGTAATGTTCACGTTTCCGCCCCATACAGTACAACACTGCACACTAAGCATTTTATGAGTCTTTTTCTCAACTCTTTGTTCAAGGTCCCACAAAAAAGACTTTTCTTTCTTTTAAAGGCTTCTTTCGCCATTCCTATCCTTGCTTTTATTTCACGTTCGCATTTCATGTCATTACTAAGAATACTACCCAGGTATCGAAAACTATTCACTTGTTCTATTTTCTCTCCTCCTACTTTTATATTTGACACAGACCCCTTCGTTCCAATCACCATGGCTTTTGTCTTTCTAACATGTATTTTCATCCCATATTCTTCAAAGCCCTGTCTCATTTTTTCTAACACTTTATTGATTTTCTTTTCAGATTCTGCAAGAAGCGCCATATCATCTGCAAATCTTATGCATCTAATCATTCTACCTCCTACCGAAATGCCATCATCATCACTATAGTACACTATAGAATAGATCCTAATAAATCTTTTACGATTTTTCCTAGAGTCAAAATCGCAACGTGTATGGCATCAGATCGCATATCATTTCCTATATTCTGAACGAACCTATGAAATTTCCCTTATTTAGAGCAGCTACTAATTTGGAAAGAAAATTCGTAAGATTTCGATTGAAGTGATATTAGGTAAGAGAAAAAGTATGCTTCTTTAGAGGTTTGCAATTTAACAATATAGCGTCTGGTATCAATATCAATAGGATGTGCAGTGTAGTTAGCATAGGAATGCATCAATTTTGTACTTTTATTCAATAGAACTATCTCATGATATTGAAAAACATGGGAATAGTTATCCTGCTGCTATTCTATTTTAGATCTCGCAAATTTGTGAAATTTGTGGAAGAAATGTGTAATATAATTTTGAAACAACACTTCACAACACATACAAGTGTGTGGGCGCTGCACCTATAAGTTTTGTACTTCGTGAGAAATGCATCTCAAACACGTAATCAGGTCAGATAGGAAAAATCTTAACGTATATGGCACAAAAGGATGGGATTTCCTACGAGATATGTCGTAACATTTTTCCGAAGATAAATCCTAAGATATTTCCTAGAATTTATCCCATAGTATATAGCAGGCCTTAAACTCCAATTAATTTTTAATTTAACCTCACACAATGACAAATATAACACAGCACGTCGTAGAAAAGTGAGAGTAATATATGTAGTCAAGATTTGGTAACATTTTTACTATATAATATTGCATATTATTCAATTTGCGTACCTGCAATGGCCGTTGGCGTCTGTGACCAATAGTACATGTGTGTCCTGTGTCGTGTCGTACCGTTAACCGATTTTCTGATAGTTTATATGTCGTGTGGCACTTGCGACCTACTCCCGTTGAATTCATTTCTTGACTTTTCTTATCGCACCCACACCCAAGCGATCAGGACTAGCTCGGGAGAGAAACACTCCCGGAAGTAGGAACTAAATACACGGTTCTAATTGGTTGACGTTATTTGTTTCTTGCCACGTAGCAAACATATAGCAGAAATCAAGCGCTTGCTGCTGTCGGCCCTCGTGGCCGGAAGTCGCTTTTGGCGTGGATTCAAACCCGACCCGAGGGAAGTTTTTTATTTTTTAAATAAATTTTCATAACATTTTTTATTAAAATAAGATGAAAATAATACTCAAAAAGTGATTTACTTACCTAAGTGCAGATAAGAAGTAGTAGTAGTAAGAACGGGTTAGAAGCTCGCAGGGCTTGTTTTGTTCCATCTTGACCCACATGATATAAATTTTGTGACCAATTTAAAACAGCTGGCTAAGATAGCGCACAAAAAAATGTACTTCTGGAGTATTACTCTCCGAGCGGGTCTTTAGCAATCTGAGGACAAATTTGTCCCATTCTTGCTTATTCCAGTGGCGTAGTCAGAAACACGTCATGAGGCTAATAATGTTTAAGCGGGATCCATCACAGTTTGCTACAGGAAATCCAAGAAATGGGATGCAAAGTAAAAATTATTTTTCAAAATGCGATGCATCTACATCATAATTTATTAGCGAAGCGAAATATTATTGGAACAATAAACCGTAGGTATTCCTTCATGAAAGAACGACTTTCTTTTGATCCCACATATAGGTTTTAGTAATAAATATTATCTCATTGAAATGGTGAGAGGAAGGTACGACAAAAAAAAAAGAAAAGAAAGAAAAGAAAAAGAAAATCCGAGTAGCATTTGCCCACAGTGTGAATTACGAAGTGATCCTTTAGTGAATATAATTTATTCAGGGCCGTGCTGGGATACTAATGAGGGCGGTGGACAAATCTACTAAAAGGGCGCCCATACAAACGGGAATATATATATATATATATATATATATATATATATATATATATATATATATACACTTTGAAAGTAAGTATGGATGCCTTTCTATATCAAAATCACCACCAACTTTGTTTTAGTACTAACGTAAATAGCTAATTTGTGCCTCCTAGACTTGAAGACCCTAACAATGTTTTTGTAAACGGTATAAAATTATGCATTTCATCATTATGGAGTTTCCGCAATTCCCCATTCCCGTTCCTCTTGGAGTTCGAATATTGGTTTAAGAAACTTTTCTCAAATACTTTCTGTGATTTTCTCTCAGAGTCAGTGACAATGTTTCGCAACCATACACAGGCATGATTATCGTTTTATATTTTAAGCTACAAATTCCTCAACAGAATTTGCGACAACAAAATATTTTTAACTGAATAATAACACGAAATCCCTGCTTTTAGTGGCCATCAAATTTTTTGTGATTATGGTTTTGGTCTGTTAATAATGATTCTAGGTATTTGAAAGTATCCACTTTGTCGAAAGAAAATATTATTTGGTATTTTAACGCATCCATAAAACGCAGTATTACGATCCCGACGACAAACTTCCATTTATTTAGTTTTCTCTGCATTTACTTTTAAGCCCATATCTCTGCAAGCGTTAAGTAAGATTTCTGCATTCCTTTCTATTGTCCTATCATATCCTATTAAATTTACATCATAAGCATACGCCATAACCTGATAAATACAATTCAACTCTAGGACCTGATTCCTGTCTTTGATTTTCCTCATAGTGTTCTCCAGAACAAAGTTAAATAATAATGGCGACAACGCATCTCCTTCTTTCCGGCTATTCTCAACGTGAAAGCTCGTGAACAAAAATTTCTCTACTCGAACCTTACTTTGGGATTCATTTAAACATATTTTAATTAATCTATCTTTTTCGGTATTGCAAATTCTGTAAGCATCTTGTACAATGTTTCCCTCCTACCCTAGTCTAAAGTCAATAATTGATGTACCAGAGTATTGTATTCCCATTTCTTTTCAAGTATTAGTTGAATAGTAAATATCTGGTCGATAGTTGATCGAATTTACCTACATCCGCTGTAATAATCTCCAATAATTTCATCTGTGTATGGAGTAAATCTTGCTAATAGAATGTGTAAGAAAATTTATTGGATGTTGACAGAAGAGAAATGCCTCAATAATTATTAAATCAGTTTTGTTGCTTTTCTTCTGAACTGGAACAATGATTGATTCTTTTCACTCTTGTGATAATTCCTCCTTGTTCCAGATAAGGAGAATGAGTTTGTGTATCTTGCTCTACAATTTTTCCCCTTCAGCTAAAATTAAGTCAACCAGAATTTGGTCTACACCCGGAGATGTGTGTTTCCTTAATTTTTTAATAGTGATTATGTCTGTTTATGTCTATTTATGTCTCTACGATTCTATTTATGTCTGTTTACCTTCTGGAATATACGGTTATGCTGTATGCATTTCACTTTCTCCACGCACATTAATTTTTGGCTATGGGCTAAGCAAATCGTCAAAGAAATCTTACTATCTATTTAAGATGTTATTCTGATGAGTGAGAACTGTTCCTTTAGCTTTCTTTAATATATAAGCAAGAAATTGATAGCCTTTCTTAAGTCCGTTGATCCATTTATACATGTCCGGAATGTTTTTATTTTTTACTATTGTCTTCAAGTTAATTAATATCAGCTTTCAAAAATCGCGTTTCTTTGTTCTAAAAGTTTAGGAAGTTTTCCGCCAGATAACAGTGAAATTTTATGTAGTTATTTCGTTCGGATTTTGTAGCCAACGCTGTTTCTTCTGTTTTCTCTTCTCTGCTACTTTAGTGCATTCCTGGTTGAACCATGCTTTGTTTCTACGTATTTCTGCGTGTCCCAATATTTCGTTTACTTTAATCTTAATGTTTTCTCTAATTTCAACCAAGTATCCTGAACACTAGTGCACTCCGAACCTTCCAAAACCGAGAATATATTCGACACTTCAATCTGGCTCCCCTCTCACCTGACTCTCCTCTAATTTCTTTAAATTAAACTGCCCCGTTTTCAGATATTGAATATTTCCCTTATTCAGCGATAGTCTCTCTCTTATTATCATAATCAACTCCTCTGAACGACCGAACTTCAGTTGTACTACACTGTTTTCTTCTATCTACTAAAACGTGATCGATTTGATTATGCGTTTTTTCCCGTCTGGTGAGGTCAAAATATATTTATGAACGTCAAGATGTGGGAATTTTGTAATCATCACGACAAGGTTTCTGGAGGTTTCAAAGTTCAAGAGTCTAACGCCGTTGTCACAAACTTCCTTATGCAGATATTTATTCCCTATAATCGGTTTGAAAATATCCTCTCGTCCTACCTTCGCACTGAAGCCGCTTAAAAGAATTTTCATATGGTATTGAGATGATCAAATACCCGTTCTATTCTTTCGTAAAAACTTTTTTTTGTATTATCTTCCTTTTCTCTGTTGGGCATGTACGGTACATTTAAAACAATAATATTACACTACCGACCCTTAAGAGAAGTAAAAGAAAATCTATCATTAACAAATTCAACCCATGTAATTGCTGATATTACGTATTAGTTTGTGAATGAAAATCCTGATCCTAGTTGGTAATTCGTTCCCCGTAAAAGAACATAAAATTTCCCGACTTGACTCCTCCATTTTCTTTTCATCTAACTTCCTTATATCCCACTAGGTCCATTTCTAAACTCATTCGTTACACATTTTAACTCGCCTGCCCTATAGATACTTCTTATCTTCCATGTTCCAATTCTCATGTCGATTTTACTTTGCTGAGTTCATGCCAAGTTATCAGTTCTGATCCAAGGATTCTGCGAATATATCTGAACAAACCTTCCTTTTTTTTACAGAATGAGTTGTTAGCCTCACACCAAATTCCCAAGCTTGAGGATCACCCCCCTTGTCTGTCCGTGACTGCTTATTCAGTATATTCTCAGCTAACCTCTATATCCCAGAGGCCTCCTCCTTGATCATCTGAGGACGCGTCGTGCCGTGCCGTGGTGACAGGAAGACCACATTTTACGGAAATGGATATATAAGTAGCTATATTAAGACTGTGAAACCTTCGATGCCGTAAAAATCGTAAATTAGAGACTAGTGTCAGTGTAGTATTTCATGAATGCATCGTACGTTTGACTATCCGAACGAACTATTCTTGATGTATCGCGTTGTTTCGTTTTATAGCTACATAACTTTATATTATTTTTGTACTCTTTACCTGTTCTCTGCCAATAGCAACTGTATGAATTTATAATACAAAACTGAATTCAGAAAAATAAATTTTTAAAAAATATATATAATGTGATATTTCGCAGGGCATTTCATGTAAAGCGCGCCTTGTATCCTTCACAGCTTCTTTATTAGCAATCATTATTTGAATTTATTATATAAAGCTGGTACATAGGATAACTAAAATCACGTATCTATAATGTGATGTTTCGTAGGGCGCCGTATGTACCTCTCACAGGTACTTTACCAATAGTGACTGTATGTATTTATCGTACAGAACTGTGGTATACATAAGAGTAAATAAAATCGTTCATCTTTGATGTGGACTCGCAAGGGCGCCCTGCACCTTTCACGGGTTCTTTAGCAATAATACTGTAAGAAGTTATTACTAAAAATTTGTACCTTTATTTATACTGTGATGTTTCGGAGGGCGCACCGGGACACGTCCCAGTGCCCCGGTGGGCCAGCACGGGCCTGAATTTATTATATTGTCATAAGGTTCAATTTATTGACTGCGTACTCAGATCCCCGTTTCTTAACGTCATTACATATTCAACAATTAATAAAAACCTTCGCATGGAGACATTAAAAATCAGGTACCAGCTTAGACACTCTGTGCAATAACTTCGTATGTCATTTGTTTAAAAAAAAAAACCTTTTCCGTGCTTTGGTTACCATTTCCATACGTATTACTGATATACAAAAATAGTCTTTTTGTCAATTCGTGTCCATTAAATAGTAAAGTTAATAATATTCTTAATAATAATAATAATAATAATAATAATAATAATAATAATATAATACAGTTTACTTCGTTCCCAAAAATGCTATAAAGGACTTATAAGTAGCATATGAACCGCAGTGTCTCCCCCCAACAGTGAAAGTGTGATATCCTGGTTTTCAGTGAGTCCTGTGTTTACACTTAGCGATCCTTATCACTGCTTGTGATTGTATCGCCATTTTGAGGGGGGACGATATTAGTGCTATCGTAAAGATGTTCTTCCCGAGCAATGAGGCCAAAGATGAGAATGCGTCCATTCACACAGCTGAAACAGTTCTGGTGTGCTTTGAGAAACATCGGGAAGAAGCTAAATATCTCCCTTGAGCCCTCAATCTCCGAGTCTGAATATAATTGAACATATATGGTTTGTTTCGAAAACATAAATCTGATGCAGACTTCCTTCCTCCATCTTACCTTGATGCACTACACGCAAAATGCTGTAAGATTTCTTTGCTACTATTCTCAACTACTATTAACTATTCCACTTCGACTAGAGATGTTCTAAAGAGAAAAGGTTGTCTAACGTCAAATTAATCTGGTAATTTCCACCCTTTTAGATGTTTTCATTGAATTTATAGAGATTCGTCTATCTTATACGGTAAATGAGGCCTATAGTAGAAAGGGCATTAAAACCTAAAACTCTCCTTTGCGTATACAATTATTTTTACCGGTATAATAAGTTTACATTTGACACTATTTATGTTCTACTTACAAGTAAGTTCTGTCAGTGCGCAAGGTGTTAATAGTGAAAAGCGATTTGGAAAATACAAGTAGGCTTTTCTCCAGAATATTTCATTTAGGTTGGTAAAATAAATTTTGTTCGGGTTTGAGGCCGATAATCATGATTTGTGGGCACGCTATTTGGTCTGGAAATATAAAAACGGTTTCTTTGTCTTTAGTTGTTTCTTCTTTAGACAATGTTTTGTTCCTAATATTAGTTTGAACGTTCGAAATGTTCATCCATAGAACGATAAAACCTTTACATCCCAAACATTTTCAACTGCCAAGAGAAAGTGAAATATTATGTTCTCCTTGTGAATTAAGTATTACATAATTTATCCTATTATTATATGGGAATTTTAAATAGATGTTCCAAAACACTATTTGGGCTTCTAATTTCTAAATGCCAAGGTGCAGATGCATATTTCATTTTGTTGTATTTGTAAAATAAATGTGACATACCTCTTTCCTTCTTTCTTTCTTTGTAGTGGAGACAAGCACTCAAGACTCTCAATCACATAATTCGACTGCAGCGAAAACATTACATAGCAAACAGCAGTTTTCGATGTGGTTCTTGAACAAGGTTTTTTTTTCTTCCGTTTGACTTCGTTTTTGTTTCATTTTTTCATTAGTATATATGCATTAAATTAATCGAAATAAAAGCTACAATTATCAGCACACTTCTGTCTACTAGAATTCTCAACAATGTAAAAAATCTGTAGTTCCAGAGCGAACAGAGCCTTCGAAGGCATACTTAGTACTGGTTGACGTGTTTCTACAAGGACTTTTGCATATGCCGAAAAATGTTAATTTGCTGGGCGAGAAGTGGCGAAGATGGAAATAGGTAGCGTTTCGTATTGCAATACATACATGTAACTTCTGCAGCATCATTTATTTACATTGTTAGCATGTAACATGATTAGATTTTTTCTGTTGACAAATGTCTGATATGGACGCTGTTGTATCTAGTGCTTTCTATTAATTAGCTTAACTGTTGGTTCTGATGGATTCGCCTTGGTTGAGTAAACTGTAGTGGAACATTCCAGCTACGAAACACCTCACAATCATCACATAACTTCTTTGAGTGTAATATCGGCTTTTGAAAGATTTAGGAGTAGAAGCGCAATTCAGTCAGTAGTAGAACTTCTCTATGGTCGTAAAAGGTTCATTTTCTTTTCATGTACAAATATGCCTGAAAAATGGATTGGTATTATACAATATTGTACAGCAGCAGAAACGTACAATAGAATTTACGGTAAAATGTGGATTTCCATGCTTCTCAGTCAATTTGTATGACATCTTGTTTATTCACCTTTTCTCCTTTCCCACTTTTCCAAAATGCCATGGTATGGTCGAATGATCAGCGCTCAGTTTCTCTACAACCTCTCGTAATTTTTCACGATAATCACTTTCATCGTCGCTAACAGCAGGACGACATCCGTGCTCTTCTATCTTATATTAGTGCTAGACTTCATGTTAGTTAAAATAAAACTGAACGTTCATCAGTGTAAACCTCTACTTTAAGGATCCAATTAAAAACCAGCCCCAGGGATGCTCTTTATATCTAAGCATTTGGAATACTACAGTGATAAGTGGTATAGCACTACGTATGGTGAGAACTGTTAAAAATTGGGAGTATGATGCACAGAAACTTGATTATTTGATGGTTTTATTTAATCTAAATATTAATAATACAAACAATAACGTTTTCAATTATTTTACCATTTTAGCACACATCTCTTTGCACGAGGCAGTCTGTCTCTCTTCTTCTTCTTCTAGCGAACATACACACAAAAAAAACCTCCACTGTTGCCAGACACAAAACTAAACATTATATTTGCAATATCTAACACCCCTCCTCAAATGTAATGTTTAAACACAGAAACTAATTTTCATTTTATTTTTATACTTTTTTTTACATAATAAAAATCTACTAGATAAATGAACACCCTACATGTTATACACAGTACATTTACTCATCTGAAAGCTTTAACCCAGACTTAAATTTTTCAAATTTTGTTTTATTCAAAGGCTTAGTTAAACCATCAGCAATCTGATTCTCAGAACTAACGTACTCAATTTTAACTTTACCCTTTTCTACTTCGTCTCTTACATAATGGTACTTTATGCCTACGTGCTTTAACCTTTTACTTGTTTCGGAAATTTAAGCTGCTTTTATTGCTCCCTGATTATCTTCGAGTAAAAGAACTTCTTTATAAAAAATATCAGGCAGTTTTAGATCCTGTAACAAATTATAAATCCAAGTTGCCTCTGCTGTTGCTTCGGCTTATGCTATATACTCGGCTTCGGTTGATGACAGAGTAACACAATTTTGTTTTCTACTACACCAAACTACTGTACTTCCAAATATTTGAAACATGTAACCACTGGTTGATTTTCGATCATTTAGATCACCTCCCCAATCAGCATCAACAAATCCTTGTACAACACGTGATTCTTTCTCAGCGCAAAATACAGGATTCAAGTTCAAAGTACCTTTCACATATCGCAAAACTCTTTTCAAAGCATTTAACAACTCTTTATTCGCACAATGTTGATATCTACCCAAAATGCTTAAAGGTATACTTAAATCTGGCCTAGTAGCTACCATTGCATACATCAAACTACCTATAATTTGTCTGCATTTATTTTCCAACTCTTGACTTTCTGATTTTTCGCTTGCTTTTATGACAAAATTAGGTTCCATTGGTGCACTTACTGGCTTGCAATTTTCCATATTGAATCGTTTCAGTACATTTTTCAAATAGGTTGTTTGGTTTAAGGTTGTAACACCTTGTTCTAAATCTTGATGGATGTTTATCCCTAAGTAATTGGACGCCCTTCCCAGATCTTTCATTTGAAAATTTTTTGTCAACTTCTCTTTTAACTCCCTAACAAGATTTTCTTCAGTCCCTAATATAAGTACATCATCAACAAAAACTAACAAATATACTCGTTCCTAACAAATATACGCGGTGGCTCAGTGGTAGAGCGTTCACTTCTGGTGCATGGGGTCCCGGGTTCGAACCCTGCTCCCGCCAAGTGAACTTTGTGGTGGACAAACACCGTGTGCGTGGGTTTTCTCGGGGATCTCCCGTTTCCTCCCACTTTCTTTATTCCACCATTTCATTCATTTCTCATAATCACCGTCTCCTTTAGCCTAACCGGCATAACCGTGGGACGTAAAACTCAAAGATTTCATTTCATTTCATTTTTCAATCTTGCTTTGTATGTTACATGTCCATTTTCATCTCTGTTTTTCTTAAATACCCACCTGGAATCCACAATGTCACCTTCTTCGGGTTTTTCAACTACTGTCCATGTACTATTGTCTTCAAGTGTTTTCAGTTCCTCCTGCATTGCCTTTTTCCATGCATTTGCTTCTTTGCTCCGCATGGCTTCTTCAACCGTTGTAGGTTCATCTGTTTCACAAAGAAAAACTGTTTCGTAGTCCTTAAGCCAAGTTGGAGCCTTAATTTTGTCCCTTTTTCTGAGCTGAGGAAGCTGGGCTTCATTCTCACTTACTGGTTGCAGTACCGATGATTCTTCCCATTCTTGACCCTGTTGACTTTCTTCTAGAGCTTCCGAATCTTCTGTTTCGGTTAGGATGTGAGAATTGTTATTTTTACTGGATTTTGGTTTGTGTTGACTTACTTCCTGGTTCGGCTGAAAAACAACATCCCGAGCCACATCGATTTTCTTACTTCCAGGATAAAAAATTCTGTACCCTTTACTGTTCAAATCGTAGCCCACAAAAATACCACATTCGCTTTTAGAATCCCACTTTAATCTTTTTTGTTTGGGAATGTGCACCCACACTTTCGAACCGAAAACATGAAAATTTTCAATTTCTTCCTTCGAAACATTCTTACCTGACCATACTTCAACTGGAACTTTTCCTTGTACCTCGCTTGTACCTGAATGGTTTAAAATGTAGGTTACGTGATGCACCGCTTCCGCCCACATTTCTTTATTCAGATCTTCAGCTTGTAAAACAGTTCTTGCTGCCTCTACGATTGTGCGCATTTCACGTTCAGCTTTTCCATTTTGTTCTGGCGTGTAACTTACTGTTCTTTGATGAGTGATTCCTCTACGTTCCAGAAGTTTCTCTATTTCGCTATT
Organism: Thermobia domestica; assembly: GCF_964235325.1. Classification (NCBI taxonomy): domain Eukaryota; kingdom Metazoa; phylum Arthropoda; class Insecta; order Zygentoma; family Lepismatidae; genus Thermobia; species Thermobia domestica. The sequence goes on along the minus strand of NC_137469.1, from coordinate 144,904,864 downwards.
TACGAACTCTAACCCATTGTCAGTTCTTAAAGTTTTTACCTTATACCCTGTTTCATTTTCCACCCTGTTCAAAAAATTTTCTAAATGCCCTTGTACCTGACTTTTGTTCTTCAAAAAATAAACAGTTCTGTAATGAGACACATCATCTTTCAACAGCAAAAAATATCTTGAGCCCCCAAGAGATTCAATTTCCACTGGCCCTGCTAAATCTGCATGTATTAACTCACAAGGTCTTTTCGATTTATTTTGGCTACTTTGAAAAGGTAAATTATGTCGCTTACCCTTCATGCACGACTCACAGAAAAAAAATTCGTCTACAAAATCAATGCCATGCTTCACAAGAATGTTACGGACCTGTGCCGCATTTTGATGAGCCAATCTTTCATGCCATTCCTTTAACGTTAGTTTTACTTTTGTTGCTGCTACACTAACATGCGCAGAATTTTCAAACTGGCAATCCACCCTGAACATCATTTTATATAACTTTCCTACCCTTATGCCTATACATTTTACTTCATTATCCTTCACCAACTTACATTCTTTATTGTTTGATACTAGATCGTAACCTTTATCTGTCACTGCACACACTGAAAATAAATTCAATTTAAGAGCTGGTACATACAAAACATTTTCAATTACTGAATCTACCCATTGTATACCGTCAAAAGCTTTTACTTTCACTGTACCAACACCCAACGCATATATTTCTAATCCATAACCAATTTTGACTGACCTTTGTACATCTAAACTTTTGTAAGTGGCAAACATTTCTTTCTTACAACACATGTGCTCTCTTGCACCACTATCTACAAACCAATCTGCAGTGTTTACTTCTCCACTGACATAAGCGGACACGAATGCATTTGATGACGTTTTGTTTTTGCGACCTGCCTTCTCTTTTCCCAACCTTACAAAGCAATTTTTAAATATGTGACCAGGTTTTTTGCAAAAATTACACACGGGTTTATCCATTGCACTTTGCTGCAGTGGACAATGACGCTTAAAATGGGCACCACCACACAAAAAAACACTTTATATTTGACCTTGCACTTCTTGAAGTACTACCGGTTGCCGAATCACTATCTCTGACTTTCTCTCTGGTACCGGTAATTTTTTTTTCCGTATCCAGCTTTGGCTGCAAAAGCACGAGTTCCATTTTCCTCACTGCAATCTATAGACCTTGAATTCTTCAATCTTTCTTCTTCCACCATTAATCTTGAAATGAGTTCATTCACAGACTGTTTCTCTGCTGGTACCGACTCCCACGCAGTGGCTAGAAATTTGTACTCCTCCGGCAGAGACATTAGTATCTTCGTAATCTGCATATTATCTGAAACGTTTTCACCCATAGATTTCAGCCTAGAACAAATGTCCTGGATCTTTGAAATAAAGTCAGCTACACTTTCACCGTCAAATTGAAGATTGAAAAATTGCTGCTGCAGCAGATGAAGAGACACTTCAGATTGTTTTTCGTACACTGACAGAAGCTTTTCCCACATATCCCTTGCACTATTACACGTTAGTAACTGTGACAACACTTGCTCTTCTACAGACGTCACTAACAACTCCTGTGCTTTGCTATCCCTTATCTTGAATTCTTTAAGTTCTTTTTCAAATACTGCCGCGCTTTTACCATCTTCTTGCTTAGGTTCTGTTCCTGTAACTGCATCATACAACCCTCTAGATTTCAGCACTACTGTAGTCTGAAACTCCCATACACTCCAGTTAGACTGCCCTTTTAACATTAATTTTTGACTTTCCATTGTCCCAGCGACACAATACTTTTTCACAACAACAGTACTTTATTATCGGCGACAACCAACTTCAACAAATTCCAAGTGAGAACAGTCACAATGGCTAGTTGCACGTTCACTTACTACAATGCTCTCGTGTCTGGGCCCATAACCTGTTAAAAATTGGGAGTATGATGCACAGAAACTTGATTATTTGATGGTTTTATTTAATCTAAATATTAATAATACAAAGAATAACGTTTTCAATTATTTTACCATTTTAGCACACATCTCTTTGCACGAGGCAGTCTGTCTCTCTTCTTCTTCTTCTAGCGAACACACACAAAAAAACTCCACTGTTGCCAGACACAAAACTAAACATTATATTTGCAATATCTAACAAGAACATTTCTTATTTCAATTTATGTGAATTTACAGTAGATAATATTTTGTTGCTGAATTTCCTGGTAATTGTCCCCTTTCCTCCCATTATCTTCGTTCTATCATCATTCAATTATATTTACCGTCCGTCTCCTTTCTCCTTTAGTACGTTATACTTGAGCTATATGTATTTGTTTAAAGTTTCGCAAATTATTGTTCAAGCTTATTAAAGATGAGCATACATTCAAATTACTTCGTACTAAAAAGAAAAAAATGCATCACACGTTGCAGTTGCTATCCTTACAAAGACATAAAGAGTAACTGTTCTAGAAATATTTTGCGACACATAGCGTTGTTAGATCTTTATACATAATGCGTGCACAGTGCAAATCTATGGAAAACACGCACCAACATGTGCTATGTGTTCACTAAAAGCTAGTGCTGAAGCAGGATGGCCTGGGCACTAGCGTAACGTGAGCAAGTCGTTAGCAAGAATGGGTATGCGTGTAAGGAAGATTTTTTGGTCAACATTTGCCAATAGCACTGTTTTTTCATAGTTGAAAATAGTACCATCATTCGTGTTTGCGTAAGGATTCCAACTGATGCTAGTTTTCTAAATTTGACCCGAAAATTTCTACACTGAAGTCACTAAATGCATTAGAAGACAAAGCAAGACAGAAATAGTTTGAATGACAGAAACTTATTATAGATTCATAAAATTCTAATAACTGGCCATTTATGTGTACTACCATGTTGATTTGATATTAGTACTCATTCCTAAAATAATGCTACTTTGCTTCAACTTCGTCTGTTACCTCAATTATCCAGTTTCTCAGTAGATTTAAAAAAAAAAGTAAATTAAGAGTCTGGTATGTGAACTTTACAAAATGACTCTTATGTAATTGTATAGGGTAACTTCGGCAAATAACGCCAGTCGGGTAATAACGCCATTTAAAGCTTTCCACAGTGCTAGCGTGGTTCGTAAGGTGACCGCTTATGAGTGTATGATAAACAGTGATGCCTGTTGTCTTTCTAGGCACAAAGAATAGAAGTCAGCCCGGCGTCAGTAAAGAGAAACTGGTGAACAAATGTTGACGTGACAGCCGCGGAGCAGAGGAAACAGCTCGCAAATTTTGTGTGTCAACGAGGTAGGCGAATTGTTTGGGTAAAAGTGAGATTTTACTATTACTAAAGATATGCGTTGATAGGGCCGTACTTGCATAATATTATAATACAGATAAAATATGCAGGACCGCTATTCTTGGTATAGAAATAATGGCCGAAACAAAGTATTGTTTCTGAAAATAACGCCACTATCGCGTCGGGAAATAACGCCACTCCATCTAATTGCTAATCAAAACTAATACTAGTGTTAAAAGTTTGTTTTTCTTTGTCGTAGTGGTAAAGCCGGAAAAGTCTAGTTTTATGCTTTCATGGCAGGACACTCGAATATCGTGTGAGGAAAGGCGGAGAATTTGAGCTATGGTTTCAACAGAACCACGTGAAGGAATTGTATATGCTATTGGGAAATACACTTGATGCTATGAACCTTTTGTGGCAATCCTGAACTTATTTACAATGCAGATTAAATGCAGGACTATAACTAACATACAACAGTAGCCAAAAAAAAAAAAAAAATTGGCACAGAAAGGAAGCAAGCGAGTACTTAATGCCATACACGGCGAAAAAGGTGAAACTGTGGGTGTTATTGCGTGCACTATTGTGTAAGGTTCAAATTAGATCCCTCCGATGGTGTTATACAAGGGAAGGTATAAAAAATAGTTTGGTGATAATCTTCCTCCAGGTAAGACCTATGCAATGACACCTATGTTACAAAGTGAGAATTCCGTACATTTCTGGAACATTTCAACAGACATCGGATCCCTGGCCGAGCACTGCTTATTGTAGATTGCTATCGCAGTCATCTTGATATTACAATTTTAAATGCTGCTGAGATCATATATATTAAACTGCTGTGCTTGCCTGCACATGGCACCCATGAATTTCAACCGCTCGACAAGAGCCTTTTCAAACCGTTAAAATTGTACTGCTCTGAAGCAGTTGATAGTTACCGACGAACCCATCCCAGAATAACATTTGGGAAGCTACAGTTTCCAAAGCTATTTTCACTCACATGGTTCCGTTCAGCAACACCTCAGACCACAATTTCAGCCTTCAGCGCTACAGAGTATCCTTTTAACAAAGATGCTATACCCGATGTCGCTTTTTACCCAAATGATGTCTCAGAGCAACAGCAACCTCCACCAACACTTCCAAGCACATGACCAGCCTCCATCTCTCCTTCAACACCACCGAGTGCCCCAGTGGCGGCGTAAGGCAAACTGGGGCCCGGGGCAGTGAAATAGATCGGGGCCCCTTTTCGAACAATCATGATTTATACACTTCTATTTTTGACATTCATTTACATAATCATTTTTTCTGTTTACTCCTCCCCCTTTCCCGTTGGTGTGTGTGTTTAGATCATTTTAATCTTATATATATATATATATATATATATATATATATATATATATATATATATATATATATATATATATATATATATATTAAACAAATGGGGTGACATTCAGCGTCTCTGTCTATTTTTTTTTAATACTTAGAACCGCCTTCAGACTGGTATCTAAAAATAAAGCTGGACCAGGACTATCATTGCATATTGTTTTCTTTTTTTATTCATTTTTAAACAAAGGACACGATAGAAAAAGGATTAGGGATACAAGTGTAACGGAAACTACAACCCACGACAGAAATAACATAATCTCAAGAACAAACAAAACTTAACAATGAAGAATCCAGAATTTATCCTACACCTTTACTATCCTAGTATCAACGCGTACTGTAATTAGATGGAATAGTGGAAGTAATGCTCCTAATAATACATTTAGAGACAAATTTACCTACAAAATGTAACAATGAGCTGATATTGCAAAAATTGCAAATAATAATATAATTGATGCGATTCTAAATGTAAGCTGTATGTTTTCTAGAATTCTTTGTTAGGTTCTCGCCTTTGGTATTTCTCCTGTGCAATTTCTCATATGAGTCAGTTTATTCGTAGTTTCTCACTGTCTGAATTTGCGCTACATAGGTTTTATTTGATTAGATTTTTCTTCTACAATTAGCCCCATTCACCTTAACATTAGGTTCGTGATCATACACAATACTTAAACGTTTTTTTTTTTTTTTTTTAACGGAACTATCAGTAAATAATGGCTAGAATAGATTTCTCTCCTGCGTTCTTCTTCATTTATCTTTCACTAGGTTTTTCTCCAGTGATGATGTACGATCTATTTAGTCCCACTACTTTTGCCGAAGTATCAATGAATAGTTAAGCACTAAACCCTGTCTGGCGTAAGCTATAAACTGCGATAAACAAAGCCACGTGAAACGAAATCTTGCTGATTTGCTGTTGGCCTACCGATGCTTGTACTCCTCCGCAAAATAGTTCATATGATTTCATTATTACTTTTACTATGAATCTCCATATAAAACTATTACATTATTATAAATGACAAAAATATAATACGGATCATCTAATAATACAGCAATCCAGTGTGGTTAATGAAATAATACAAATAAACACTAAACATGCGTAGTAATTATGGCGCCAATTCAACTGTGGACGTGTGTTCTGCTTTCAAGCCTGAAAGACGGCTGGCATGAATCCCGGTTCAGCGAGTGTTGTGGTGAAACATCAACAAGATAAACCTTTACTCACTAAGCAACAATTGTGTACCAGTGAAATTGATTTTTTTTAATCTTTCGAGTTTTTTTTTTTAATTATTTTCTGCTGCTGCTGTAAGTATCTCGACAACACGAGACAGTATTGTCAAAATGCACGTGTATAATTTGCTCCTCCCCGTGGGGAGTGGAAGTGATACATCACTAGCCAATTGTATTTGTGACGAGCGGAAGGATACAAATATTTTGTTTACCGGAGTTTAGAGCTTACGCTGAACAGGGAATAGAATATTTCTCTCCTGCTTGTCTATTATACTATTGTTACAGATTTCACACTTGCTTTATGATTATATTATTTTGTATTTAATAATTCAGTCATGTTTATATTCTGTCACTTAGGACTATTTCCGTTATCTCTTACTAACATAGTATTAAAATATATTATAACAAAAAATCCTGAATGTATTGAATATTTGAGGATACATTATAGATTAAATATGTAAGCACAGAATTCTACTACGGGTTATACCATCCTAGTTTTCATTACCAGCTATCACCAGTCAATTGACAGATCTTAACGGATTTTTATTACTCTTTTGATACTTTCGTATTTTTATTGCCTTTACTTGAAACATGAAACTACTTTCGACAGTAGTTCCACTACCATATTAGCCTGTGTTCCACCAACATTCAGAATGATACCTTCCTTGCTTTGGTAGCAACGAAACTCTCAACTACATTATCAAAATCCAAAGTGGATGCTAGTTCATTTTCGATAGAAAGAATGTCCAGATTCGTGAATCTTTTTTGACTCATTGTGGGATGCAAGTATGATTTTATTAATTTCATTCTGCTGAAAGACCTTTCACACGATGCGACAGATACGTGCAGTGTTATCAAAATCTGAAGAGCGGTTGGCAAACTTTAGTAAATTTCAAGCTCCATTGAAGATACTCGTACATATTTCAGGATGCCTTGTGGGAAAAGTCAGACTGTTCTTTAGCTTTCTGAGCACGCCTTAGTGAATGGATTATATCATTACAATCCTGAAATAATTCTAAGCCATCCAGGTCATTCGGGTAGAACAAAGCCAAATCATAGCAACATGCTTTTAGCCTTTTCTAGCTCTCATCACCTAGCTGCTGCACAAAGTTGGCCATAGAACACAGGAATCCAAATCTGTCGTTGAAGTCATGCATCTGAGTAAAATGACCATACATTTGTTGTCTCATCTCATCTAAAATTTCATTGATAGAGCGCTTCACTTTGGCCTGTGAAGTCAGGGGTTCATTTTTTGCTTCTCCAGGTATGCATTTCTTTCTCCTCTGTGTATTACAATTATGTTCCATGCCCTGCAACTTCCTTCAGCTGCAGATATGGTTTCCTTGCCCAGCTCAAGTCTCCAGGTATCAATGGTGTCAACCAGGCTGTAACTGAATAAGAGTTTGATTGAAACTCATATCCTGAGATTGAGGGCATTTTGGATCCGATCAATATATGAGAGATCTGCAGACCAGAAATATAGTAAAGCGATTAAGTTAAATGACTGAATGCTTGCAAGAAGAAGACCAGCATCTCCTCTAGTATCAAGTGTTTCAGTCGAAGTGCCACGCAGCTCTTCCAACAGATCAATTACTTCATCCAATTGACTAGAAAGTGCCTTCAAAGCTTCTGCTTTTGAACTCCATCCAGTGTCAGTTTTATGTTTCAGACCAATTTTTAAGTGATTTTGCAGCACATTCCATCGGTGAGTAGATCTAGGGAAGAATACCAAAAATGTTCCATTGCTCCAAACAAAGTGTTCGCCAGAACTTTAACGTGCGCAGCATGTAAGCCACAAGGCTCAATGAATTATTGTTACAAGGAACGGAAATGGCCAAAGGGCTTATATTCCGTATCAAAGTTCGAACCCCAGAATATTGCCTGGTCATTGTAGGCTGATTTTATCACAAGATTGGCCTCTGCAATCTTAATATCAAGCCTATTACGTTGTAGTTACTTCAGTATTTCAGCAGAAATACTCTCAGCAGTCTTTCCTTTGACAGAGATAAAATCAATACATGCTTCCCGAACCTGAATAGAATCACGTCGTATGTCAACAAATCGAATAATTTGTGACAACTGTTCCACATGAGAACAATCAGGAGTTGAATTAAATATAATTCTGAAGTATTTTGAATATTTGAACACTTGTTTTCTTATTGAACATTTTCTTCGCTCTAAATTAGTGGGCTGAAATGTAAATTCATACGCCAAAAAACAAGAGCAGAAATGGGGAAACCAGCTAAGCAAAAGGTTTTCGCTCGCTGAAAATTCGACTTGTAAAGGACAAAAGAAAAAGACAGAAGAAAGCAAGTGAATCTGCGACTACAGCGTCTGCACCAAAGAACTTTCAGTTAGCAACAGAATGCTAGAACCCTAATAAAGCATTTAAGTTCATCCCTTCTTTCTACCCTTCTCTTGAACTGATATGTGAATAAATAAATAAATAAATAAATAAATAAATAAATAAACAGTGATGTTTTAGGAAGCAGACTAGCAGATGGGGTCCCATTACTTGTACCATAAGACTTTAGAATGTAAACGACACAATATACTTTGACTTTCTTTTATTATATGTTAATCTACACAGCTTTTTCCTTTAAATTTCTCTGAGGTTTTTGAACAAAGTGTTTGTTTTATTTTATTTATATTTTAATCCACGTACATTTTTTCCTTTAAATTTCTTTGGGGCCCCAAGAGAGTAAAACTTTTATTTTATTTATTTTTCACCTACATTCAACTTTTTTCTTTGATTTTCTTGGGGGTCCCAAGAAAGTGAAACGTTTACTTTTCATCTATATTCAGAACTTTTTCCTTTAAATTTCTTTGGGAGCCTCCAAGATTATTTTATGTATTTTTAATCTATATTCAGCTTTTTTCTTTAAATTTCTTTCGGATCTCCAAGAGAGTGAGGCCCGAAGCTTATAACTTGTATAGCTTATACGGAAATCCAGCACTAGTTAGCTTTATTAGACAGATATTTCTCTTGTTTCATCCGTCATTTGGTGTAATATTAATTGACAATTAATTGCATTTCCTTTTAGGGAAGGTGTGGATTATAAACCTTGACAGCTCTTGTACGGCTCATGCTAACAAAGTTCCTTAGTAATTATTTTTTACCTACCGCTGGGGCCCCCCAGAAAGTGGGGCCCGGGGCGAGGGCACCGCTCGCCCCGCCCTTACGGCGCCACTGGAGTGCCCACTCCATTCGCGAGCTCCTGCCTACAGCCAAATTAACTAGGAGCAAATCTCATCTCAGGTGATTTCTCTTATTGCCAGAGGAGTATTGCTAACACTAGACATATTCGCAAGAGCTGGCCCTTTCACTTCTTCCGGCACGAAGAAACAAGCATCCTCTGGAAACAAGAAGGATGGAAATATGCTTTGTGGAGACTGTGGAGGACATTACTATGATCTCAGGGTCTCTAAACGTGGAAACAATGTATTGAATGCAAGATTTGGTTTCACGAATTATTTGGTTCTGACAGCATTGTTAAATGTGGCTTCTGAACATTTTGTGACGCTGGTTGTGCATTGTTGTCTGGCTCCGACGAGTAGTGCTCCATATGATTGCAGCTGTCATGTTAAGAGGTTCGCAATCATCACAAGAGTTACTGGTTAACGACATGTACGATGACTACGAGTTTTGTGTACGAGCAAAGCAGGAAGCACACTGCCAAGAACATTGTTCAGTTGTGTCCAAAATGTATTTCGTTACGATTCCGACACCTTTCCGTTGTTGTAAAGCAAGTTGCGTTATTTGCCGACACGTCTGGTAATAACGCCATCTCATACTCACTCCGATTCCCACAGGTAAACCTTACGTTTGGGTGAATCGAGTTGCTGACTGAGACACATATGAGAAAGTAGTACTAAATGTGGTAGTAGTAGGCCCCGAGGTATGGCCAGGTTTGGACTTTGACCCCGACCTTTGTGACGTCATAGGTCAAAGGTCAATGACGTTGGCCCGGGGTCAATGACCTAGGGGTACCTAGGACCACCCCCTCTAAATTTTGGCAGGGGTACCTTGGCCCACCCCCTAAATTTTGGCATGGGTACATAGAACCACCCCCCTTAAATTTTGGAAATTGCCAAATCTAAAAATTTGGTGTGGTAGCCTAGGACCACAGTATGTACCTCTATCAGTATTGGGGGTCTATGTCGTTCCCTTTTATGGGTAAAAAATTGCCAAAAATTCAAATTTCGGGGGTTTTTGACCTAATTTATCCCCTTTGATGAGGTATTATTACCCTATATGTTTATATGGACGTATACAGGGGTCCATTCCCTTTCATAACATATGGGTATATTAATGCACCCCTTGAAAAATTTGGGAGGGGTACCATGGCCCACCCCTTAAATTTTGGAAATTGCCCAATTTAAACATTGGGTATTATAGTACAGGACCCTAATATGTATTATGATAAATTTGGATGGTCCACCTCGTTCCCTTTTAGGGGTACAAAATTGCCAAAATATAAACGTAAGCAATACGTAGTACCACGTGTTTGGTTTTTGGTCGATTTTATCCCCTTTGATGACGTGTTATTACCCTATATAGTTATATGGGCGTATACAGGGGTTCATTACCTTTCATAACATATCTGTATATTAATGCACCCCTTGAAAAATATGGGAGGGGTACCTTGGCCCACCCCTTCAATTTTGGAAATTGCCCAATTTAAACATTGGGTATTATAGTACAGGACCCTAATATGTAGCATGATAAATTTGTGTGGTCCACCTCGTCCCCTTTTAGGGGTACAAAATTGCCAAAAATATAAACGTAAGCAATACGTTATACCACGTGTTTGGTTTTCGGCCTAATTTATCTCCTTGGATGAGGTCCTATTACCTTATATAGTTATATGGGCGTATACAGGGGTCCATTCCCTTTCATAACATATGGGTATATTAATGCACCCCTTGAAAAATTTGGGAGGGGTACCTTGGCCCACCCCTTCAATTTCGGAAATTGCCCATTTTCAACATTGGGTATTATAGTACAGGACTCTAATATGTATCATGATAAATTTGGGTGCTCCACCTCGTTTCCTTCTAGGGGTACAAAATTGCCAAAATATAAACGTAAGCAATACGTTATACCACGTGTTTGGTTTTTGGTCGATTTTATCCCCTTTGATGAGGTGTTATTATTCTATATAGTTATATGGTCTTGTATAGGGGTCCATTACCTTTCATAAGATATGGGTATATTTGTGCACTCCTTTAAAAATTTGGGAGGGGTACTTTGGCCCACCCCTTGAATTTTGGAAATTGCCCAATTTAAAACATTTGGTATTATAGTACCGGACCCTAACATGTATTATGATAAATTTGGGTGGTCCACCTCGTTCCCTTTTAGGGGTACAAAATTGTCAAAATATAAACGTAAGCAATACGTTGTACCAAGTGTTTGGTCTTTTGGCCCAATTTATCCTCTTGGATGAGGTTCTATTACCTTATATCTTTATATGATTATGTATAGGGGTCTATTCCCTATCATAAGACATAGGTACATTTGTGCACTCCTTTAAAAATTTGGGAGGGGGTACTTTGGCCCACCCTTAAATTTTAGAAATTGCTCATTTTATATATTTGGTATTATAGTACTGGACCCTAACATGTATTATGATAAATTTGGGTGGTCCACCTCGTTCCCTTTTAGGGGTACAAAATTGCCAAAATATAAACGTAAGCAATACGTTGTACCACGTGTTTGGTTTTGACCTAAGTTATCCCCTTGAATGAGGTCCTATTACCTTATATGGTTATATGGTTATGTATAGGGGTTTATTCCCTATCATAAGACATAGGTACATTTGTGCACCCCGGGAGGGGTACCTTGGCCCACCCCTTAAATTTTAGAAATTGCTCATTTTATATATTTGGTATTATAGTACTGGACCCCAACATGTATTATGATAAATTTGGGTGGTTCACCTCGTTCCTTTTAGGGCTACGAAATTGCCAAATTTTAGTACAACCACGTGTTTGTTTTTGGCTCAATTTATCCCATTGGATGAGGTCCTATTACCTTATATGATTATATGGTTATGTATATTGGCCCATTCCCTATTATAAGACATGGGTATATTGATGCACCCCGGGAGGGGTACCTTGGCCCACCTCTTTATTTTGGAAATTGCCCAATTTAAACACTTGGTATAATAGTATAAGACCCTAATATATATATATATATATATATATATATATATATATATATATATATATATATATATATATATATATATTACTATAAATTTGGGTGGTCCACCTTGTTCCCTTTCATGAGTAAAAAAAAAATGCCAAAATATAAAGATAAGCAATATGTTGTATCACGTGTTTGGTTTTTGGCCCAATTTATCCCGTTTGATGCGGTCTTATTACCGTATATGTTTATATGGTCATGTATATAGGTTCATTTCATATCATAAGACATGAGTACATTGATGCACTCTTTAAAAATTTGGGAGGGGTATCTTGACTCATCCACTCAGTTTTAGAAATTGTTTAATATAAGCATTTGATATCTTCGTACAGGTCTTCAATATGTACCACTATAAATTTGGATGGTCCACATTGTTCCCTTTCATGGATAAAGAACTACCAAAAATCAAATTTCGGAGGTTATTGACTCCTATTTAATACGTTATATGGTTTATTATCTCTATATGTTTATGTTCTCTTTTAAATTTGGGAATTATAAAATAACATAATTTGGTAAACGTTTTCTAGGACCCATTGGTGTTCCTCTTATGGCCAAATATTCAAAATTTAAAGGTTATTAACCGGCTTTATTATTAAATGAGTACAGGATTTATTACTTTTTCATAAGACACAGGTGTATTTGTGTACCAATCTTAAATTTTGGGAGGGGTACATTTCTTATTGTCATATCAATAATTGGTAATTGTTTTTTGGGTAAATCATTGTGAAATATTAGTCTGATCACGTGATCAGTTATTGACCTATGATGGGATTAGGAGTCCAGGACATTGGTACATTTAAACTTTGTAGGATAATTTGAGAATGCGTCATTGGTATTGATTATTACAGCCAAATATAAACGTAAGCAATACGATGTACCACGTGATTGATCTTGACGAGGTAGTGTACAGGGATACATAGCTAACCTTATTGAATCTTATGACTCATAGTCTTAAGGGAATACGTGCTACAACACTGGCAAAGTTATTGTTGATGCAATTTGATTGGTTCATCACTATCTTTCGTGCAATCTGATTGGCTGATCACTATCAATGCAACGTCATCAGTTTTGCATCATATATAAGTATCGTTCGAGTTAGTATTCATAATAACGTCATCATGGCTACTTGTCTGCAGTTTCTAAACACACGTGATGTGATGAAATCATTTACTAAGATTACTGATTTACAACAGAATGTACCTCATAGAATCTTAGCTAGCCAAATGATACCTACAAAGTTTGGATTAAGAATCGTAGTGAAGCTTGAAAATGATAAGAATATAATTTTACCAGGAAGATATTTACCCATGGAAGCATCAAAACAAGAAGAACTGCTGCGTTTCTTAAATACTGGATCTGTATCTTTATGTTACAAAGGATTCTTGGGTCGAAGTCATCAATTTGAATTTAGTACACAGCCAGATTCGTCAGCAATTGTGATGAAATCATGAATTCAAACGACAGCACATCAGACATAGTTGTATGAATTTGGTTGGTCAGCATGACGTCAGCAACTGTGATGAAATCATGAATTCAAATGTCAGCACATTTCTTTCCAATGACGTCAGCAATAACTATAAATCAACCAATACACTGTCATCCCACGAAATCATTTGAGCAAGTGCTTTTCAGGAGGAAAGATGTGTAGTTCTAACGATAAAGAGTTCATCTTCGCAAGCTATTATCCAATAAATATATTTCAAACAAAACATGTGATGATTGGTATCAGTGCTAGAACATTTGAACCAGTAATTCGATTGGGCAAAGCAGAACAATTTGGTGTACAACTGACCTGTGAAGAATGGCACGAATCGACCAAATGAATGATTATTTTCATGATGAGCTAAATGTGACCATAGTCAAATCATTAGGCTCAAATCATGAAGTGGTGCTGCGTACAGTCCTCGAAGAGAAGATGGTGCTGTTACGTAAAAAGAGTACATTCCATGTCAATCGCAACATGGTGTATCTAACGGAAACAGAATGGAACAAATTCATCAGCGTATTTCAGTGTGTGAAACATGCAGTGGAAGTGTGCAACAAAACAAGTATATTCCTGAAAAAGTACTATTTTGAAAAATGTGTTATGCATATTGTACAACATGTATCTAGATATTGTGATGGTTGTCAACATCGTTCGTGGGTGCATACCTGTATTGATAAACAGTTTATTTGTGATCAAATGGACATTGAGTTTCCACCAATTGATATTGCAATAGACCTTAAAAGACTTCAATTAGAATTAAAATTATATGCTAAAGACAAACTAGTGCAAGAAGTTCAAAATACATTGTATCGACAATATCCAGAACCACTATCTGGTATGGATGTATGTGGAGTGTAATAAAATGATCCATTTCAATGAATTGTGTTTTTTCATTTCAAGTACAACCCTATGTTCTGACGTGTACTATTGCACCACAATGTTGCCAGAGGTTTTAGTTCTAACAGTTCCGGTTCTTTACTAATGAGTGCACAAACTTTTAAAAAATGTCAAACCAAACTTTGAAACAAAAAATTTCAAACAAAACTTTCGAAACAAAAAAATTTAAACAAAACAAATTTGGAAACAAAAAATTTCAAAACAAAAATTTCGAACAAAAAATTTTAAACAAAAAATTTTCAAACAAAATTTTGCAACAAAAAAATTTCAAACAAAAAAATTTTCAAACAAAAATTTCCAAACAAAAAATCTGAAACAAAATTTGGAAACGAAAAATTTTTTCAAACAAAAATCTTGAAACAGAAAAAAAATTTTGGAAACGAAAAATTTCAAACGAAAAATTTTAAACAAAAAAATTGAAACAAAAATTTACAGACAAAAAATTTTAAACAAAATATTTTCAAACAAAATTTTGAAACAAAAAAAATTCAAACAAAATTTTGAAACAAAAAATTTCGAAACAAAAATTTTTAAACGAAAAATTTCAAACGAAAAAATGTCAAACCAAAGTTTCAAACTTTTTAAATGTTAAAATAAAACTGAATGCAGTAAAGATTTGAAAATCAGCAACCAATCAGATTGCACGAAAGATAGTGATCAGCCAATCAGATTGCACGAAAGATAGTGATCAACCAATCAAATTGCATCAACAATAACTTTGCCAGTGTTGTAGCATGTATTCCCTTAAGACTATGAGTCATAATATTCAATAAGGTTAGCTATGTATCCCTGTACACTACCTCGTCAAGATCAATCACGTGGTACATCGTATTGCTTACGTTTATATTTGGCTGTAATAATCAATACCAATGACGCATTCTCAAATTATCCTACAAAGTTTAAATGTACCAATGTCCTGGACTCCTAATCCCATCATAGGTCAATAACTGATCACGTGATCAGACTAATATTTCACAATGATTTACCCAAAAAACAATTACCAATTATTGATATGACAATAAGAAATGTACCCCTCCCAAAATTTAAGATTGGTACACAAATACACCTGTGTCTTATGAAAAAGTAATAAATCCTGTACTCATTTAATAATAAAGCCGGTTAATAACCTTTAAATTTTGAATATTTGGCCATAAGAGGAACACCAATGGGTCCTAGAAAACGTTTACCAAATTATGTTATTTTATAATTCCCAAATTTAAAAGAGAACATAAACATATAGAGATATTAAACCATATAACGTATTAAATAGGAGTCAATAACCTCCGAAATTTGATTTTTGGTAGTTCTTTATCCATGAAAGGGAACGATGTGGACCATCCAAATTTATAGTGGTACATATTGAAGACCTGTACGAAGATATCAAATGCTTATATTAAACAATTTCTAAAACTGAGTGGATGAGTCAAGATACCCCTCCCAAATTTTTAAAGGGTGCATCAATGTACTCATGTCTTATGATATGAAATGAACCTATATACATGACCATATAAACATATACGGTAATAAGACCGCATCAAACGGGATAAATTGGGCCAAAAACCAAACACGTGATACAACATATTGCTTATCTTTATATTTTGGCATTTTTTTTACTCATGAAAGGGAACAAGGTGGACCACCCAAATTTATAGTAATATATATATATATATATATTAGGGTCTTATACTATTATACCAAGTGTTTAAATTGGGCAATTTCCAAAATAAAGAGGTGGGCCAAGGTACCCCTCCCGGGGTGCATCAATATACCCATGTCTTATAATAGGGAATGGGCCAATATACATAACCATATAATCATATAAGGTAATAGGACCTCATCCAATGGGATAAATTGAGCCAAAAACAAACACGTGGTTGTACTAAAATTTGGCAATTTCGTAGCCCTAAAAGGAACGAGATGAACCACCCAAATTTATCATAATACATGTTAGGGTCCAGTACTATAATACCAAATATATAAAATGAGCAATTTCTAAAATTTAAGGGGTGGGCCAAGGTACCCCTCCCGGGGTGCACAAATGTACCTATGTCTTATGATAGGGAATAAACCCCTATACATAACCATATAACCATATAAGGTAATAGGACCTCATCCAAGGGGATAACTTAGGTCAAAACCAAACACGTGGTACAACGTATTGCTTACGTTTATATTTTGGCAATTTTGTACCCCTAAAAGGGAACGAGGTGGACCACCCAAATTTATCATAATACATGTTAGGGTCCGGTACTATAATACCAAATATATAAAATGAGCAATTTCTAAAATTTAAGGGTGGGCCAAAGTACCCCCTCCCAAATTTTTAAAGGAGTGCACAAATGTACCTATGTCTTATGATAGGGAATAGACCCCTATACATAACCATATAAAGATATAAGGTAATAGAACCTCATCCAAGAGGATAAATTGGGCCAAAAGACCAAACACGTGGTACAACGTATTGCTTACGTTTATATTTTGACAATTTTGTACCCCTAAAAGGGAACGAGGTGGACCACCCAAATTTATCATAATACATGTTAGGGTCCGGTACTATAATACCAAATGTTTTAAATTGGGCAATTTCCAAAATTGAAGGGGTGGGCCAAGGTACCCCTCCCAAATTTTTCAAGGGGTGCATTAATGTACCCATGTCTTATGAAAGGTAATGGACCCCTGTATACGCCCATATAACTATATAGGGTAATAACACCTCATCCAAGGGGATAAATTAGGTCAAAAACCAAACACGTGGTACTACGTATTGCTTACGTTTATATTTTGACAATTTTGTACCCCTAAAAGGGAACGAGGTTGACCACCCAAATTTATCATAATACATGTTAGGGTCCGGTACTATAATACCAAATGTTTTAAATTGGGCAATTTCCAAAATTTAAGGGGTGGGCCAAAGTACCCCTCCCAAATTTTTAAAGGAGTGCACAAATATACCCATATCTTATGAAAGGTAATGGACCCCTATACATGACCATATAACTATATAGAATAATAACACCTCATCAAAGGGGATAAAATCGACCAAAAACCAAACACGTGGTATAACGTATTGCTTACGTTTATATTTTGGCAATTTTGTACCCCTAGAAGGAAACGAGGTGGAGCACCCAAATTTATCATGATACATATTAGAGTCCTGTACTATAATACCCAATGTTGAAAATGGGCAATTTCCAAAATTGAAGGGGTGGGCCAAGGTACCCCTCCCAAATTTTTCAAGGGGTGCATTAATATACCCATATGTTATGAAAGGGAATGGACCCCTGTATACGCCCATATAACTATATAAGGTAATAGGACCTCATCCAAGGAGATAAATTAGGCCGAAAACCAAACACGTGGTATAACGTATTGCTTACGTTTATATTTTTGGCAATTTTGTACCCCTAAAAGGGGACGAGGTGGACCACACAAATTTATCATGCTACATATTAGGGTCCTGTACTATAATACCCAATGTTTAAATTGGGCAATTTCCAAAATTGAAGGGGTGGGCCAAGGTACCCCTCCCATATTTTTCAAGGGGTGCATTAATATACAGATATGTTATGAAAGGTAATGAACCCCTGTATACGCCCATATAACTATATAGGGTAATAACACGTCATCAAAGGGGATAAAATCGACCAAAAACCAAACACGTGGTACTACGTATTGCTTACGTTTATATTTTGGCAATTTTGTACCCCTAAAAGGGAACGAGGTGGACCATCCAAATTTATCATAATACATATTAGGGTCCTGTACTATAATACCCAATGTTTAAATTGGGCAATTTCCAAAATTTAAGGGGTGGGCCATGGTACCCCTCCCAAATTTTTCAAGGGGTGCATTAATATACCCATATGTTATGAAAGGGAATGGACCCCTGTATACGTCCATATAAACATATAGGGTAATAATACCTCATCAAAGGGGATAAATTAGGTCAAAAACCCCCGAAATTTGAATTTTTGGCAATTTTTTGCCCATAAAAGAGAACGACATAGACCCCCAATACTGATAGAGGTACATACTGTGGTCCTAGGCTACCACACCAAATTTTTAGATTTGGCAATTTCCAAAATTTAAGGGGGGTGGTCCTATGTACCCATGCCAAAATTTAGGGGGTGGGCCAAGGTACCCCTGCCAAAATTTAGAGGGGGTGGTCCTAGGTACCCCTAGGTCATTGACCCCGGGCCAACGTCATTGACCTTTGACCTATGACGTCACAAAGGTCGGGGTCAAAGTCCAAACCTGGCCATACGTCGGGGCCTACTACTGTGGTCAATATTTCAGTGAAGTTGTAGATGCGAAGCTCCAGGGGTTTAGGATATACAGCGACCAGAACATCACATGGAAGTACAGAATAGTCTTCATACAATTGGAGGTAAAAGCTCTGTAAGACCTCTTCTAACGACAAAAGATGAATAACAAATATATGGGTACATATTAGAACTAGGGGGAAGTCATATAGCTAGGGTATACCTGACGGCGGCCATCTTGAAATCCGCCATTTTGAATTAAGGTTAAGTTTTTAAAATAGGAATAGGGTCATGTGATACATAATTTAAGGCGCAAATTTAATCAGAAGAACAATGGTAACGTTAATTTTGATTTACGCGCAATTGGTAAAAAGTTACAGGGAAATTAAATATTGTTGCAGCATATGTATTAGTCCTTTACCCCACCTTGTAAATTTTGTGTTAATGATAATAATTAAATAAAAAGCAGGTGGATAAATATTAGGTCTATAATAAGAGTTGCCTTGATGGCGGCCATGTTCAAATCCGCCATTTTGAATCAGAGAAAAGTTTTAAACAAAACGCATAACATTGACACCTTATTAATAGCAAATTTTACCATAATCCATACGTTAATTTTGATTTACGACTACTACTTTGACGGAATTGTTAACGACAAATGTGTCAAGTGTTACTCGATTGACTTTGTCAGGTGTGCTCACTGTGAGCAGAGCATTTGAGCGAGTCAAGGACACGTTTCTGAACTACATATTCATTGTACTAATTGAGGACTTTTCTGGAAGAAAGACCCAAGTTCAATTATGACTCAATTGCACTTTGGCCATTTTTCCTTAAATTAGCAACTTGTTTATGCGGTAACAAATGCTGGTTAATGATAAAGCAAAAATGGTTATACCGTTGGATTTATGGTAAGATTTGCTATTAATAAGGTGTCAATGTTATGCGTTTTGTTTAAAACTTTTGTCTGATTCAAAATGGCGGATTTGAACATGGCCGCCATCAAGGCAATTCTTACCATAGACCTAATATTTATCCACCTGCTTTTTATTTAATTATTATCATTAACACAAATTTTACAAGGTGGGGTAAGGGACTAATACATATGCTGCAACAATATTTAATTTCCCTGTAACTTTTTACCAATTGCGCGTAAATCAAAATTAACGTCACCATTGTTCTTCTGATTAAATTTGCGCCTTAAATTATGCATCACATGACCCTATTCCTATTTTAAAAACTTAACCTTAATTCAAAATGGCGGATTTCAAGATGGCCGCCGTCAATTATACCCTTACTATATGACTTCCCCCTAGTTCTAATATGTATCCATATATTTGTTATTCACCTTTTGTCGTTAGAAGAGGTCTTACAGAGCTTTTACCTCCAATTGTATGAAGACTATTCTGTATTTTCATGTGATGTTCTGATAGCTGTATCTCCTAAACCCCTGGAGCTTCGCATCTACAATTTCACTGAAATACTGACCACATTTAGTACTACTTTCTCATATGTGCCTCAGTCAGCAACTCGATTCACCCAAACGTAAGGTTTACTTGTTAGTGCATTGTGGTCGACATTTTATGTGTAGGATCTTTGTTTTCTCATTGCATTATAGCGGAGGGTTCACTCCATCTTCCATGTTATTTGCACGGTTCTAGATATAAAAACACTTTAACACCAGAACAATATGTTGAATTGGTGGCGTTATTTGCCGAAGTTACCCTATACTAATTTGCTCTCTGTGTTGATATAGTGACTAATGCATGTATCTTTGATGCACGTGGTCTGGGATTAGATTCGTGATGGGAGAGAACAAAATTTTAATTTCACAATCATTCATTCTCATTAATCATCCGTCTGCTTTAGCTATACGGGCATTAAACTAAAGCCATGGGACGTTAAACTAAAAATAGAAGTGCTATATTTTATAATAATCAAATAATCAATAGTTTGATTTTAGTTATTTCCATTAAAAGTCGTTTATAAAATAATGACGAAATATTCTCTCCATTTTTAAAGGATTGTGTTCTCCAACGAGTGGAATTGCTTTTGTAAATGGATACAGTGTAAAAAGACAAATTAATAAAATTAGAGGAACCATTGGTTTCTGCCCGCAACAGTTCGTAGTGTATACGGATCTTACTGTAATGGAGCACTTGATATTATTTGCCATGGTAACTATTTCTTTTTCAGTTAACTGATTAACTATTTGTCAGTTAACAATTAGTATAAAATGCAAAATCATACCCAAAAATAATACAATTCTCTCTATGCTGTTGTTATTTTATACAAGGGCCGTCCAGAAAGAAAAGAACGATTTGCATCGTGCGCAGCGCCGACCACCCAACACTGCGATCACATGTACGGCAGTTATTTCCTTCCTTCACCTCAGAGAGCCGAGTCTCAATGCTGTGGGGTCATTCTATTGCTTTTGCAGCGATTCAAAATGGCGGTGCCAGTAGAAAATCCCGCCAAATGTGAAATACGGAGTGTCATTCGTTTTCTGACCGCGTAAAAATTTAAGCCTATTGAAATTTGTAGGCAAATAAAGATTGTTTATGGTGATAGTGCAATGAAAGAGTCATCAGTGAGGAAATTATGCATTACGTTTTATCAAGGAAGGACCTACATGCATGATGAAGATCGAAATCTGAGGCCATCACTTGTTACGGAAGAACTGAAGGATAAATGGGAAGAAAAAATTAAGCAAACTGATTTCACTTTGAGCATGTTACACGAATTTTTGGGTGGAAAACAGTTCGCAAACGATGAGGAATTCAAACAAGCAGTGGCAGTCTGGCTCAAATATTTGGATGAGTATAACGTTGGCATTGGAAAACTGGTCTCACGTTATAACAAGTGGGTAGGAAGGAAGATAAACGGGCCATCGGATTTTCGGTTCAAAATTGATCACAATGTCTTCCTTAGGTCCCAAATAATGTTTCCTGAAAATTTCAGACCGCGGGGGACCTAAGGAAGATGTGATCAATTTTGCACAGAAAATCTGAGGGCCCGTGTATCTTCCCTGTCCATATCTGGTAAATTCTATAGTAATTTTGGGCACCTTTCTGAAGTTTCCGCGGTCTGAAATTTTCAGGAAAGACTATTTGGGACCTAAGAAAGACGTTGTGATCAATTTTGAACCGAAAATCCGAGGGTCCGTTTATCTTCCCTCCTACAAACAAGTGTCTTGTCAACAATGGAGATTACATAGAAAAGAAGAGTAAGGCTCTGTGGCTTTGTAAATAAAGTTTTGTGCTGATATCTTTTATTTTTATTTAACCATGCCAAAACGTTCTTTACTTTCTGGACGACCCTCGGAAGTATGTATATGGCCGAAAGTAATATTTTATTAAATAAGTTACATAGTCCAACTGCACTCTCTGAAAACAAAATTCGTCGACGTCTCACCCCATAATAGAGGGCAAAACTTTCGCAAGGGAGCTATGCCTTCTGCTAGCAAAGAAAGAAAGATCCCTATGCCGTAAACGTCGCCAACACCTAGTGACCCACTTGTCGATTGTCGCTATAGCGACACGTCGAAGGATCACCGCTAGTGTGCCACTGGCGGCAGGGTTTCGTCGAGTGGAAAGAGATAATTGGAATCGGAGTGTAGATGTTGCCACAGCGTAGGAGCGAGGACTTCATTTTGGTCCGCGCCTTTTCGATTCGTTACGGAGAATCGCGAAGGGACCAACACGAACTATCGCCAGTAATGTGCATACGGTTATTATTATGTATTGTTGTTTTCCTGACGAACTGTTCCTAAAGTGAGCTCCAGGGTCAAGAGTAAAACGTGTCTCTACATCATGAAGTGAAAACTATTGAGATGAGTGTGTATAATTGTATGAATTTAGATGGCAACTGCCGAAGATCATTTGAAAATGAATGTGGCAGAACCATGAAATAAAGTAAATAGCTGCGCGTCATTTTATTATAAAATCACATGGTGAGCGATTCTGTCTCATCCCAAACGGTTATCGTCGAATATACACGGTTACAGGAGCACTCTGATTAGCCAAATTAAAAATACCTGATTTATCCTTCTACAAGCCACGTTTTCTTCATCGCCTCGGTGGCCAAGTCAGAAGAGCACGCGCCTAGTAATCAAAATTTTAATAGTTCGCGCGTGCGAGGGTAGTTATTTTACTTTTTAGTGTTTTTTAGACTCACCTTACTGTAAACAAATTACGAATATAGGCGATTTAACATATTTTGAATTAGTAATATTGTTGTTCATTGGCGTTTCGTCGCGTCTCTCCTGCTGGATGGCATTATTTTTAAAACGGAAGTGGGGCCACCGCGGATCGTCGCTGCGGGGCCGCCAATTTTTTGCGAGATGTCGCTAGTTGCCCATCGGTAGTCCACCGACACTTACGGCATGGGGATTTTTTAAGGGATATACGAGGGTTGCACACAAGTGTTACATGAATCATGGACTTCCTTGTAATTAAAATCAGAAACAGTTATAATTCCGTTAACATTTTTTTTCAATTTGTATTAATTGAATTGTATAGTGAATATACAATATTTAAAGAACAGATTTGTTTAGGTAAGTAATAAGCTAACTGAAGGATACTGCTGATCGAAACTGAAATTACAGAAGTAGATAATTAAATAAATAGACTAAACTTGAAAAATTACATAGTAACAGTTGATCATTTGTTTAGTATTGGCAAAACATACAATTTCTGAATAACAAACAAGTAGAACCTAAACTATACATGTATTTGTAAATAGAAGTAACAAATTGTGTTTTGCAGTTGTAAAATGGAATTTCTATAAAAACCACCACCCAATTAGAACGTTATGGAATATACAGGGTGTTTCAAAACAACATCCACAACGTTTGGGAGGAGATTCCTGACACCAAGATAAGACAAAAAGTATAGACCAACCTGGGTGTAGAAATCCGTTATTTCGGGGTTATAGGCTGCCAAAAATATATAAAAAAGGAGTTTTCAAGGTCCAAAGCTCCAAAACAATGTGACTCATCGCAGTTGGGTCAAGACTTCACTTAGGAACGAATAGAGTCAAAGCGGGTGAAGTCGGTGTTTTAAGGATAAAATGCACTACATTGTGCTTATGCAGATAGTTATTTAAAAATGAAAACTTATGCTAGATTCAGTGAATCTTTTACTATAAACTCAATGGAAATGGACGTACAAGTGTGAAACAATAAAGTGAGGAAAGAGAGAAAAAGAAAAGTCGGCGACTTACCCGCTTCACCCTATTTGTGGAGGTGAAGTCGGTAGGTGCATGGGGTGAACTGGGTACATGTTTATTATTAGTCATATGTTCTTCTAGGTACCACTACTTCGTCATAAACCACTATATCTCACTACATCATCATCACTAGAAATTTGTTTCCTTCAAGCACACTTTCAATTCAACATTGTCTGTACACAAAGTTCCACTACAAACATTCAGTTTAACATTTTCCACAATAGTCTGGCAGCCAGTCCATAAGATTTGCAGACTACCTTGCATTTTGGGGTGACCAAGGTTTTTTGATGTTTTCTTATAGATTTTGATGTGCTGAATCCAAAACTGCCGCGTGCAACGCTGGCACCCTTGAGCATTTTCCACAAAACTCACTAACGATTTCCCCTCCCCCTTTTTATTAAAAAATCGTTGACTTCGAGAAAATTATCTGTAACTTCTACAGTAGTTTACGTAAAATAAAAATTCAAACTTTGTTCTGCTTCTAAGGATACAATCTTTCCAATTATGTTAATCACTTGGGACTGCGACGAACAGGAAAGGGAAATAAAATGAGAAATTCTGGAAAATTCCCTCCCAAAGCATCTTTCAGCTCTTAATATCCAAGAGCCGTACCTCGAATCTCCATCCGGAAAGAAAATATTTTTATATTTTCATCAACTTTCGACACTAGCAATCAATATTAGGAAGGGTACCGCCCTGGCACCCTTGAACATTTCCCACAAAACTCACAATTTCCCATCATTTGTATTTTGCCAAAAAATTATTGACTTCTGGGAAATTATCTGTAACTTCTACAGTAATTAACGTAGAATAAAAATTCAAACCTTGTTCTCCTTCTAATGAAACAGTCTTTCCAACTATGTTAATACCTTATGGCTGCGACGAACAGGAAAGGGAAATAAAATGGGAAATTCTGGAAAATACCCTCCCTAAGTATCTTTCAGTTCTTAAAGTACAAAAGGGATGGGGTGTATCTCCTTCCGAAAGAAATATTTTTATATTTTCATGAACTTTCTACATTTGAAAATAACCGTACACACGTGAACTGTAACCGTAAGATACACACTTGAATAATTAAAATTTAAAAGGAATTTATATATATAGAATTGATAAGTAGTAATTGATGGATGGTACAATTATCTTCCTCATATAATTTGGGCAGTAGGATATATTTAGTACTTATATTTGCTTTTATTTTTAACAATTTAAGTTCAGTTTACGATTCCTGGCTAAAAGTTCATGGATTTTAATGTTTAAATTTCCTTTTATTTTTTCGTCGTTATTAATTCTAACGTTCCTCCATGTATTAATTCAACCTTTTTATATATCTACAGGTAGCAGCTATCACATAGACATAACAGTTTTTAGTGAACATGTGGGTGAGTTTACAACTGACTAGTGCCAAGTGAATAAACTGTTACTGTTTTATGTGTGTTAACACGTTTCAAAGTAGTGTTTCATAGTGCACTTTTTAAAAACATGGTGGAAGAAAAGAAGTGCATTTTCAACTGTCAGAAAACACAAGAGTGGCTTATAACTGGAGGACCAGCTCGAGTTCCATCAATAATGTTTTCAAGGTTTATTTCTCTTGAGGAAAATGTGCCAGTATACTTTCATAAGGACTGCTACCAACATATACTTCGTAGTGGCATATCAAGAGAGCCAAAGAGCAGTCAACTTCAACCTCCTCTGAACCACAGGTGAAACGGATTAGATCAGACGCAAAACCTTTCAATTTTCGTACTGACTGTCTATTCTGTGGAGAGATCTGTTCCGATCCTGATCCAAAAAATCCAAGTCGATGGCGCAGATATCATCTTCTTAGAACGGTCGATCGTCCAGGGCAACCGACTATTAAAGAAATTATCCTCAAAATATGTGATGTTAGGAATGACGAATTATCCGAAGCTGTTCGAGTGCTTGTAAATGGAGCTGTTGGAGATTTACATGCGGCAGACGCTCGTTACCACTAAGACTGTTACAATCAATTCTTGCACAGTAAGTCAGCTAAAATTTGTTCACTGAAACGCAGCATAAATAAAGGAAGTGACGGAGATGGAATGAACGCAGTCACGACAGCTGTAAAAGAGGACACCTCTCCATCTAAGTTCACCATCTTTATCAACAGAACGGTGGATCTAGAACTGATCATCTTGCAATTATAAGAGATGTTTAGGAAAGAATAGGTAAAGACCTTCTAGTATTGTCCTCTCCTGGTGTATCCAGCATTCTTGCCTTTAAAAATCAAGCTGCTCTTGCCATGAATATTACCGAAGATGATGACGATGATGGAGAAACAATAAAAGAACTAAGTACAAAGATAATGAATGATGTGAAGAAGCCTGATGATAGATTGAAAAGTTACGAAACTGCCCTCTCTGAAGACATTTAAAATATAATGTTAGTGAAACTTTACTTTCCCTATTAGAGATACTTGGAATTACTGAGCTACCTACAATACTCATTGGAAATATCGTAACTGCAGCATTGACAAAGCAGCCAACTACTCTCAAGATTGCTCTTGCTATGCTTCTGAACAGCAAACGTCTCCTTGACGAATTCTATAAGTTTGGAATCACTTGTAGTTACAGTGAGACCCTAAGATTTAAAGCGTCAGCTGCAGCAAAAGCCAGTAAAGCACCAACTTTGCAAGGACTTAATCCCTCAACAGACGGATTTGTGCAAGCTGTTGGTGACAACTTCGACACGTCTATTTCATCTCTAAATGGCCTACGTCAAACTCACAGTATGGCTCTGCTGATAGTTCAAGTGGAGAAGTCATGGAGTTGACACAGTAACAAAATTTGTCGCATTACAAAGGAAGAAATGAAGGAACGTGTGACTAGTGGAGTGCCTGTACACCGGTACACAGGGCCAAAAAAAATCTACCAATGCCCCAACATTTCTCAGTAAAAGAGGTGCCAACTCTAGCATTACTTGCATCCCAAGTTTATTCAGTGTACAGAGCACAGAGAATAGATTTTGAGTTTTTAAAGTCGATCATTAGGAGTCCTGAAGTCACTCATGAATATGGTGGCTATAATACAAGAAAATCAACAGCTATTAAACAAGTGTTGAAAGGAGTTAGCTTTAAAAAATTGGGGTCTCAGGAAGAGATAACCAGTGATATAGAACAAGAAACAACTGACTTTGTAGCTGCGTGTTATGGTGTAGCAAGTGTAAAGTCTATGATAGAAGTTCGTATTAACGTTTGGTTTGGAAGAAAAAAATGTGCATCTGCTCACACAAGAGCCCCACTACTTAGCTCTCTTCCACCAACGTCGGAAGCTTTTAAACTAAATGTAAAGTGCGCACATCTACAAATGCTAATTTGGCAGACAGGGCAGACCCACCAAATGTTGATCCAACTTGTTATGGATGGATACGTGATGAAACAACTAAATCGTTAAGGCCAGTTGTGCTTCCTCCAAATGTTGAGCCAGCTCCTGGCAATGTACTTCACCTCATCAAATGTTCCTGTTCGTCAGAAAAACCTTGTTCAACAAGAAGATGTAGTTGTGTAGGTAAACTACCTTGTACAATGTTCTGTAAATGCTTTGATAGTAAATGTTACAACAAACTAAAAACGTACTCACATAACGACGCTGACGAGAGTGAAGAAAGTGGTGAGGAATAATATTACAAATAAACATGACATACTGTCATTATGTAAGTTTATCTTGAATAATCATTTTTTACAGATAAGTGTGGCTTTTAGAATACCACTAGAACATACATTTTCTAAGTGTGCGAAACCTCTCGAATTACAGGTGCTACATTTTAATCAAAATCATAAAAATCGAAGAAAGTTATAAGAATATTTATTTATTTTTAAACATACGATTTATTAATACACTTTATTGATAATAGAAAATTTTGGAACAGTCTAAATACATTACATTCATGCTTAATATAAATGTCTCGAAATTGCAAATATTGCCCTAAGGGCTGATATCGTTGGAAAGATTGTTCGAATAGAAACAGAAAGGGATGAAGCATTATTCTTTGTTAATTTGTATAGAAGTTCAAGGTACATTTCCCGCAATGAACTATTCTTAATATAGATGATGGGAATCATGAGTTTAATGGGAAATGGTAAAGGTGACAACCTTTCTAATATTGTTTACTAGTGTAGAAAGTTCATGAAAATATAAAAATATTTCTTTCGGAAGGAGATACACCCCTTTTGTACTTTAAGAGCTGAAAGATGCTTTGGGAGGGAATTTTCCGGAATTTCCTATTTCATTTTAGTTTCCTGTTCATTGGAGTCCCAAGTGGTTAACATTGTTGAAAAGACTGTTCCGATAGAAGCATAACAAGGTCTGAACCGTTATTCTACGTTAATTACTGTAGAAGTTACAGATAATTTCCCAGAAGTCAATCATTTTTTGGTAAAATACAAATGATGGGAAATTGTAGTTTTGTGGGCAATGTTTAAGGGTGCCAGGGCGGTACCCTTCCTAATATTGTTGCTAGTGTCGAAAGTTAATGAAAATATAAAAATATTTTCTTTCCGGAGGTACGGCTCTTGGATATTAAGAGCTGAAAGATGCTTTGGGAGGGTATTTTCCAGAATTTCCCATTTTATTCCCCTTTCCTGTTCGTCGCAGCCATAAGGTATTAACATAGTTGGAAAGACTGTTTCATTAGAAGGAGAACAAGGTTTGAATTTTTATTTTACGTTAACTACTGTAGAAGTTACAGATAATTTCCCAGAAGTCAATAATTTTTTGGTAAAATACAAATGATGGGAAATTGTGAGTTTTGTGGGCAATGTTCAAGGGTGCCAGGGCGGTACCCTTCCTAATATTGTTTGCTAATGTCGAAAGTTAATGAAAATATAAAAATATTTTCTTTCAGGATGGAGATTCGAGGTACGGCTCTTGGATATTAAGAGCTGAAAGATGCTTTGGGAGGGAATTTTCCAGAATTTCTCATTTTATTTCCCTTTCCTGTTCGTCGCAGCCCTAAGTGATTAACATAGTTGGAAAGACTGTTTCATTAGAAGCAGAACAAGGTTTGAATTTTTATTCTACGTTAACTACTGTAAAAGTTACAGATATTTCCCCGTAGTCAACGATTTTTTAATAAAAAGGGGGAGGGGAAATATTTAGTGAGTTTTGTGGGAAATGCTCAAGGGTGCCAGCGTTGCACGCGGCAGTTTTGGATCCAGCACATCAAAATCTATAAGAAAACATCAAAAAACCTTTGTCACCCCAAAATGCAAGGTTCTGTTGCTCTGCCACCAGACTACAAACAGTTTTTTTTAATGAAAAGCACCGGTACGGTATTCGTGATACCAGATGTCGCAACTTTGGCACTGTATCCACTCCAAGAATTTGGTACATGTGTCGTTGCTGTTTGGTCGTCCACAAAACACACAGATGTAGCAGTTGTCAGCAAAATTGCTAGTACGTGCCGCATTGTCTTCAGTACTTGCCACTACCAACTGAAGAGACCTAGGTGTAGGTCTAGGTGCCAACCTACCTCGTTGCCCTGTCAGCTGTGAAATATCATCGGGAAAAGTAAGTATTTCCGTGCCCTGCCTGGCTCTTTTCCTTGTCTTGTGTGATGCTCTCTTTGCAGGAGAAGGCAGACTCTCCTGCACTCCAAGCGTGGCCTATGATTCCTGTCTTGTCGGTTGTTCATCGTCGAGCCTTCTTTCTTCATGAGACGCATTCGTTACAGAGACGCTGATAATTTTGCCATCACTAATGGCCAGTCGTTTCAATGGAAATATGCCAATAGATGTAAAACCTGCCAGTAGTTTTCTTCTCCACCCATTCTTTTCTTCCTTCCCTTCCCCGTATTGTATGATCGCCGAGGGACATCATCCCTCACACGTGAAGGGCCTAAGACCACCGATGCAGGGATCCCCACTATATGTATAAATAAATTAAATAAATAAATGTACGCTTTTCAATGTCGGAATCACGACCAAATTTCTACATGTTTTACATGGATACCACTTTATTGAACCATACATTTTTCACCATTCACACAGGTGAAGCCTGGTGCTCCCTGACTCCTTTTTCTGATTTCGCCACTGTGTTTGATTATCGAGTGCATCTTAAGGCCAAGTTAGGTCCAAACATAGCTACAACAAACATTGTATTCATTTCATGCTGAATCTACATTTTACAAGCATGAAAAGGACGTACCGACTTCACCCCATACAACAGTACCGACTTCGCCCCACATAGGTTAGCTCTTTGTTTTCGTGCCAAATTACTACTACTTCATAAAGCATCAAGACAACAACTATGTAATCTCTACGCAGAAACCTTATCTTGACTCGCGAAAAAATACACAAGACAAAACTACACGTGCAACTCATTATACACCTTAGGTTTTCCAGAACGACACTTATAATAGCAAGAATAAACGGCATGAGTGACTCGCCTTTAACACAAAGAAGTTTCATGGTATGCTCGTTCTGCGATCCAATTTCCTTCTTCTCACCCTCGCTCATACAGCATGACTAACTGTT
Organism: Thermobia domestica; assembly: GCF_964235325.1. Lineage (NCBI taxonomy): Eukaryota > Metazoa > Arthropoda > Insecta > Zygentoma > Lepismatidae > Thermobia > Thermobia domestica. The sequence goes on along the minus strand of NC_137469.1, from coordinate 144,874,434 downwards.
TCGAAAACAAACTTTCCTTCCTTCACTCATAATGCGATGTTGTCAGTTCGTCATACCTCACGCACTACCGACTTCACCCGACTACCAACTTCAGCCCCAATGACTCTATGTGCCCTATCCAAATATCCATGTTTCAGAATCCTGCGGTGCTTCCGCAATAATGTTTATAGAGGTAGCTGGTGAGTACTTCAAATTATGTATATCCGTAACCAAACTCCCTCTGTAAAAGTTATACATGCATTTGTAAATAGAAGTGCCCCTTATTTGGATAGGGCACATACCAGTTCCTAAGAAAAGTCTTGACCTGAATGCGGTAGGTCCCATACTATTGGAGCTATGGGTCATTAAAGTTTCATGTTTTCGGTAGCTTATAACTCCGAAATGACGGATTTCTGCACCCAGGTTGGTTTGTAATTTTTGTCTAATCTTGGTGTCAGGAATCACCTCCCAAACGTTGTCGGTGTTGTTTTGAAACACCCTGTATAGGATAGGTGTAACTTGAAATGGTTGATTGTGGAAAAATTATTCACTACTATGTTCCGAAATCTGTTCTGCCTCCTTCCGATTGTCACAAAGTAAGCAGAAGTGTCAGACAAATTCTAAACCACCCTTCAGATAAATCCAACTAGTTTGCAAATACCGATAAAATATGTTAGAATCATGTTTTCATTGAGAACTTACTACAATCTACAAGGACTGCATTTCTCTTCATGAATATATATATATATATATATATTACTGTGTTAATGAACTGAACTATATAGTCAAACTTTAAGAGGATACGCCTCTCACACAAAAAAAGAAATCATATTGACAAAAGTGCATAGTTTCATACCTGTTCATAACTAGGGCCGTCCAAAGGCCTGGCAAAAATAAATTGTAAGGCATGATTTCCAACACAAGTCACCACAGGGCATATTTTCAGTAACATAACTAAGGATGCGCGGGTCCCCTTGTAAAAATGTCAATGTAGACCCCCGCTTCCCACGTTGATGAAGACACGTAAAACTTATACAGCAATACAAAAATTGATCCTGGATGTTACATTTAGCCAGTCACTATTAGCTCATATACCAAAATTGGATATTATTGTTATTATATTGTGATGAGAATACCTAAATTGATTTTTATTCATGTTATTACCAAGGAAGAAAGTAAGATTTAATTCCTCTGAAGTAGAGGTGCAAGGCCTCAAAAATAAAGAAAACGAAGTTTTCCGTGGCGTTTTTGCTTGGGAAATTTTGCAATTTTTAAAATATTTCAATTCTAATGGAGATTACGTTCCACCTTGGTTTTTCCATTATAACACACAAAAAACATCTAATTACTCATAAAAAAATCAGTTATTCGGTAGGATAGAAAATGTGCAAATCAGTGGGATGTTTTACATCTAATGAACTGTTTATAGAGCTGTTAAGTTAAGAGGCTGACATACTAAAAATAATAAAAAAAATTACCATTTTCCTTTTGCTTGTTTTTCATAAGTGAAAGGAGATAATGAAATACAACTTACCACAATCATAGATAATGTTATTCTACAACAGAAAATATGAACCTGAAGAATTTTCAGTGTTGTCATCCATAGAAATTACAGTGAGGCCACAATAATATTTCCTCCAAAATCTAAGTTAAGACAGAGACTAGGAACAAACTGAACTGCATTTGATTACGTATTATATTGTTTTGTATCCTGTGAACTACTTTCTAAAATAACATTATTATTTAATTTTAATAAATGTATGTTAAAACTATTTTTTCTATTATAAACTAAATACAATTATTATCTAAAAAGTAGTTCACAGGTTTCTAGGACATCATGATACGTAATCAAATGTAGTTAAGTTCGTTCATCTAGTTGCTGCATTAACTTAGATTTGGGGGGAATTGTTATTCTGGCAGCATCGTAATCTATGAATGACAAATTCTTCAGGTTCATATTTTCTGTTATAGAATAACATTATCTATGAGTATGGTAAGTTGCATTTCATTATATCCTTTCACTTATTGAAAACAGGGAAAAAATGTTAAATTTTGCATTATTATTATTATTATTATTATTATTATTATTATTATTAGTGTGCCTGTTATACAGCAGACGATAACGTCGTCTCTTCGAGAGTGATACAGATAAACATTAGCTATCATTTATTCACATATATGGGCTATGAGATTCAATATTATTTTTAGTACATCATGCTCTTAACGTTCAACGACAAAAATGTTTTAGTGCGAACTTCATCAGCTCCCCTTTCTGTATACACAGATTTAAAACAAATAAAGTTTTAGAACATCTTTAAAGCTAAATCTTTATATATAATGACATATTTTTAAATGAATCAATAATGCATGAAAATGATTATAATTTATTAATATATAAGCATTATATATATATATATATATATATATATATATATATATATATATATATATATATATAGTGAGAGAGAGAGAGAGAGAACCACCGGACCTATCTCAATCACATTTTCAACTAGATCAGGTTCGGGCCTGGTATGGTTTTTATCATTTTACTTTGATGGTGCAATTTAGGGGAAGGGGAAGGGGAGATATAGAAAGAATACATGAAAATGGAAGTGATTACTTCTGTGACTTCGCACCACTTGAACCGCCCGACCGATGTCGACCAAATTTCCCATATAGATGAGGTTTGGGACCGGGATGATTTTTGTAATTTTACTTTGACGGCACACTTTAGGAGAGAGAGAGAGGGGAATGATATTTTTAAAAGATGATCGAAAATGACTGATATTAGTGTTGAATCTATAGTTTTTAGGGTCGCTGAGATAAACAGTGACACTTCCGATGCCGTTTAAATCCAAATTTACCTTCGCAAATTAAGGAGGAGGGGGAAGATATCTATCTATCTATCTATCTATCTATCTATCTATCTATATCTATATATATCTATATCTATATCTATATCTATCTATATCTATATATATATATATATATATATATATATATATATATATATATATATATATATATAGAGAGAGAGAGAGAGAGAGAGAGAGAGAGAGAGATAGTGTTGTAAAAAGAAAAAACCGTTTGTATTTTTTTCAGAAATGTACATTTTTTTTTTTAGAAAAAACACTGCCTCTCGTTTTTTTCAAATAGTCATTTGTAAGGTTCCTTACGTCTATTTAAGTATGAATTATTTTTATGTAGATGTAATTACCGTAAAATGCAACATAAATTAAACGCTAGATACTGATATGCTACAAATATTTTACAATATATATGAGTAGCATACCTACTAACAATTTGAGTTTCAGCATTGTTTCACCAATATGAACTAAGAAATAAAAGTAGAAATGAAATTCTTTTTTTCGTGAAAGCATTCCTTCAATAAGTACGAAAATAATATCACGCACAGTATAAAATGCAAATTGTGTAAAGGTAAAAACTAATACTAATTTGCCTTCTAGTATTTTTCTAAATATCATATATAAATAATTTGTTGACTAGATATATGATATGCAGGGCAGGCTCTACTGAATGTGCAGCACGTGCATTTGCACGGGGCGGCAATATCTGTCATAAGTACTTTATTTAGAATAAATATTTCTTGTTGGAGACAGACTTCATGATAATAGTAGTTAAATTTACTAAGCTGACCTTCTACTTGAATATTAAATTTCTAAATTATAATTATGTCGCATCAGTTTAAGGTCACACGGACAGTGCTAAAGCAAGTGGTCAAATAAATCCCAGCACAAATTGCTTGATTGTTGGCAAATACTGTACACACTTGTTCACAAAAGCTGGAAACTCGTTCAGAAATTAAGTCCGAAAAGTGAGCCTTGATCCGTCACAATTCCCGCAGATCTATACACAGGGAATTGCATTTTCCTTCCGTTCTTTATATAAACACTAACTGCAAACCGTACTGTCATCCGAGCGATGTGAAAATGTAAAAACAAACTCAAACTACTTATTTCTGAGATTAATATTGATTGCACACTTCATGCACAGGTCCAATATGCAACAACAATCAATATCTTAATTAGTAATTACTGAAAAAGACCGGAAATGACTAATTAAAACTTCAAGAGTCTACCTGCGCTTGGAGCGATACAATTATCAGTAGTATAATGCATTTCCTTCTAAGTGCTTCCGTACCCGAGCGGGTTTAGTAATGCTGATTGAAATTTCTGAAGCGAAAGGCGACGGTTCGAGCCTCCCTGCGAAAAATTCGTTCTTATTTCTTCCTTTTTTAAAAATATATGGGAACATTGTTATAAATATAAATTTCTACCTTGAAGTGCTTGGAAAAACAATCAGACGAACTGTCACTTTTCAAATCTCTGTTACATTTACTAGCTCGCCATTACCATAATTTATGTATGAAAACGTTAACACAGACGTCGAAAATGTATATTATTCATGTTCCTGATATATATATATATATATATATATATATATATATATATATATATATATATATATATATATATATATATATATATATATATATATATATATATATATATATATCTGTGTGTGTGTTGTGTGTCACACAACTCTGTAACACTTTTTTTTTTCGTGAAAAATGCAGAACTACGAAAACATGACGTATGCCTTGTCGCAGCAGACGAGTTTCTCCACTTAAGCCTACGAGTAACGAAATCACCTACAGCCAAATAGCTGCAATTCATTCATTAGTCATGGCTCATCGTGGTCAGAATGTTCGCGAGCAGCTTAATGCTCTTGTTGAATACGGTGGTATGAGTTTGAGACAAGCTAGCGAACGTCTTGATGTTCCCTGTTCTACAGCATATACTTGGTGGAAGAAATACTCAGAAACAGAAACCTGGCACTGGCCTTCAAAGGGTTTCAACCCCACAACAACACCGGGTCCCAGTTGATGTAAGCCGTCGCAAACCTTTCATGTCATCCCGGCAGTTAGTGGATAACGTCTCGTTTTCCTGGCTCCTTCCTCACCGCTCGGCGACGCCTTAAAGGTGCAGGGCTTCACGGATATCAAGCCGCGTGTAAGGAACAATTGACGGATAGTCATAAAAGTTGATCGACTAGCATTTGCTGAGGCAAATATTGGTCATAACTGGGATCATGTCATCTTTACAGACGAAAAGATATTCTCTCAGCAAATGATGGTCCTCGACTTGTGAATAGACTCAGAGGAAAACGTTACGATTCACAGTACATGCACAGAACGCATCGAATGGGGCATGTAACTATTCACTGCTGGGGATGGCTGTGTAAGGATACAGTTGGTGAATTACACCGTATAGAAGTATCTGCATATTGTGCAGTATGGCTTACTTCCCGCTGCGAGATATTTATTTGAAGACGGCATTGTAGAAGTTCAACAAGATCATAGCTCAATACATGATTCCCATCTAGTTCAAGCCTGGTTTCAAGAGGAACCCAATGTTGAGCTAGTCGACTGTGTTCCAAGAGGATCTGACTTGAACTCAATGAAAAATCTATGGGCGGAAGTTAAAAGAACTCTACACGAAGATTGGCCTGATCCCCCACCAAGGACAGCTGACACACTTTAGGAGCTAGTTTCTGACGCGTGGGAACAAATAACACAGGGTTATCAATATGTCGCTAGCTTGGTTAACTCATTACCAAGAAGATTAAGAAGCGCCATCGAAGCTAACGGAGATTATACGAGATATTAATACCTGAATAAAGATTTGTCTTCATACCCAGGTTACCTTCGAGCTCTTTCAAGAGCTCACTAAGTTTTTCCATTTTTCCTGTAATATTGCTTTCATTGGGACGTTTGCGTTTCGTCGGAATGTGCAATATATATTTATTTCTGCTCCTTTGTTTACCCTACACAGAGAGTCCAGTGGTTAGCACGTGTGCCTTTGGTGTACGGGGTATCGGGTTCTATTCCCGCTGGGAGAGGCTTGTGTTTGTACCTATCTGTGATAATTCTGTGTTTCTGCCCCTGTTGTTAAAGAGATACTGCTAAAACTATAAAACGGAGTAAAACAATTAAACATTTAAAAAAATCAGTTACTAGGGAACTTTCGGCAAGTCAGTTTTGTTTTAATATCTAATGCCTAGCGCGTTCGTTGTTGGATCTTATAGTCTCGGGTTCAATTCCCGTTAAGGGTCCATTAAAATTTTACTTTAACTAGAATTTATTTGCATGAATCACCCGTCTTCTTTAGCCCAAAGGACTCAATCGGTGAGAGAAGTATATGGTAAAAATGAAATAAATAACAAGACAGTAATAATGCTATTAATCTGTATCTATCTAGATACGATATAAATGAAAAAGACGTTGTCTATCAGAACAAAAAATGGCTTTACCGTTTGAAATGATTTTTATTAGTTAACACTTTCATCAAGGCTGACTCATGGGCACCCAAAGGGGGCAGGGCGGGCCGCCCTCTGACTCACGAAATGTATACAAACAGAAATACCAAACATGATATATAGCAACCATGAAGATAGCCTCTCCTAGAACATTTTAGGGTGCCATGCGCGGACTGGCTTGTTGTCACGCCATTTTTATTAAAATGCGTATCCTAACAGAGGAGAGGAGTTAAAATTTAAACCAAAAATAGAATATCTCACATTTGTGAGATGAAACTTGACCCCATGCCGTTAACGTCGCCAATATCTAGTGGCCCACTTGCCGGTAAATGTCGATCGTCGATATAGCGACGCATGGAAAGATTCCCACTAGTGTGTCCCTGGCGGCAGGGTTTCGTCGAGTCGAAACAGACATCTAGAGTGGGGATGTTGCAGTTACCAAAACGTAGCGGCGATGACTTCTTTTAGGTCCGTTCTTTCCATTCGTCGCGGAGAATCGGCGAAGGGACTGAAACGATTTATCGCCAGTCATATGCTTGCGTTTATTATTATATATTTGTTTTCCTGATGAATGTGAGCTCCGAGGTCAAGAGTAACCCATGCTTCTACATCACAAGGTTGCTGTTACGCGCCATCCCGTGAGAACTTTATATAAAGTTTGTAAGTGCTTTTTAGACTCATCTCAATGTAAATGTATCATGCATATAGGCTATTTAACATATTTTTGTGGAATAATTTTGTAATTCATTGGCATTTCGTCACGTCTCTGCCACCGGTTGCCCACTGGTGGTATAATTTTCAAAAAGGAAGTGGGACCATCACTTTTGGCGAGAGGTCGCAAGTTACCCATCGATGGTCCACCGACGCTTACGGCACGGGGTAACTCTAAATTAAATTTAATTAGGAAGTGCTATAGTTGCTATAAGAACTAGTTTTTGAACTTGGACTGTGTATTATTGGTCTTTTGAGGCAAACATTTCCTAAGTTCAACTTAGAGTATCTTCGGGAAACAGTAAAACAAAGATGATACGTTCGAACCCACAATCCAACGTTCACAATCGAAAACATTCTCTAAATCTGTATTTTCCTCTTTTAAGTGTAATAAGATATGTTGATTTGTTATTAGCTGTACTGTAGAAACAATTCATCATTGTCATACTTAAGGATAAAGTATTTCGAAATTATGTATACATGGGAGCACATGGTAGTTGCCTCAATCCAGCTATAATCAATGCCCTCAATTTCCTTCGTGATTCAAACCGATTTTCCTTCACGCTGATACACAACGACAATTAGTCTAGTTGTCTACGCGTAGAACTGCTGAGCCAAAGGACGAGGGATCGATTCTCGAAGATGGATATGAGAACTCTTATTATTTGCAGAATTATACATTTCATCAATAATAAAATGAGCATTAAAACAGTTTGTGTTTCTGTGGAAAAGTAAGAATTTATTTCAGTTCCTGACAATTTGAATAAATCATACGACACGCCTTTAGAATGGAGTTAAAGAGCTTTCTGATACGTATGAAGAAATCTCACTGACCTAAAATCCATTACGAAATAGGACCTACCAGAAGCTTCAACACCACGTCTGCGTCACTTCAGTGAACGCTGTATCGAAACTTCCTCTTTAAATTTCACTCATTTGACGTCTAGTCAGTCGACCGTACTTGGTTTTTTAGCCAATTATATTGAAGGGGTATAGGCGAAAAATATGCAAAATCCATTTTTCAATTTTGTCAGGAAACAAGAAAATGTGACGCCCTTATGTTTCAGAATTGTTGAAGTTTTTGGGGGGGGAGGGGGTGTAGACTTCACTCATCTGCTGTAAGTAGTGACTACTGCTATTAACCATTGCTTTCTTTCATTCTTCACTTACACATCCTATCCTCTTTCAAGTTCGGTTCCACATGCCATCCCATTTAGTTTCATATATTCTGTTCGATTAAATACACATTCTTCAATCTCTTATAATATGTTCAAATTAACAAAACGGTTCTCTTGCTTTCTTTCTATAATGCTGATTTAAATTTCAAGAGAGTTAATTTTAAGTAAACTTACTAGCAATTTGTTAATTACTACGAGCATTGAGTTCTCCCTCATTGTGTGTTAATATATATTCTTCAGTGTTTACATTCTAATAATAATAAATATTTATGTCAAACTTAGATATAATTGCAGTATACGAAGGTTAAGTGGGTAATAAAGCAGTTTAAGCCAATATCTTACGTCAATCTCTATCGTAGTTTACAATTATCATTAAAAGAAATTGAATATTCGCGTCCAAAATTGATTTTATCTAGGTAAAATGTATATGGATGCGCACGAGACAAGATTTGAGGCCGTCTCTTTTAGACAATATGCTGTAAAAGTGATGTCTCGACTCGAAAAATGTATATTTTTCTATTGGGAGAGCTGTGTTTCGACTCAAAATTTGTCAGGATAATTCTGTCTCGACTGGACTCTGGTCATCCCTAAGGATAGACAGTTTGAAGAGCTCAGTATTCCAAAGCTGGCGTGGTAACCAATTACACCATTACGCAACATCTATTTCAGATACAACCATTATTATACACTTCATTTTTACAAGCTTCTTCTTATAATAATTATATCGATGTTCTACTTAAATTCAATTATAGATAATTGTTTCTTATGTAGCAGCTAATATTCATGCTATACAGTATAAAACAAGTACACATTTAATGTAAATAAATAAAAATGTAAGATATTACAGATTACTGGCATTGCGATTTAATCCGGTTTTAATCAGTACATATTTTCTAAATTGTTGAAATTGCTTTATAGGAATCCAGATTATGAGGTACCCTGTTTTTGTAATGAAAAAAATTAAAAGCATATATACATATATATATATATATATATATATATATATATATATATATATATATATATATATATATATATATATATTCATCCTCACGGCATTGTCAAGGCTCTATATTTGTATTTTACATTTATTATTGCAACCGGGTGTTACTGACTTCCGTATACGGTAGCCCGATCATCACCCTTGTTCTTCGCGCGCACAGTCATTCGAAGAACTGAAAACGTACTCTGTACACAAACAGTTTATGGTTGTGAACTCGGAAAGCCTGGTACTTCTGCTTGTCAAGGTCAAAAAGTGGGAGAAAAAAGGATGTGTAGAATGTAAAGAGGGTGCAACAGTGACTGATGCTTGTAAGGGAACATATTCATTTGTAGTTCGTGCACATTCCGCCTGTAGCGCTACTGTGGCACGACGTATATTGTAACTGTATAACTCTTGTACACCCCTAGTAGGTCTATTCGCGTTAGTGACGACCGAAACTATGTTGTCAGCTCTGACTGCGATAAGGCACTGCCGTGCTGCTTTTCCTTCTCTTTTTTTCCCCTTTTCCATTTGTGAGACGCCAAACATGTTTTTGCTTGTTGCACGCGCTGAACGTGTTTCGGCGAGCGAAGTATTTAAGAAGTTGACTACATATTCTTGTTTGCGATAGTTTTAAATTGGTAAACTGTTGAAAAATATACGAAAATAAAGCTGTACTTGTTAAGGTATATTAGTCGAGGACGTAGCTACTGACAGTGTTGATTACAGATTTTCTCGAGGAAGAATTTAATTACATTAGAGGTGAAAAGGAGACGTCCATTTAGACAGCCCCCCCCCCTTATCAGACTTAATCGGAAATGGTCTCAATCGTTTGTACACAAATGTGCAGGCTAAATTTTCGTTTGTACACAATTAGGGGCGCCGTCAGAACGAAAACAAAGTGGGGGCTGTCTAAATGGTAGCCCCCCAACAACATGTCCTATTCAAGCACAAATTGTCGCAATCATTTGTACATCGTTTCTACAGAAATGTGAAGGCGAAATTTTCGTTTGTACACAATTAGGGGCGCCGTCAGAACGAAAACAAAGTGGGGGCTGTCTAAATGGTAGCCCCCCACCAACAAGTCCTATTCAAGCACAAATTGTCGCAATCATTTGTACTTCGTTTCTACAGAAATGTGAAGGCGAAATTTTCGTTTGTACACAATTAGGGGCGCCGCCAGAACAGAAAAAAATGGGGGCTGTTTAAGTGGTAGCCCCCCACCATGTCCAATTGAATCACAAATTGTCGCAATTGTTTGTACTTCGTTTGTGCAGAAATGTGCAGGCGAAATGTATGTTCGCACGCAATTAGGGGCGCCGCCAGAACGAAAAAAATTGGGGGCTGTCTAAGTGGTAGCCACCGACCATGTCCTATTCAATCACAAATTGTCACAATCGTTTGTACTTCGTTTGTACAGAAATGTGCACGCGAAATTTTCGTTTGTACATAATTAAGGGCGCCGCCAGAACAGAAAAAAATGGGGGCTGTCTAAGTGGTAGCCCCCCACCATGTCCAATTCAATCACAAGTTGTCGCATTCGTTTGTGCATCGTTTGTACAGAAATGTGCAGGCGAAATGTTTGTTTGAACAAACTTAGGGGCGCCGCCAGAACGAAAACAAAGTGGGGAGCTGTCTGAGTGGTAGCTCCCCCCACGATGTCCAATTGAATCACAAAGTATCGCAATCGTTTTACATTGTTTGTACAGAAATGTGCAGGCCAAATTTTCGTTTGTACACTATTAGGGGCGCCGCCAGAACGAAAACAATGTGAGGGCTGTCTCAATGGTAGCCCCTCCCATTTCCAATTCAATCACAAATTGTCACAATCGTTTCTATATCGTTTGTACAGAAATGTGCAGGCTAAATTATTGTTTGTACATAATTAAGGGCGCCGCCAGAACGAAAACAAAGTGGGGGCTGTTTAAGTGATAGCCCCCCACCATGTCCAATTCAATCACAAATTGTCGCAATCGTTTGTACATCGTTTGTACAGAAATGTGCATGCAAAATTTTCGTTTGTACATAATTAGGGGCGCCGCCAGGGCGAAAACAAAGTGGGGGGCTTTCTAAGTGATAGCCCAATCACCATGTTCAATTCAATCACAAATTGTAGCAATCGTTTGTACATCGTTTGTACAGAAATATGCAGGCAAAATTTTCGTTTGTACACAATTAGGGGCGACCTCAGAACGAAAACAAAGGGGGGGGGGGCTGTCTAAATGGTAGCCCTCCCACCATGTGCAATTGAATCACAAATTGTCGCAATCGTTTGAATATAGTTATAAAGAAATGTGCAGGCGAGATTTTCGTTTATACACAATTAGGCGCTCCGCCAGAACGAAAACAAAGTGGGGGTTGTCTAAATGTTAGCCCTCCCACCATGTTCAATTCAACCACAAACTGTCGCACTTGTTTGTACGCCTTTGTACATAATAAATGTGCAGCTGAAATTTTCGTTTGCACATAAATGCGGCCCCGCCAAAACGATAACAAACTATGGGCTCTCTAATTGATAGGCCTCCCACCATGTCGAATTCAACCACAAACTGTCGCACTTGTTTGTTACGGTTTTGTACAGAAATTTGCAGGCGAAATTTTCGTTTCTACACAATTGCGGGCGCGCCAAAACGATAACAAAGTATAGGCTACCTAATTGGTAGCACCCCCTACGTCCGATTCAAAAGAAAATCATCTCAATTGTTTGCACATCGTTTGAGCAGTAATGCGCAGGCGAAATTTTTTTTCTAAGCTATCAGATGCGTGGACAGAACGAAAAAAAAAGGGGAGTTGTCTAAGTGCTAGCCCCACCATGTTCGATTGAACCACAAATTGTCGCGATCGTTTATACATCGTTTGTGCAGAAATGTGCAGGTAAAATTTTCGTTTGTATTAAATAATATACGGATGTGAGTATTTTTAATATCTGCGATCAACATTAACCGGTTTGAATAACGGTTGACGAGTTTGAAAATGGTTCCTATTGCACTAGTTGAAAAAAAAATTCTTTTTCTCTGGCACACGGAAGAAAATGCCTGATTCTAATAGAACTTTTCACGTAGAATTCGAATCTGCAATCAGTTTTTCTCCGTCACCCTCAGTTTTCCCGTGACAGAGGTGTTTTCGGAAAATTTCCCCTCAAATTTCTGTTCTTTTTCTTTTTTTCTTTTTTTTAAACCATTTTCATACTTGTAGCTTGGGTACCTTAGGTATATAAACGCACAAATTATATTGTATGTTAGCCTGGTTTATACTTAGTAAGCCCTCTAAGTTTCATAAGAATAGCATTATTCTATCTAGAGAAATAAACATATTTATATAAAAAATATGCTATGTGTACTGTTCATTTTACAATATTCATTAGTGCAGATAAAATCACATATAACTTCCACGAAAATTACAATATAAGCACGGTTTATATCTTATTGGATTTGAAATAAAACATATTTTCAATGATGTATACACCGTGTCACCATTTTATATCTACTTAATAAATAATACAAAAGAAGTGAGTGGTATCTTCTTAATAAATGTGCACTTACTTACCTCAACTAATATGTTTTAGTTGTCGACTTTCTTCTGTGTTTGGTATCTGGAACATCTCTTTTAAGTGTCCAACAGTAATCAGCTAGCATTTTTGAACTACACTGTCACTGGTACCTCTTCTCCATGGAGGAAATGTCCTGATGAAAATGTTCCCCATACTCATCACTAACAGCACCAAGCTTTTCAGGAAAGAAATGCAGGTGGGAGTCTAGAAAGTGAACTTTAAGGGACATGTTGCAACCCATTTCATTGAATGATTGCCGGAAATCACTCACAATTTCACGGTAATTTGGGGCTTTCTTGTTTCCTAAAAAATTCTCTGTTAAACATTTAAATGGACACCAAGCTGCTTTCTCAACCAGAGTTAAGAGATCCTCAAATTTTTGGTCACGAATCAAACATCTTATTTGGGGGTCTACAAAAATCCCTAGCGTCACTAACCCGAGGAATTTTTTCCTTGAGGTAACAAGATCCTGCATTACTTTTGTCCATTGTCCTAACAAAGTTTTTGAAGAGCCCCAACTTTATGTGAAGAGGAGGTAGAATTATCTAATCAGGGCTCACCAGTGAGGAATAAACAGCATTCTTCTGTCCAGGAGTTAATACATGCGTTGGCCATTCCTTCTTGATGTAATGTTCCGCTTTGTTCCTGCTGTCCCATTCGCAGAGGAAACAACAATATTTCGTATAACCAAGCTGCAAACCCATTAACAAAGAAATAACTTGTAAATCACAGCAAACGGTCTACTTGTATTTCTCATACTGAATTTTTTTCTAACACTATTTCGATGTTTTCATAGGTTTCCTTCATATTAGTTGCATAAGCCAAAGGCACTGAAGGAAATTTGTTGCTATTGTGCAAAAGGACAGCCTTAAAACTAGTTTTCAAAAAGTCAATAAGCAATCTCCACTCTGTACTTATATGTGCATGTCCAAGTCTATCCATCACAGCACAGACATTATTACAATACACTAAATCATTTTCTTGAGAATAGTAGTTTTGAAACTCTGTATGAAGGTTTCGAAAAATACACACTTTAGTGTCACGATGGAGCAGATTCCAGCCTTAAGTTTAGAATCAAGAAGTTCTGTCTGTGTATTGGAGAGTTTTAAATCCCGTATGAGGTCATTTAGTTCACCCGGAGTTATCAGATCGGAATCCAATGTAGATGTGCTTCCTACATAAGTAGGATCATCATCTTCATTTGGAACTTCAATAGTTGCCTCAAGTACGTAATCCTCATTTACCGTAAGATGAGAAGGAGGTACCGGTACAGGTAATTCTGCACTGTGTGGAACTGGCCTAATTGCTGATGCAAATTAGGGTACTGTACTGTGTGGTTAGATTTACTGCTTATTTCTTTTATCTGTGTCATACAAAAGTAGCAGTCTGAAGAATGATCTTTTGGTTCCCTCCAGATCATCGGTACTGCGAAGTTCATGTTTCGTCCACCATTTGCCCACCCAGTCAGACGTTTCACGCAAGTACAACAAATGTAGTGAGGAACCCAGTTCTTATCCTGGTCTCCTACACAGCAACCAAAATATAACCGATAACACTTCCTCACAAGTGGAGTAAAACATCGACGTTGTGATTTAAATATCAGCTCCCCACATACATAACAGAAATTGTCCGGTTTATTTACACACTTCCTCGACATCTTGTATCCTGTAAGGTATCACACACATACATACATACACACACACACACACACACACACACACACACACACACACACACACACACACACACACACACACACACACACACACACAGGAATCTACACTCCATCAAATTCCCACAAAATCCCTCTAGACATTCCCTCATACAAAAATGGTGACATGGTGTACACATCATTGAAAACGTTTTATTGGAAGTCCAATGAGGTATAAACCGTGGTATATTGTAATTTTCGTGGAAATTATATGTGTTGAAGACCGACCCGCCCCCACCCGTGACCCAAATTGACTGACCCGACAACCCGACCCGAGCTGACCCGATTGGCCCGACCCAAAGTGACCCGAGTGAACCAACCCGAGGTGACTTAACCCGACAACCGACCCGAGTGACTTGACCTTACAATCTAACCAGTTTGAGAGAGCTAGAACTTTACAAAACTGCCACCAGAAAAAAAAATGCTGACCAATTCTTATGCATAAACCATTGTTTCGGCTTTTTTTACTTGTAGTATAATTATCCTTTTCCTCCTCCTCAGTGTTCTCCCATTAATAAACAGGCCAGTTTCCGTGAACTAGGTAAGAAGCTTCCATTTTTGCGATTTCCCGCTAATATCTGCCTCGCAACCCAACATAAAGTACCACCCTCCTTATTACAATCTATCAATTCCAACCTTCTTACACACTCTCGCTCTCTTGATATCACCCCCTTTACTACATTCCTCAGAATGCAATCCCTTAGCAAGATCAAAACTTGTGATCCGTCCATTTTTCGCTTCCTTATATCGTCTAATATTGCTCTCGTCTCTTGCATTTTTCAGCATTTCCTAATTCGTTTTCCTCTCTACCCTGCTAACCTTCATTAGTTTACTCCACATCCAAATTTCCAAGGTTAAAATTTAGGCAATCAAGTTCGAAAGTCAAAATAAAATTTGACTGAGTTCTGAAGACAAGTTCTGAAGGCTAAAAAAATAAAAGTTCTGAAGACAACATTATTTTCTAGTAAGGAATGTATATAGAACTTCTTTTAATATTTTTTGCTGTGTAACAAACAACAATTTCATCACGTTAACATTCCGATTTTTCTATTTAAAAACAGCGTTGCTGTCTGATAGAATCATAAGGAACTAATTGCACTGAAATATCATTCTGTAGGGAATTACCTTTTATTTTTTCTTGATTAAATTATCTAGAAGATATTTGCAACGTTATATAAAATTAGCAAGTATTTTATTGCGGAGAAAGTCAAATCACTACCCCAGCAATAATAATAATAATAATAATAATAATAATAATAATAATAATAATAATAATAATAATAATAATAATAATAATAATAATAATCTGAAGGTGACCAAGAAAGTTCTGTCTCTTTGTGGAGGTGTGTGTTCAATTGGCCCTCACACCGTGAGTTGAATGCGAATGGATATAAGGTGAAGGTCAGTTGTTGGACGAGACGAGACGAGACAGAATTTTCATGAAAGGGTACGAGATGAGACAGAGCTCTTTCAATAGAAACATATGCACTTTTCCAGACGAGACTACCTTCACGACACATTTTCGAAACGAGAATGCCCCAAACCAGGTCTCGTGAGCAACACTAGTAAGTATATCCAACATACTACTTGGTTGTGGCTGTTCAGATACACCGTGAACGTGCGTAAGGACTGAGTGAACATGGGGCCTTCACAGAGCGTCATAAGGGCTTGTTTGCTGTACGAGTTCAAATTGCTGCACCGCGGGGCGGAAGATATGACAGGCCTTTGGTGAGGGTGTCGTGACTACGCGGAGAGTGCAGTGGTATGACGGTTTAAGGACGGTGACGAAACACTCGAAGACGCACCACGTGCCGGAAGACAAACAGATGTTCAAAATAAAGATCTTCAGGCAGCAATTGAGGCGAAGACAGACATGTGAGGAACTGGTACTACCTTTCAGTGTAAGTGGAGAAACCATTCGGCACCACCACCATCAACTTGGGAAGCACTGCAAGTTGGGTTGATAGGTCCTACATGATTTGACTTGGAGCCAGAAAGCAACGCGAGCAGACACCTGTGTTTCTTTGGTGTCTCGTCTGAGGAAGGAGCAATTATTGGACAGGGTGTTGACATGTGATGGGAAGTGGGTCCTGTACGAAGCTCCACGGCGCCGTCATTGTTGGTTAGCATCCCATGAACCGGTTCAAAAACAGCCCAAGCCAGCACTACGCCAGAATAAGGTTCTCCTGTGCATTTTGTGGACTGCTCGAGGCATCGTCCATCGGGAACTGCTACCAGCTGGTCAGATCATCAATGCAACTGTGTACTGTCACTGTGTACTGTCTGGATCCAGCAGTTCTGAATCGCAAAGGGGTCCTCTTGTTACAAGGCAACGCTAAGCCCCACGTGGCTAAAATGACCCAGTACATCATTCTACGCCTTGGATGGAAAACACTATTGGATCCGCCATACTCCACGGACATTGTACCGTCCGATTATCACCTGTTCCATTCCTTGGACAATCACCTTAGAGAACGCCAATTCAAACAGCTAGAAGAGGTTCAATATGCACTTGATACCTTCTTCACTTCACGTCCCACCAAGTTCGACTGCGATGGAATCCATGGCCTTCCAGAACGTTTTCAGAAGGTCGTCGAGGCTGATGGAGACGATTTTTGATATTCCAGGTACGTCTTAGGTTACATACCAATGTTCGAAGGTGTTGGTGAAAAGGCGGCGGAACTTTCTTGGGCACTCTTAAAGTTATAATAATAATAATAATAATAATAATAATAATAATAATAATAATAATAATAATAATGTGTCCTGCCCAAAGGCAGATGTTTGACCCGAAGGTCCATGGGTATTGATTCCAGCTCGTACCAAGTAAGTTTTCTGGTGGACAAACCCCATGTGCATGGGTTTTCTCGGTGTTCTCCCATTTCCTCCCACTTTCTTCATTCAACCACTTCAATTATTTCTCATCATCACTGTCTCTCTTAGCGTTGGTGCATAACGTGGGACGTTAACTAGATATTAATCGAAATCCGATGTTAACGAAATCCTTTCAATTTCACTTAATGTGACTTTTAACTTGACATAGAAACGCAGAAAGGAAAAAAGTCAGTAGTAATATTAATTACAATTACAATACCAATTAGTTAATATAGGGTAAAATTAAAATTTTATTACTATTTCACCTTCAATTAGTCACATTTATCATTCATTCACCAACTTCGAATTGAATTCCACAACAAAGCTCTTTATAGTATTCCGTATAGAAAATAAGTGAAGAATGTGACGACCCGACCCGAGTGACCCGACACGAGCTAACCCGACTGACCCGACCCGACAACCCGACCCGTTTGAGAGCACTATCAGAGGGGTACTATTTACAGTACAATTTATTTTGTATGGTTTAGCATACTTTAAGGCTACCATACTTTTTGAAAACAGAAAAAACGGGACATCTTACAAATTAGTAATAAATATTGCATTTTGTATTAATTTTATCTTTCGAATTTTACTACAGTATCGCACTAGTTATACAACTTAAAATAATGTATTAATATAGTCCATACTCAGTGGCGTATTTAGGGGGAGGGCTTCCGGGCTCAAGCCCCCCACCGAAATCTTACTTACTATAGTAAAGTATATGAAATATCTTGCAGAATTTTCATATTTTCAGGCAAAGCACCCCCGGAAGTTAGCAAAGCCCCTCCCGAAACAAAATCGTAAATACGCCACTGACCATACTTAATCAACAGTGCTAAAAATTATTATAGAAGCTAGAAGCTGTTATACAATATAAACGCAATCAGTGAACATACAATATTTAGGCAAAAATTATATTTTCAATATTATTACGCATACCACCTTTACATGCTCTACATGTCTATAAAGAAAAATATCCAGATTTATGAAGTTGTTTCAAAATTTCAATAGGCTGATTTATTTTTGTTAACCTAAAATGCGAACTAAAAGAAAGCAATTTGCATAATTGTTTTTCTGAAGCAGAAAAAAAAAATGTGTTTTCGGGGCTGGTCTGCAACGTCACAAGAATTTGTTGCCACCTCGGGGTATACATTCTTACTTTTAGTGATAAGAGTTATACTTAGGAGGATTTAAACATTGCATGTTATATCCGGGAAAGCAGCGATTGCAATAATAATAAAGATTAGAATGAAATTGTTCCTATAGTATTGTCGGAATTGAAAGCAAAAGGAATAAGTCGATTTTATTATCTTTTCAGAAATTTTGATATGTAATTATTAATAATAATAATAAAGAAAAAAAGAGGACAAGAAGGAAAATTTCTGCACACCGGGACAAATTTTAAGAAACCGGGGCGTATGGTAGCCTTACATACTTATTTGCATGCGGAGTGTCAGTACGGAGCCACTACGTAGCAGAGTTGAAACAAAACCTCGTAAATAGGTTGCCAACTCAGGAATACAAAATTACCGGCACACCCTCAAAATTCTCTGTACAAATGAGAAACTGAAGACTGTATTGATCGTTATTGTATTTACCAGCAATTGTCACTTGTTTAAAATTATCGAAACAGATGAATAATACTGGATATTAATCTTAATGTAACAATAGTTGATTCATAAAATGAAATTTATTCTATAAACTTCACTTCAAACAAAGGAAATTGCTTTAAAAAGTCATTTTCTACTCTCAATAAATGAATAAAATTCTTTTACAATAAAATATAAGTGTTATCAAATTTGTTATGTTAAATAAATACAAAAAAAACTGCCATACGTTAAAAAAATATCGATAATGTATAATACAACGGAAATTTGTGTTTGTAAAGGCACTGTTGAAAAATTTCGATGTTCAATATTATATTCTGGATTGCAGATTCCAAAATACCGGTCAGAAGGGGTCTAATAAGAAGTTTGTACCGGTCACCGGCCTTAATCAAAGTTACAGAAATACCGGCCAGTTAGCAACTCTACTCGTAAATCAGAATGCTGAATGCACCAAAATACTTCACCATGCATTCTATAGTTTCTGCAAAATGAGTTTAATGAAGATGATCAAATAAAACAAAATACTGTGTTATAATTTTCCCTTTAACAGTCTACTTTGTGAATTTGTTATATCTTCCACTTATCAATTTCCTGTACGAGATGAGAATAACGGTTTCTGCGCAAGATAGAAAGAAAAAAATACATTTTTCTAATAAGGATTCAGTTCACGTAAGAAATAATGAATAAGTTTAATAATAAGAGCCGAGGAGTGAAAAACTAACTCAGCAATAATGATTGTAAGTATAAATATAAATATAAAAAAACAAAAAAAAAACATTTAATTCCATCATCGTTAGGATAAGATCAATATAGTGAATCACACGATAGTGTGAACAAACAAAACCACACAATAGTGTGAACAAAGTCCTGTTAGAAAAATACTCCATAAATGTGACACATTTTTTTAATGCTTCTACCATTTATACAATCCCTCACATTGTTTTCGTTCTGGCGGCGCCCCTAATAGAGTACAAACGAAAATTTCGCCTGCACATTTCTGTGCAAATGATGTACAAGCGATTGATATAATTTGTGATTGAATTGGATATGGTGGGGGCTACCATTTAGACAGCCCCACTTTGTTTTCGTTCTGGCGGCGCCATTAATTGTGTACAAACGAAAATTACGCATGCATATTTCTGTACAAACGATGTACAAACGATTACGAAAATTTGTGATTTAATTGGACATGTTGGTGGGAAGCTACCACTTAGAGAGCCTCCAGTTTGTTTTCGTTCTGGCGGCGCCCCTAATTGTGTACAAACGAAAATTTTGCCTGAACATTTCTGTAAAAACGACGTACAAACGATTGCTACAATTTGTGATTGAATTGGACATTGTCGGGGGCTACCACTTAGACAGCCCCACTTAGTTTTCGTTCTGGCGGCGCCCCTAATTGTGTACAAACAAACATTTCGCCTGCTCGTTTCTGCAAAAACGAAGAACAAACGATTCCGACAATTTGTGATTCAATTGGACATGGTGGGGAGGTATTACTTAGAAAGCACCCTACTTTGTTTTCGTTCTGGCGGCGTCCCTAATTGTATACAAACAAACATTTCGCCTGACCGTTTCTGTACAAACGATTGCGATAATTTGTGATTGAATTGGACATGGTGGGGGGGGTACCACTTAGACAGCCTCCTTTTTTCTGTTCTGGCGGCGTCCCTAATTGTGTACAAACGAAACTTTTGCCTGCACATTTCTGTACACACGAAGTAGAAACGATTGCGATAATTTGTGATAGAATATAACATGTTGGTGGGGGGCTACCAGTTAGACAGTCCCCCACATTGTTTTCGTTCTAGCGGCGCCCCTAATTGTGTACGAACATACATTTTCCCTGCACATTTCTGTACAAACGAAGTACAAACGATTGTGACAATTTGTGATTCAATTGGACATGATGGGGGGGCTACCACTTAGACAGCCCCCACTTTGTTTTCGTTCTGGCGGCGCCCCTAAGTTTGTTCAAACAAACATTTCGCCTGCACATTTCTGTACAAACGATGCACAAACGAATGCGACAACTTGTGATTGAATTGGACATGGTGGGGGGCTACCACTTAGACAGCCCCCATTTTTTTCTGTTCTGGCGGCGCCCTTAATTATGTACAAACGAAAATTTCGCGTGCACATTTCTGTACAAACGAAGTACAAACGATTGCGACAATTTGTGATTGAATAGGACATGGTCGGGGGCTACCACTTAGACAGCCCCCAATTTTTTTCGTTCTGGCGTCGCCCCTAATAGTGTACAAATGAAAATTTGGCCTGCACATTTCTGTACAAACAATGTACAAACGATTGCGATACTTTGTGATTGAATAGGACATTGTCGGGGGCTACCACTTAGACAGCCCCCAATTTTTTTCGTTCTGGCGGCGCCCCTAATTGCGTGCGAACATACATTTCGCCTGCACATTTCTGTACAAACGAAGTACAAACAATTGCGGCAATTTGTGATTCAATTGGACATGGTGGGGGGCTACCACTTAGACAGCCCCCATTTTTTTCTGTTCTGGCGGCGCCCCTAATTGTGTACAAACGAAAATTTCGCCTGCACATTTCTGTACAAACGAAGTACAAACGATTGCGACAATTTGTGATTGAATAGGACATTGTCGGGGGCTACCACTTAGACAGCCCCCAATTTTTTTCGTTCTGGCGGCGCCCCTAATTGCGTGCGAACATACATTTCGCCTGCACATTTCTGTACAAACGAAGTACAAACAATTGCGGCAATTTGTGATTCAATTGGACATGGTGGGGGGCTACCACTTAGACAGCCCCCATTTTTTTCTGTTCTGGCGGCGCCCCTAATTGTGTACAAACGAAAATTTCGCCTGCACATTTCTGTACAAACGAAGTACAAACGATTGCGACAATTTGTGATTGAATAGGACATTGTCGGGGGCTACCACTTAGACAGCCCCCAATTTTTTTCGTTCTGGTGGCGCCCCTAAGTTTGTTCAAACAAACATTTCGCCTGCACATTTCTGTACAAACGATGCACAAACGAATGCGACTACTTGTGATTGAATTGGACATGTAGGAGGGGCGCTACAACTTAGACAGCCCCCATTTTTTTCTGTTCTGGCGGCGCCCTTAATTATGTTCAAACGAAAATTTCGGGTGCACATTTCTGTACAAAAGAAGTACAAACGATTGCGACAATTTGTGATTGAATAGGACATGGTCGGGGGCTACCACTTAGACAGCCCCCAATTTTTTTCGTTCTGGCGGCGCCCCTAATTGCGTGCGAACATACATTTCGAATGCACATTTCTGTACAAACGAAGTACAAACAATTGCGGCAATTTGTGATTCAATTGGACATGGTGGGGGGCTACCACTTAGACAGCCCCCATTTTTTTCTGTTCTGGCGGCGGCCCTAATTGTGTACAAACGAAAATTTCGCCTGCACATTTCTGTACAAACGAAGTACAAACGATTGCGATAATTAGTGATTGAATAGAACATGTTGGTGGGGGGGGGCTACCAGTTAAACAGCCCCAATTTGTTTTCGTTCTGGCGGCGCCCCTAATAGTGTACAAACGAAAATTTGACCTGTACATTTCTGTACAAACAATGTACAAACGATTGCGGCAATTTGTGATTTAATTGGACATGGTAGGGGCTACCATTTAGGGAAACTCCCTCGAGAGGAATCACTCTACTTATTTATTGCAAAAAGCAGAATTTAAAAATTCGCATTCGTCCAAAGTTATCGTGTGAAGTAACAGCCGTTTGTATGTACGTACTAATATTGATAAGTTCCACTACGCGATCCCAATTAATAGTTCATATACCCGCGCCACACACACACACACACTAGCATTTGTACACACGAAAGTATACCTAGTAGTATCCACACGCTTACGCCGGAAACTAGAAACAAACAAACACACACACACACACACACACACACACAGGGAGAGAGAGAGAGAAAGAGAATATCTTGTTGTACCTTTATACTGAATGCACCATTACTCACAAAATCAGTTAAAAAAGAAAAAAGAAAAAAGTTGTAAATGAAACTTTCAAAGATTGGTAGCACTGCTGCGTGTCACACATGAGATTGTTCCATAATGATTGATTCATAATATGATGTATATGGGTTTCTTAATGGTAGTATAACAAAATGCCTTCAAATTGACCACTAAATAAAAAGTGAAATTTATTTCTCAAATTTTGTAAAATCGAAGTCGGTGGGCATTATGGGAACAGTCTACAATAACAATATATGCAAATAAATATTAATATACTTCAGGTTTTCCAGTGGGTGCAAGAAAGCTTCGAATAGTATTTGTTGCCAGAAGCATTAGCTGATGTAAATATATATATATATATATATATATATATATATATATATATATATATATATATATATATATATATATATATAACGTCCATTTAGACAGCACCCCCACCTTTTCAGATTCAATCGGAAATGGTCTCAAGCGTTTGTACATCGTTTGTACAGAAATGTGCAGCAAAATTTTCGTTTGTACACAATTAGGGGCGCCACCAGAACGAAAACAAAGTGAGGAGCTGTGTAAATGGTAGTCCCCCACCATGTCGAATTCTACCACAGACTGTCGCACTTGTTTGTACGTCTTTGTACAGAAATGTACAGGCGTAATTTTCGTTTGTACACAATTAGGGGCGCCGCCAAAACGATAACAAAGTATATGCTACCTAATTGGTAGCAGTAGTTAGGGGTGGTTACTTCTGGCGCATTTTCCTCCTCTCAATATTTTTAACTAGCGCAGAAGGAGCCAGCTAATTATTCAAAGTTACAGAGCGCAAAGTATTCCCATAACTACAATGTTAAAGTGATATTGAATATGCTTTTATGACATTTAAAATCATAAAAACTTACATCTAAAACTACAACTCTTCTAACTTATAATGACCCCATGGTAGAGTATCTATCCCATTCTTTAAAACACATCTCTTATCATCCACACAACTTAAAGCTAACTTATTTACTTCTATACTGTACAAATCGTGTTTATAACTTCTAATCAAATTCATCTTCTTATAATATTCTTTTTGGTTGAACAAGCAGTCTTTATAATCGTTAAATGACAGTTCTTTACTTATAACATTTTTCTTAACTCCTTTTGCTTTCTTACTACATTTATCTTTTTCGAACCTGATTGAATACATTTTTGATCTTAAACCAACAAATTCTTCTATGATTGTTCCTTTAAGTTCATCTTTCATCTTACCAAGTATTTTCTTATTGACCTGTGGTATCTTATATCTGTTATCTTTAGAGTAATCACTCGTATCGAAGTAATCAATGTAGTTTTTCATGTCCTCGTACACATCTTCTGTTTGGATACGGTATATATAACTATCGGTATCTGTATAACATACTTCTATTTTGTCTTGGTATTTCGGCTTCATCACATTATAATGGAAGTCGTACATTAAATATTTTGACAAATCTAGAATTGACATACCAACATAAATCGGTTTGTTAAATTGCACTTTAACCTTGTTCATGTGAACTGCTACTAAATTTTCCGTAAAAACTGTAGTACTCTTATAATTCGGTTTTGCTACAAGCTTCTCGTACTTTTTCTCATCACTTACAAGTTTGATATTAACTCTCTTTCTAATATTTTCCATAGTCTTTCCAAAAACTGAATTGTTCATGAGCTTATAGAAGTCTTTTTCAAAGTCATTTGTTGCTCTAGTTCTCATTTGCGTGTTTAAATCAATATATTTCTTTAACCAATCTGATTGTTCGAACTCTATAACTCGGTGTATCTTGTTAAGTTTTAATCCAAGTGAAAGACATTGTTTTAGGTTTCGATAGTGAATTACATATTTTTCTTTGTCATATAGGGTTGTTAAGAGTTTTGATTGTTTTGAACCAGGCGGGCATATATTTTGAGGAGCTAATGGATAGTCTTTGTGATAGTCATGTAATTCTTTAGGATATTCAAGATCAACTTCTAATATGTAACCAGTATCAGAATCATCAGGTATATTTGCGAAATCTATTTCTTCAATCTCATCTTCACTTAACCATCTAAATCCCTTATACGGTAGATATTGACTCATTGCCCACCCATACAAGTTATTGGCATCTAGATACATTAAGTAAGAATCTTCTTTATCCTTATCGTAATCTTCCATATACTTATTGCTTGCTTTCACATATCTTTTTGAGCATTGACTAATCCCACCTCTTATACCTTTCTCTACCATTAATACCATATCATAATCCCACAACAGCTCTAATTTTATATTTGTCATCTTTAACATTGCATCCCAAGCTAAACCTGGTGCTGTCATATACCAAGCTGGATCAAGATCATAAGCTTTAAGACATGTTTCTCTAAAGTTCTCAAACACATCTGCTAACAATAATACATCTGTTTTCAAATATAAATCATGGTATTGTCCGAGATTCTTAATGTCAAATGTTTCCCACACTTTCTTTGGATGCTTATAATCCTCATCGCTTATATGTGTGTTGTTAAGCTTGTTGTAGAATGCTTCCTTTGGTGGTAATTTTCTTTCTCTAAACCTATCCCAATTGTTAACATAATCATATGGGTAAACACCTTTTCTTATCACAAGTTGAAACTGTTCTTGATTAGGATAAAAGTGTTGGGTATGTATGATTTGCTCGGGTTTCAAGTTCGATGACAATTTGTCTAAACTGCAAGCCATAAATCTAAATGAATCTACAAATTTCAGTTTAATAGTTCCAACCTTTTTACTGAATGATATGTATCTTTCCTCGTTATTGGGTATTAGATCTATTTCTTCTTTATTACATCCAAGCTCTTTTATAAACAAGTGAGAGTCATATCCTGTCAAGTTATGTATGATCACTGGTACAAACTTTGGTACTTTGACTTTTAAATTGCAGTTATTACATAGAGGTGCTACAAACTCTCCTGTTATATGATCGTGATGTTTAACTTTGTGGTTTTCTGGTGTATATTTTACTTTACAGTAAGAACAGGATTCGGATTGGTTGAACTCTTTTATCTGTTTACGTGTTAATGGTAGTTCATTATTTTGACTATATATGTTTGATATTTGTTTGGTTTCTTTCTTTAACATTCTTATGAACTTCTTAGCTGCATCTTTACCTCTATACACAACAGGATTGGTTTTACTTCCATCACTCTTTACTACATAATAACAAAATCCAGATGGTTTGTGTCGTTGATATTTTTTGGTATATGGCTCGTTATCTGGATAACATTCTTCACAACCCATAACTTTATGTAACAAACATTCAAAATCAGCATAAATCACAAATGGCATTTTCATTATGTATTGGTAGTTTTTAAATTCAACGCATTTACCTTTTTCAGGCATTATTATTTTTACTGGCTCATTTAACGAACAATCTTGCTTATGTTTATTTAAAGCGTTTTGAGAGTAAAAGTATAACAAACATCTGTCACATAAATATTTTCGAGCTCTCTTTTTAGTTAATTGTGTACATACTAGTCTGCTTAAATCCTTAATCCAACAATAGTGTGTTTTAACTTGGTCTTCATTTTGTTCTTTTACATATAATAAATTGACATGATTTTCTTGCTTGTTTTGTGTGTGATGTAGTATATAGATTGAATAGTCTTTATCATATGCATAAACATTTATAGAAATATTAAGTAATTTTTCAGCTCTTGGAATATCGCATAGTTTTACAGGAAAATGAATATTTTTTATTTTTTCTTGTAAGTATTTGACAGCTTGCTTGTACTTGGAAGGTCGTTGTGGATCTTTATTAACTGGGTATAGTGCAGAACAAATTGAATATAAGAAACATTTTTCATCTTCATTCTTTACATTAATTACTGCCTTTTTGTTTTGAATTTGTTTAGGTAATTCTATGTATGTTGATCCTCTATATGGTGTATATTTGACGATTGCTAGTTGTAAAAAGTTAATGTTTATAAGAGTCCAGCCAGAACCTCTAGCTTGGAGCTCATCCATTCTTGTTCTTAACCTTTGTTTCACCTTAGTTATTTCTTCTTTCAAATTACTTGATCGATATATTTCTTGATTTTCAGTGTTAAAATAGAAGTTTTGAGTTTCTTCACCTTTCTTATATGTACAACTTATATAAAGATTAGCTTTCAATGAACTATGTTTACTTAAGCTAATTTGTAATCTGTTTGATATAGCTTTAGATGTTGCAGTAATATATTGTTCAAGTGGATCTTGTGGTTTGTAATCTGTTGTAAATCTCCATGTTTCTAATCTCGATTTTAATGCAATGTTCTGCTGTTTTACATCGATTGGTATTGATTCAACTTTGATTCTTGGTTCTTCAAATACTTCTTGTTTAAAGGGGAATATATTTCTAATCTGCTTTCTGCTTTGTTCATCGTCATATTGTTTAAGAAGGTCTATCAGTTCTGCTTTTCTTAATCGGGAATATCTTCTGATTCCCCTCTCTTTACATTGTCGCCTTAACTCTACTACGGTAAATTTACTATAATTATTCATCTTATTTATTATATAGAAAATCTTCGTTAGTACTCTTCACCGGGTTATTTCAGTTCATTTTCATTTGTCCTAGTACAACGCTTAACATTGTACACCCCTGCTATTGTCTACATATTACGCGTTGTATTAGAACACGGCTTTTATGGGATTAACCCATCAAAGTCACATATACACATTTAAAACTGAATCATTTTTGTAAGCTTACTCATCATCATCATCATCAGCATCATCATAATCATCACTACCATATTTATATTCATCATCACTACTCAAATCAGATGTTTTTTGTTGCATTACTAATAACTTTTTTTCCTTTAACAGTATTTGCTTCTCTAGTAGTGTTGGTAAGAGTTTAAGATCATGATGAATTAGTTCAAGTCTATCATGTAATAAATCAAGTTTTTCTCCATATTTGTTATATAGAAAACCAACAAAAATGAGATAAATTTTAAAAAAATGTTTTTGTGGATTAACGCGGGGGCATTGATTCAACGTCCCCTTTAGATGTGAGAAAATACTTAACAGATAGGGAGCCCCGATCGGTGCTACCAAAAAAATATACCAACAAAAAATGAAATAAATTTAAAAATCTAAGAATAAAAACAAACATGACTAGTGCTAAGGAAATATTATCTTACAAACCTGTATTTGATTGTGTATGTAAATATTTAGATATTGGTGGTTATAATGATGAAGAGAAAATAAGTTTTAGCGTATCCTTAGGTATGTTAGATCATTTGTTCAAGAAGGCCACTAAAGAAAACAACTCATTTCTTATACAAAACATTCTCTATGCGAACGTTATGAACTTGTCTGATGAAATATTAGATTCACTGACTAATGAACAATGGTTATCTATAGGCTATGATGATTATGAGGAGGAATATAACTATGATCACATTACAGAAGACTTCATACGCAAATATCTGCAGAAAGTTAATTTGAGTGAAATATGTTTATGGAAAAATTTATCGGAAGAGTTTATAAGAGAATTAGCTGATAAAGTTGATTGGGAGATTATTTCAGGAAGCCAAGACTTATCAGAAGACTTTATAAGAGAATTTGCAGATAGAGTTGATTGGAAAGAAGTATCGTATAACCAAAAGCTATCTGAAGACTTTATTAATGAGTTTATAGATAAAGTTGATTTTGATGCTATATCTTATAAAAACAAACTCTCTGAAGCCTTTATACGAGAACATGCAGATAGAGTTAATTGGTGGTACATATCTGGAACTAAACAATTATCAGAAAACCTTATAAGAGATTACGCTGACAAAGTAGATTGGGAAATGATTTCAATGTCTCAAAATTTAACAGAAGAATTTATTGCAGAGTTTGAAAGCAGAGTTTATTGGGTTAACATTTCAACTTATCAAGACCTATCTATAGACTTTATATATGCATATAAATATTTTGTGGATTGGAGAGCTATAATAAGAAAGTATCATAATAATCCCAATTTAGGCGATATGTTGAATGTAGCATTCGCTGTTGCAGCAGAGGGTAATGTATAACACTTAAATTGTACTTTGATGGGTTAACCCATGAAAGCAATGGTATATTTAGTTTCTCGTATTTTTATACTTAAATGTCTCTTAACTGAATAAACCTGTCAACAAGATCTATATCACTTAAATCTGTGTTCATATGCGAACCGTGCCAAGTTATTCTATCATCATATCTTTCTTTAGCTCTGTTGTATAAGTTGATAGAGTTTGGATCGTCGACGTTAAGCAGAATACTCATACTTGGATACTTAAGTTTGAGTTGTTTAATCCTACTTTCGTAATTGTATGTTTGTACTCTTCCAACCCAATACTTATATCGTTCTATTCTTTCTTTTTGATCTCGTTCTTCTTCGTCATTAGGGATGCGCTCGAGTCGAGACATGTCTCGAATCTCGACTCGAATTCGAGTCGAGATTCGAGTCGAGACACACTTTGTAAAATTCGAGACGAGTCGAGACAAACGTATTTCTCGACTCGAATTTTCGAGTCGAGACACGAGTCGAGTCGAGACGGCTCTTAAAAATCTCGACTCGACTCGAATGTCTCGAAAATCTTTCTATAATTTTTAATATTATTTTGAAGAAAGTATTCACTCAGAAACAGCCTTGAAACCAATTCCAGCTTTTATTCCTTCAGAAAGGTACAGAACGCATAAAATTAATAGTTAATCTTTAAAGATCAAGATTTAATTTTCAGCTCAATTCAGTTAATTAGAACTAATAGTTAATGTCGTTGTATTTGGTTGTACTGCAAATATAATGATAATAATAATAATAGTTGATTATCTAGTTTGTATAAAACTATTATCCGTAGTCTAAATCTAGTTTGTATAAAACTATTGCAATAAAGTGAACTTCATAAATTCTCTGAATGAGCAGTTGGTAGTCTATAGTAATTTAGCATAGTTATAATTATTGTGTTTTCGTTCCAATGAACGCAATAGGGTTACGTAACTTCTGGATTATTCGCTTGCCCAACTATTCTGAGGCTTTAATATGTTGCAGCATATCACGAGCTACGGATAATATATAATGTAACATTTGTTGTACATCACATATTATGATACGAGACTATTTTACATAGTATATCTTATCTAATATAAATAAAATAAAGAGTTTGTTTGTGTCAGTTCCTGGTTCGACTGAAGGATGGAACAAATTGCAATGAGCGTTTTTGGATCCTACTTTGTGTAGTTGATTCATCATAAACTTCGTATTTGATACGGATATAAACTAAAAACGTACAAATATAAATCTAAGTCATTCAAATACCTTTAAACAAAAATTGAATATATGAAAGAGTCATGTTATTTCTTTAATACAAGTACATGAATACAGTTAGCTTCTCTTAATGAAAATAAGTGGTGGTTGGTCTTTAAAACGAGTGTGGAAAGATTAGTAAAGAATCTGGCATAATTTAGAAAAATATATGGTAATTCAGGCCAGTATTTGGCATCATCGATTGTCTCAAGAGTGGCAACCCTGACTTAAAGGTTTCGCTTCGAGAATAATGGATTCTCTGGGATATACAAGTCGAGTTGGAGCAGTATTCTCTATAACAAGCTTTGAAGCAGGCAGCATATCTGTTGAAATAAGTTATTTCTGAGTATATGAGTGGAATTCAGAACTATTTTGAGTCAGTTCGACTTGTTTCTAGTTAAGGCAAGGTAAATCAATCCCCGGATAGAAAAATAGATTACTCTTATGTTATTTCTTAGTAGGGAACATCTAACATTTTCACGGGAGACAGTGTCTTTTTATGGATATTGACATTTCCACGTATATTTAAGATTGCTAGCAATACCTGGTTTCCATAGTAACGGAGCAAGTCATAGGGATTTTAGAGTGAGAGCCTTATTTGAATTGTGAGCAAGAAGGAACCTTGTTTACGAGGTTCAAAGACTGTTTTAAACAACAGTCTGACTGTATTCAACTGAGTGTGAACTTAAAGAATACTGGACTAGTTCTCGATGCGAACCTAACCTCAAACGAAGATTCTGCTGAAGGCGCTTCACTTCTCTGGTGAGAGGAATTTTCTTATATTCAACCAACTCAATCCTATAAGTAAAAGAATTAGCCTTTTTGATGGAGAGTCTGTTTATAGACCATTCCATGTTTAGGACTTTAGGCCAGACAGCTTTCTGATTATTGAAATTGTCTTTAAGATGTGAGGGAGTATGATGTAAGAAAACACATGTTCTGCTCTCTCATGATTAAAGCACAGCTTAGCTGCGTTAAAGAAAATCGATTTGAAGTTATGGTTTTATGAAGGCTTAAGTAGGCGACTTCTTCTCCGGACTGAAAAGTTGGTCTTTTATTTCATGACAGTTAACTTAAAGGAAATTCTTCTCAAATCAGAGGACAGTGGAAATCTTTTATTTATCAAAGTTTCCCTAAACATGTGGTATGTACTACTCTGTGCTTGTTAATTACCCTAGACAAACTTACCGGGCAGTTCAAATTTTTACAGGTAAAGAAAAGATTACGAGACTAATAGTTATTTACTATATGTTATTTTAAATGTGACACTAGTAGCAATAGAAGCCACGAACTCATTTTCTTTTCTTCTCTTTCTTTCTTTTTTTAATCGCACACACAAGAACACCTGTACACCAAAACGATCATGTTCGACAATGTTCCTGGGTTCATTGCGTGTTTCTATCTCTTGGTAGATGAATGTTCGTCCAGAATCACTATTGGAAATCGGGTTGCAGACCGCGAAATGCATGTTTAACCCTTTGAGACCTGGTGGTAACATTTGCGTACATCATATTTTAAGATTAATATAATTAATCTGGAGGATTCAAAATGGCTCTGTTTTCATGTCAGTATTCCTTGAACTTGTCTAAATCACTTTCCGCTATTTCTCTGATGCTTTCATCTGTTGTCAGGAAGCAACGTACATTTCTTGTAAAGTACTTCCAGAGGCTATCACGATGGATAAAGCTCAGCCACGTAGGCTGTTTTATTCTTGGCGAAACAAACTATTTGCAATAAATTCTCCTTCTGCTTTAGTGATTCACTATGATCTTTTGGATTAATGTAATTTTGTATTTTGGATACGTATCTCAACCCTAGTGGACGCAAAATGTTTCATCCATAATTCTCTAAATATGACTTCTGCAAAGAAATTGAAGGATGTATTTCATTTGTTAAGTCAAAAAAAAATAATAAGACAAACTAAAAATAAAATCGGAGAGTAAACAAAAAATCAGGGCTGAAAGGGTTAATATGTGGTTACTGGGTAGCAAAATTAATTTATGAATTCAGCAAGTCTAAGAAAAAGTAATTGTCCTATGAAAATTAAATTCAGTGGCATACGTAAAAGGGTCCCAGGTTTTAACACCCCTTGAGCAAGACATGTAAAAATAAACATTTGCCATGTTAAGATGTGTATACAAACATGCCAAGTAATATGGAATTGAACTCAAACCCCTTGATGGAATTCTGTGTACGCCATTGAATAAATTTTATAGGAAAACGTAGTCTTAAAATATACTGATACTTGAAATGGAATCTAAGATTTTGATTACTTGGCTTTATAGTTGCTTCGAGATTTGTTGTTGTTTGTTGGAGTGTAGTGTCTGTTTTCAGCACAGAGGCTATGTGAGACGGAGACCTACAATTTTAGGTGAAATTCGATTCACAATAGAGTGTTAAAAATCTTAATGCTCTCCATCTAGAGTCGAACCCCGGGACCATGTGCATCAAAGGCACACACGCTCCCCACTAGAATAGCGGGGAGACGCCACTGAGCCACTGCGGCCGCATTTCCTACCACAAAAATCTTCCATACTGTGTCATAAGTTTTGGTTGTGAAAGGAAGTTTACAGAAGGAATTTGTTGCAGATAAAATCTTCGGCTTCTCACTCCTAATGACATAAAAAATGTTCCAATTCAATACAAAGGTTTTTAATTAAACATTACCCACTGTGTTTCTTTCCACTTCCGAAGATTTTGTTTGGCAATAAAATGATACCGGTCACGTCAAACTACTGTTCTGTCAGAGACTAAGCTGCACTTGTATGACCACCTAGAAATCTGGAGATGATTCATCAAACAGGTTTCCATTTCTTTTTCAGATGTAACAATATACATGTTAACAACAAGCAATATATATACAGTATCACAATCTTGTGAGTCCTTTGTGTATGTATAGTAACGAACACGCTTCGTTTGGCAGGGACTTTCGTAATTCCTGGCAGGGACTTTCGTAATTCGAATTGCACATTAACTTGTAATAAAATGATAGATTATAATATAGCATACCGGTATTCCTAACCCTAACTCCCAATCTATTCACCAGTCCATCTCTCTAATTGGGGTCTGCGGTGGCTGAGTGGTAGAGCTCACCTATGTTTCTGGTTTGACCCCAGTTCCCACCAAATGACTCTTATGGTGGACAAGCATTGTGTGTTTACATTTTCTTGGGGTTATTCCGTTTTATCCCAGTACCTACTTTCCACTGTTTCGTTCATTATCATCGTCAACGTCTCCTGTTGCTTCGGAGTATGATTATGGGACGTTAAGCTTCAAAATAATATTTCTAATCTACATTTTTCAAAACACTGTTTAGATACACATGAAAATGGAACTGGCCACTCTATTAATGTTCTGTATGCCTTCCCGTTGATCTAGTCGCTAACGCGTGCACTTTTTGTGCATTTGATTCCATGTTAGATTTCCAATGAAAGAATATTGAATTTCAAGGTTTTAAGATTCCATCTTAAATTTTAGGTGCAAGTCTCACATAATCTCCTACTGAAAAGAAACGCAAAACTTCAAGCAACAACAACCTGTGATCTACGGAAACGAGATAGTAGCTCTACTTAGCTACTTTAAGATAAATGGGTTAGAACGCACCTTGAGGCACATAAGATTTTTCATCTCAATTCTCGTCTATAGATGATTAATATCTTTTTAAATTCGAGAAGAAATGAGAAATTCCACGAGTCTCGTGGCCAACTCTAATACACACAAGTCCTGGATATCAAACAGTGTTTTAGTGTTAGTTAGTGTTACATGATTTATAGTATAACTACTATACATTGATAACGTGATAATAAATATAATATAATGGTATATCATACCTTTCATGAACGTGAACCTCAAGTGATGCAGAAGGACTTAAAAAAACTTCCGGACCAAATTCAGAAATAAAAAACAGCATAAAGTTTGTACATAAATTTACGACGAGATTAGAGGAGGAAAAACTTTTCGAGAATATAGAGAAGGCGCGAAAAAATTCATCGAAAATTGAGACGAGACAACAATTCTACAGGCATTTTCATAAAACAAGAGAGGAAAACATTACTTGTTGTGCTTCATCTCGTCCTAAACACTAGTGCGAAACCGGGCTCTGCTGTTGTGATCGATTTACAGGTCTTGAGACGAAAGTAAGAAGGGACTTACGCACACAGTAAGTAAAAACAATTAATATGCCTGTAACTTTCCCCCAAATGGGTGTATCTTAAAACTAACCTTACCATTATTTTTCTAATTAAATTCTAGCCCGAAATTATGTATCATATTACCCTATTCCCATTTTGAAAACCTTACCTTAATTCAAAATGGCGGATTTCAAGATGGCTGCCATCAAGGTCATATCTACCATACGACTTCCCCCCAGGACATATGTATCCACATGGTTTTTCTTCACTTTTCTTCATTAACGCTCCGTTTACAAAGGGTAGTAAGGGACTTCTGTAGTAATCTCTAATAACCACATCACAACTCTTAAAAGTTATTGAAAAAAATAGAAAACATGCACCATGGCAAAAATTTGTCATCACAAGTAATGATGCATACATGCCTTCTATCAGCAAAAAAAGTTTCATTGAAATTGGAGCTGGACATTTGAGTGATGTCCCTTGTGAGATGTGATTGAACGTGACGTCAGAACACATCGCCCCCCCCTACCCGGAATTTACTGGAATTAGGTGACCTGAGTGAGCACATGTGGTGCCAGCTCTCTCCAGCGACCTATCAAGGATCATTGCGTGTATGCCAAGACGTGTCGCCGTTTTTATCCATGCCAAAAGTCGACATACTGACAATTAGGTAGTTAGTCATGATGGTCTGGCTGATGTGTGCGTATATTTTAACTCGCACATTTTGTCTCGACTCGAATTTCGAGACGTCTCGACTCGAATTCGAGTCGAGTCGAGACAGAGACTGTCGAGTCGAGACACGAGTCGAGACAGAAACATATTTTCGAGTCGAGACACGAGTCGAGACAACATTTTCTCGAGACGAGTCGAGACAGGCTTAAATCTCGACTCGACTCGACTCGAATGCATCCCTATTCGTCATAGTAAAAAAGTATATTTTCAAGTTGTTCTTTAGTAAGGTTTTTCTTGATAATGAGTAGCCTATGTATCTTTCCTGGATCTTCTGTATATGGTGCTGCAACTGTTTTAAGATAATCAACCTTCTAGTTCTAGTTCTTGATTGTGCAAACGTAATTCATCCATTTGTTGTTGTATTTTTTGCATTTGTGTTTGGAGTAATTCGTTGTTGTCTTGATATTGTTGAAAGTCTTGAAGGAAGTAACTTTCGATAATATCATAGCACTTGTCGTAAAAATCATCTGATAACCAATTGGCGATGTCTAGTATTATCTTCTTGTAAACATATGTGCCTGATATGGTGTTATTGATCTTGTTACCTGCTAATTTGACTTCATATGATGCTTGTTTGAAACCCTCGGAATTCCGATGATTAATTTTCTGCTCATAGTACCTCATTCGTCTTTTGGAACGTATATTTTCAAGCCAATGTTCGAGTTTTTTGCCTCCAGTCTTACACAACTTAGTAGCGTTCAAATATCCAGTGCTCTTATCTATAATCAGTTTAAAGTCGCCAAAAATCCCATACCAATAGTTATCTTTGATCTGTTCATAGCAAATATAATTTAAACTAAGAGGACTATCCATAGTACCCATATTTATTATATAGAAAATCTTTATTTTTAACTTCATTTTCGTGGGGTCCACCAGCACTGGACCCCTTTCAAACATGCATACGTCGCTTCTTTGAAGTGGTCTATATCTAGACCGCTTATCTTTTCTGAAATGAGCTTGTCTTCTGATGTTTTGTTTTGTGTCATGATGATGTATTTTGCAACCGGAAAATCTTCCGTTCGGGAGTTTGTTTGTGTTTCTTCGTTAAACGCGTGTATTAGGACACTTGAGAATGTCCTGGAAAACGCGACCTTGATTTGTTTGTATGTAACTTTGTTTTGGAGCGACCCCTCGTATATATGAGGAGTCGCTTATTTTTTGATAATTTCCACAGCCGGAATACCGGCCCTGGAAATATATGTTATGGGGGTATCGTTTCGTTACCCCCTTATCTCGTTCAAACTATCCTTTTATGGCATAATAACCATAAAAGACAAACATTTATATTTACACTACAACATTACTCTTATCTATCCAACTATTATGTGAATCATCAAACCCTAGCCATTTGACATATACTTTATCACCTTTCTTTCTCAACACTTTCTCCACCAAGTATTCATCTTTGTGTTTCGTCTTTAATAGTTCTGGTTCGTAAAATCTACCTTGCACATCCTCTTCTTCTAAATCTTTAATTCTATATGTAGGTGGATTGGATGGAATAACTTCACTAATAACAAATACTTCTGTTGACCAATTAGGTGTATATCCTTTCTCAAATAACCCTTTCGATTTACTTATACGAACATGATCACCTAACTTGTATTTAGGCTTAACACGCTTATATTCTTTTTGATACACTTTCTCCAATATTGTTTGCTCATTCTTCTTGTTAACTTCTATAGGTTTTAAACCAATTGTTCTATGAATTTGATGATTATACTCTTTAACTAGTGTTGGTAATATCTCTATCCATTTATAATTTCCTTGTGTTGTGAATCTTTTCCACATGTTCTGTTTAAGCGTTCGATTAAATCTCTCAACAACAGAAGCTTTCTTACCACTATAGGTTGAGTAGTGATTAATCTTATTTTCATCAATTAACTTCTTAAACTCTTTATTGTAAAACTCTTTACCTTGATCTGTTCGTAAGTTACTAGGTTTTCTCGTTCTTAATATGGATTCGAATGCTTCTGTAACATTCTTCCCACTCTTATCTTTAACAGGAACAGCAAACGCATATTTCGAGAACACATCTATAATCGTTAGCAAATATTTATAACCTTTATTGATTTTGGAAACGCCTTTTAATACTCCGCTATCCATTTCAACAAGATCAGCTTGCCAAAGATCATCGATACCTTTTATAACTACACTTAATCTGTCAAAGTTTTTTCTAGATGGTTTGTGAATTTCTTCTATAATGTCTTCTCTAACACCTTTACCTTCTTCTAGTCAATCAGGCTTTTTAACGAATCGGGTTTTAGTAATACCACATACAGAACAAATACCTTTCTTTAGATATCTTCCATTCTTTGTTTGTTCAATTCTAATAGTATCTTTCTTCGTATCTGTCGATTTCTTACACTTAACACAATACATCCTGTTTATTATATAGAAAATCAATAACTATCGCTGTTTAATATTATGCTATCAACATTCTCACCATCATCATCACTATCTTCGTCTTCTCTTTCTACATGCATAAGAAGCAATAGTAATTTACCATGTTTCAGATCAGAATCTTTAGATGGCCAAACTGCTAATTTATCATTTGTATTAAAGTGCAATGGAAAAGTTTCAACTAGAGAATCATTTAAATATATATCTATATAATACGTATTGTAAGATGACTCTATATGCATTATCCTACCTTTATAAAGAAATTTGTATGTGATAGATAGATTATGTATTAAAAAGAACGGAGTTTCAACATTTTCTGATATCAATCGACTATGAAGCTCTATAACATAACTCCGTTTGATGAAGTTAAGCTCTTCTTTCAACATAGCAATATCTTTTCTCACAACTGTATTATCTAACTCTGATGTCATTTTAACATTATCAAAAATATCCATATTTATTATATAGCAAACGTCTTTAGGAAAGCTCTCTTTCTATGTACATTACAACAAACAATAATTGTCCTTCTTCCATAGCAGAATTTTTATTTGGTTTAATCGTAATTATATCGTTCTTCTTAAAGTCAAAAGGTATCTCTTTAATCAAAGTATCACCCAAATATATATCTAAAAAGTATTTATCCAAACTTAAGTCCATGTGCATTATTTTCCCATTATAGAGAAATTTGTAACCATTAGAAAGATTAAATATTCTAAAGATTGGCTCCTTAACGTTTTTAGCTCTTAATCGATATAGTAGAGGCATGGTTTCTTTCTGCATAACCAATCTAGTAGTATCCATTCTAATCTTTTGAAAATCTTCTTTCTTTATGTATGTGTCTTGTAACGTTTCTAATGCATCTTCAAATCGTTTTCTATCGTTCTCTAATTGGGCTTCTATTGATCTAAATTGACTTACGCTAACAAGATCATTTAAATTCTCCAACAATTTTAATTTTTCTTCACTAATATCAACATCACCTTTTCTATCTTTAACATTACCAAATATATCCATACTCATTTATTATACTGAAAATGCCCATCCTAATTTTACAAAACATTTCTTTAACATCTCTATTTGTTTAGGTGAGTGTTTAAAATCAATATCAACATGAACATCATGCTTTTTCAACAGATAGTGCAATACACATTTTAGGTTAATAAACAATACTCTTTCCGGATACAGCTCCCTAAAGACCTCGTGTAAGTTTTCGAAGTCGTTTATAAGTGTTTCTTCCATATGTTGTAATTTTAATGGTTTTTGATCGGTAAGGTGATAGTGTATTAAATAGACATCATCATAATATTTTGTGTATTTGTTTTTCTTTAGTACTTCTAGAACATCTTTTGTTGATATTAAATCTCTTGGTATATCTCTAAGTTCATCATTTAACACCTTGAGCACCTCTTCGGGAATAATTCTATCCTGTAAAGCTTGCAAACGAGATAGCTGTAACTTAAATCTTTTTATAGTATCATACCATGGTTTTCTTACGCAAGCAGCTTTCGTTTCTTCACAAGTACTGTAAACCCAACCACTCTCTACAGAACAATCGTCACAAATGTAACTACTCATACCTTTTGTTAATGACTTACTACCACAATAACTGTTGTGTAATGGTCTAGAGCTATAATTCGACAACAAGTCCTTTAAGGTAATTATTGGACGTAACTTTTCCAACTCTTCTTCCGTGTACAAAAATTTTGGTATTAACCTTTTCCATAAATCAATAACATTATATACGTTGTTTTTATCTTGTAAGTCTATCTCGCTAACATCCTGAAAATAGTGATAAAAATTATAACTAACTAGTGGATCTAGTTCATCCTCATGCGTCTCAAAATAATCTAAAAATCTATTGTGTATAGCTTCCATATTTATCTTAAACAAAACTTTTATGGATACAAACCATAAAAGCGCTTAATCATTTTTAATCATATATATAACGTCGCTAAAAGAATACCCTTGATTTAGAAG
This sequence comes from Thermobia domestica, assembly GCF_964235325.1. NCBI lineage: Eukaryota > Metazoa > Arthropoda > Insecta > Zygentoma > Lepismatidae > Thermobia > Thermobia domestica. The sequence goes on along the minus strand of NC_137469.1, from coordinate 144,834,995 downwards.
ATTTAAAACCTTAACACACAGATGACCACATATAACTGAGTTAAAGTCTTGTATTCGTTCGTCATTGTAAAACAAGTTTTCGGTACCAAGATATTGTGCCAGTTGTTTAAGAGGAACACCACCATAAGAATCGAACACGTACTTTATGTTGTTATCTTTCCAATAGCATATCAAATGAGTACCAATGTTTTCTGATTTATCGAAGTTAACTACACCACACTCATGTACATGGGTTTTTTGTGGAAGTTCATCACTCATAAATACACCTCTAAATCGTTTTATCTTTGATTCTTTAACCAACCTCTCTATATCGAAGTTGGTCAATGGTTTTAGTTTTTTGACTTCTTTGGTTTACCTGCGCCCTGCTTTTCTTCCATAGCCATATTGTGTCTTTTTTGTTCTTCAAGTTCTTGTTTATTCTTCTTAGCATCCAGTACAGTTTTAGTAATCGCTGCTGCACCACCTGCTAATGAGCCAACTGCTCCTAAAGCTGCTAAAATGGCTGGAATTGTAAAGATAAAACCGCCAATATGCTCTTTCTTAATCTTTTTCATTTGTGCAGTAGTTAAAGTTAAATCCATTCCTTTACCTTCTTTAATTTTCTTAGATTTATCGTTAAGTTGTTTCTTTGTTAATACATGATCAATATTTAGATCCTTTAGTTCGTTATAAGGAACACTAAACATACAACCTTTAATAGAACACATCTTCCTATTTATCTACGAGAAAATCTTAGTTTGCAAAAGAACAGTTGTTGTTGCTCCACCAAAATCAATTAAGGAATCATTCTCATCTGTTATCCTTATCTCAAAATTGTCAACCTTGTCTTTGGATATAGGGAAAAATAATGGATAAGTAGGCTCGTAAATAATACTATGTTTGAACTCAGCATCTGTTTTAAATGATGCAATAATTCCTGTTTCTCTATGTGTGTATTCTGTATCTTTAACAAACATACTATCTGCAATATTACAGTGAACATTTATAGTATCAAACGGATGAAACTTTGGCAACTTACTTCCTATATGTGTTTTGTTCTTTTCTAAAACTTCAAAAACATTAAACCCGAGGACAGTGCCTATACTCCCAATTGTAACATCATTACTATTAGTTTCAATTTTAACTCTATTTCTTAAATGATCTTCTGATAATGTTATGTTGATGGATTGAGATTTTAAATATTCATTAAGACTGTTTAAGCTGTATTGCCCTTCTGGTATAAAAACTTGTCTATCACCATATGAGAAACTGTTTCTTTGTGTTGTTATGTTTGGTGTCAGATATGTACTGTAAAACCCAACTAGTCCTATACTTAAATAATTGCTCCTGTTGTCTAATTCGTAATGGAGTTTCTTCTTTAAAACAGAAGTATCACTCGTTAGCTTAAATACCTTAGCCATTTATTATATAATAAATGAATGAGTTTGATTTACCTAGAGATATTCCAAGAGAGAAAGTAATCAAGTTAATAGAAGGTGTCATTCAAAAGTTAGAATACAGTTTAAAGAAGAAAAAGAGAAAACTACAAATTGTTAAATATGCATACTACACTTTGATTACGTTATCGGTTATACTTTCTGCAACAACTGGGTTTATTAATATTTTTATACCTGTAACAATTTACTCGATATTAACAACGTCTCTTGCAACTGGAAGTGCTATAATAACAGGTTTGTCTTCTAAGTTAAACATAAGCAAAAGAAAAGACGAATATAAAACCATTGTCACTTGTATTAACCCATTTAAAGAACAGTTAGGGATGATAATAACACTAAATGGTGAAATGGATAGCGAATATATAAAAGATACGTTGCTTAAGATCAGAGAACAACTTAAAGATATAAGATCATAAAATTTGCCCCGCTGTATTCGGAGGTCCAAAATGTTAAGACATGTATATTTTTGGTAGCATCGATCGGAGCTCCCTATCTGTTAAGTATTTTCTCGCATCTAAAAGTATAAATACATCAGACCTCTTAATCTCAAGCACATACTACAAGAAGGCACTTGCTACGATCCTAACTCTATCAATCTATTTAACCGCCTCAAAGAACAAGAAGCTATGCAGATACAAGTCAAGCCCTTAAAGATAACGTAAGACCAAAGTTTGAGAGTAGATTTGAAGACCTGGAAACTACAAAGGGCGTCCGTAATCCGGACACCCCTTCCAAATGAACAACCTCACACAACCTTCATCAACGAACCGGGTCTGTACTAGTATTATGAGCAGAAAATTAATCATCGGATTTTTAAAGGTGAGCAAAACGCTCACCCCCTGATTTTCTCTATAATAAATGAGTAAGAAAACTATTAATTGGGATGTAAAAGAGATGATAAAAGAAACAACAACTAAGAAAAGAAATGGAGAACTTATACCTGATGATGTTCGATGCCTTATCGTGGGTCCGTCGGCGTGTGGTAAAACTTTTTTGCTATTTAACTTCTTATTACAGCCAGGTTGGTTAAACAATAATTACTTCTACATATATTCTAAAAGCATGAATCAGCCAAAGTATGAGCAGTTAAAAGATCGATTTGAAAAGGCAGAACTAAAGTTTAAGAAGCAAATAGCAACGTTCTTAAGCGGTAATCATTCTATTGTACCTATTGATGAATGTGAAAAATACTCTTGTTGTGTTTGACGATTACATTTTGGAGAATCAAGATACTGTTAGAAATTACTTTACAAGAGGTAGGCATAGACATTTAGACTGTTTCTATCTTGCCCAAACATATTCAAAAGTACCTAAACAGCTTATAAGAGATAACGTCAACTTCCTATGCATATTCAGACAAGATGATACTAATCTTAAACATGTGTATAATGAGTTTGTTGGGGGAGATATGTCTTATGATAAATTTAAAGAGATATGTTCAAAATGTTGGCAAGAAGATTATGGTTTTATAGTAATTGATATGACAAGGAAGGTAAACAATGGTAAGTATAGGAACAAGATAAAACACTTCTTAAACGTTTGATGTTTTTTCACGTTTGACGTTATAACGTTTGACGTTCTTTGACGTTTATTGACGTTTTTTCACGTTTATTGACGTTTATTGACGTTTGTTCGTTTGCTATACAATAAATGGATGAGAAAGAAATTGATAAGAATATTAAGTTGAAGGAGTTCTTGATAAAGGGCTTCAAATCTTGGAAGAAAGAAAGAGCAGGTATATATGATAAATTTAAGACGCAAGAACAACCTGTAATTGATGCTATTCAAAACTTGGGAAGTGAGATCAAAGAAGTAGCAGAACAAAATAAAAATCTAATAACTGAACTTGTTCCAGTTGCACATAAGACGGCTTCAGTAGATCCTAGTCTACTAGAAACACCTAAAAAGATAACTTATGATAGTTCTCCAAGTAGTAGTGATACACCTATAACGGGAGAAATAAAACAAATGAGAAAACAAATTAAAGACAAAGTGGAAGGAGTAGAACCTTTAACAACAGCACAGTCATTTGGTAAGATTGCGACGAAATATTATAGTAAAAGAAATGATACTGTGTTTGGAATAAGAACTGTAGAAGAAGATGGGAAAATAATAAACAAGATAGGAAATTTGGAAGTTAAAGTGAATGGTGATGATTTGATAATTAATGGTAAAACTTATAAAGGAACAGAAGGTCTATGGGAATTGTTAACGACGAATACTAGCAAAACCATGAAGATTATGATGATGATGATTTTGAACAGTACAAGGAAATAATAATAGACTCAGATGCTCCCTTCCAAAAATATAATCGAGATAAAAAGGTAGCATCTAGTAGAGGTTCAAAGTACATTAATATTATCAAGCCTATTTGGGATAATTATATTAAACCATCTTTACCTCCAACACCGCCAAGAAAGAAAACACCAAGGTCTGGAGAAGGAATTAAACAATATACAGAGATACCTAAAGAATATGTATGGATGGATGACGTGAGAAAGCTTATAGATAGGCTAATTGTTATAGATGGAGAAGAAAAGGCTGGTAATAATAACTTTTACAATGAGAAAGTAGGTATAGTGAGTATGATTAATAATAAGGTTTCCCAATTTATTCCTAATGATCCAAAAGGTATAGGTTATTTGATTAAGATCTTAAATACATTACCACCACGATTCTGGAATGATGAGAAGCTTGGAAAAGGGTTAGTAAATGATTTGATTAATAAGCTTCCAGTTGAATTACATATTCCAGGTTTTAGATTTTGCGGGCCTGGGACTAAGCTTCAAGAAAGGTTAGAAAGAGGGGATGAAGGTATTAACCCATTAGATGAGGGTTGTACAGAACACGATATATACTACAGAGACAATAAAGATACAGAGTCGAGACATATTGCAGATAAGGAACTAGAAACTAAAGCATGGAAAAGAGCGTTTAGTAGCGATGCATCAATTGGTGAACGATTAGCTGCTTTTGGGGTTGGTACTGCTATGAATGCTAAGGTTAAGTTGGGATGGGGATTATAAGTTTTTGATTGTTAATATACCCTTCACATGTGAAGGGCCAATGATTCTTTTATGGGCATATCCCATAAAAGCGTTGTTTCAAGATTTTCTTTATAATAAATGGATAGTGTTGAGAGTTATGAGTTACAGAGTTTTAAAGCTAACACAAGAACATTTAATAATTTGAATGAAGCTAACAAAGATATTAAGTTCGATTTCGACGTGGGTGATGGGTTCGTACATCCACACAAAGCAGATTGTCATATGACTTTTGAAGTTGTTGGTGCATCAGCTGGAGGAACATTTGGCGCAAATGATACTATAAAACTTGTAGATAACTTCTTCCCATTCTTCTTTTCTCAAATTGAGGTTAGAAAGCATGGAGTTGTTATAGATAAGATTGAGCTACCTGGAATAACATCTACAGCTGTCGGAACATTAAAGATTTCCAAGCCAGAAGTTGAATATTTAAAACAAGCAGGATTTGAAACAGATGATAAACTTGGTCTAAGAAAGGACTTTAGTGTTTTGTACCCATTAAGATTAATTCCAGGCTTCTTAAGTGATTACAAAGAGGTTATGTGGAAAGGCGGATTGAGAATAACATTTACAAAAGCTAACAACAATAACGATGTCTTGTACAAATGGACTGGATCAGGGGCAGCTCCTCATGATGGAAAAATAACAATAAATAGTATGGAGATAAGAATACCTATTGTTGAATACGAATCTAATTATGAAAACAAGTATAAGTTGAATATTCTTAAAGAACCAAAAATCATGTTTTCATTCCATACTTATCAATGTGTTCAAAAGACTGTTACAGGTTCTTTCTTGGAGTTTGATGTTACTAGTCAATTTAATTCTAGACAATTTGATATGCCTGATTTCGTAGTTGTAATGTTCCAAACTGATAGAAGTGGCAAACAAACGGCGGATGCAAGTAAGTTTGATCATTGTAAGGTAAAGAATATCTATCTTAAGAATGGGAGGAATGAGGTATTTCCAAAAGAATCAAGAAACTTAGATATTGCTAACAAGGATTATTTTAAGATGTATGAAGATTACACTGCATTTAAGAGAATAACATGTGGCAACACCGAAATGTACTATGATCCTAAAGAGTTTATAGATAACAGACCAATGTATGTGAATAATTGTAGTAAGAGGAAAAATGTATCGTAAATGAGAGAACAAACATAAAGATTGTTGTAGACTTTGCAGAAGCTGTGGCTGCTGATACCATATGTTATGCGATTTTAATTGGACGAAAGAACTTTACATGACCCTAAGAATGAGAAAGTAGTAGAAGTGTTTTAGATAGTTAACAAAATATCAACAGACATATAGAGATTTTAAGGGTGAGCATTTTGCTCACCCCACGGTTCAAGAATCTAAGGTCCAGTATTACTGGTCCTTTATCAGTTAGCCATAGGCGACTTTAAAGGGTATCGAAAAGATACCCTTGCATCCTCAAACTGTTTTCATTAACGATTGTTTTATGGAAGTTTTTCCATAAAACGAAATTGACAAAAATGATTAAATATTTTTTGGTGAAGATAAAAATTGAAGAGTGACCGTTGATTTTCTATATAATAAATACGATGGCAAAACACGTTGATTTTTTAAACAAGCTTGGAAGTCTTGAGCAGAAACAAGTTGTTGGATTAAGAGAATTAGAATTAAATACAGAATATAAGTTTGTGAAAATTGAAAAGATTAAAACTAAGTTTGGAAAGAGCATTTTGGTCGAGTGTGAGATCAAGTTTTTTCTTCCACCTAGATTTACAAAACACTTAACAGATAAAATGATTGATGAGATCGTTAAAGATGGAATAAAAATCAAATACACTGGTCTAAAAGAAAACTATCCAACTGTTGAGTTCTGTATGTAAATCCAAAAAATGAACAAAAATGAACAAAAATATGTTGTCAGAACCAAAAAATGGAGTGATTATAAATGGATCCTCAAAAAAGTTCATTCTTACTAATAACTTTAATGTAATTGTAAAAAATGTGCAAACCGAAGTTCAAGTGGTTTTTGATATTAACGGTTGTCTATTCAGCTTGAATTACGATCAGTGGACAGAGTTTAAGAAATCATTGTTTTCTATAGTGAACGAGGTTAACAGAAGATTCCATTATCAGTATCCGAACTTGTAATTTTGAGTATGTTCTAAGTGTTTTATGGTTATAAAGCCATAAAACTGAGATCTTTTAAACATGCACAATGCATAAGGAGAAGCAGTACTTTTGAATGTCATTCGAATTTTAAATATCCATACATAAATAAGAGATTTTATTTGAGTTTTTAAAAAATATCCTTAAAGTTATGCAACCTACAATACATTCAAAAAATTTAAATTTATTTCTCTATTGATTGACGTTTGAATTTTCAAAATTGGTTAATATTTGATGGTTATAGCCAATTCAAAATTTCGGGAATTTTTTACGGGTTTATTTTTGAGTTTTCGGGAAAATGTTATTCTTTAAAAAAGTCTTAGAATTTTGTGGTCATTATGTTAGTATTTTTTATTTTTCAAAAGTAACAATAATTAGTGAAATTATTAAAAATTAGAATCGCATCCTTGAAGGTAGGCAACCGGTTATACATGAAAAAATAGTACTTTTAAGTCTCTATCGATTGTCGTTTGAATTTTGAAAATTGGTTAATAAATAAGGATGGTATAAGCATTTTTCGTGTTTGCCCCTGAAATTTCAGAAGTTATGCACCCCGCAACAGTTACCCCTGTAAAGTATGCAACCCGCAACACATATATGGGCTATCCAAAAATGCAATCAGATTGCCAAAATATTCAATAGGAACCAAGATATAGATAATCTTATTGTTATATATTTTGAATTTACCGCTTCTATACTCATGCTCTCTTTAAAGGATTGTATGATGGTAAGAGAACCAAGAGATTCAATGTATTACGTTTTCTCCCCGAAGGAGACTACGTCACGGATTCAATGACGTCATGTATTACGTTTTCTCCCCAAAGGAGACTACGTCATTGTACAGCTCCCTCTGTCCACTGCTAGCTAGAAGCTCTGTTGAAGGAAGAGGCTAATGCATATATATGTATGTTGATATGAGAACAAGGAAAGAGAATCGGATTAGACAGTCCTGTGCTGCTAATGGAATCGTTCAAAATGAATCAGTGACAGATCACCTGATCTGAAGTAGATATAGTATTTGTATGTATTCCTTCTCATTGAGTTTTTAAAGCTAATTATTAACGGATTTTCATGATTCAAGTGTCAAATGAAAGCTTATAAACTGGAGATTAAGATGTAAGTTTTTATGATTTTAAATGTCATAAAAGTAAATTCAATCTCATTTTAACATTGTAATTATGGGAATACTTTGCGTTCTGTAACTTTGAATAATTAGCTGGCTCCTTCTGCGCTAGTTAAAAATATTGAGAGCAGGAAAATGCGCCAGAAGTAACCACCCCTAACTACTGGTAGCCCCTCCCCATGTCCGATTCAAAAGAAAATTATCTCAATTTTTTGTACATCGTTTGTACAGTAATGCCCAGGCGAAATTTTGTTTCTACGCTATCAGGGGCGTCGACAGATCGAAAAAAATGGGTACTGTCTAAGTGGTAGCCTCAGCATGTTCGATTGAACCACAAATTGTCGCGATCGTTTATACATCGTTTGTGCAGAAATGTGCAGGTAAAATTTTCGTTTGCACTAAATAATATACGGATTTGAGTATTTTTAATATTTGACCTAGAATTGAAGAAAAGGAATGGGGATTGCAATTATTATAATTATGTATATACAGTGTGTCACATTTTTGTTCGTACAGGCGAAAATTTTCAAATGTCAGCAAGAAATTTGACGTTAAATTTAATTATTTGTTCAAAACGACTTGTATTTTGAAAAAAAGCACATATCGATATTAACTAATAGTAAACAAAAAACAAAATATGTTTTCCTTCGTACTAATATTGTTCACTAAACAAATACTTCGTCCATTTTATGTCACATTTTTGTTCGTACACTTGAGAATATAGTATCAAAAGGTATAAAACTAAACCCCAACAACTGAAAATTTAATATTTTGTGGCATATCCTCTTGCTTTGATGACCATTTGACATCTTACACGCATAGAGTTAACAAGGTCTTTACATGTTTGAGCACTGATTGACTCCCATTCTTGCATCACTACCCTCTTAAGCTCGTCTTTCGAAGAAACCCCGTGTTTACCCACATTACGCTTTAAAGTAGCCCATAAGTGTTCGATGGGGTTTAAGTCGGGGGACTGAGGAGGTATTTTCAGCAACTTTGGTACATTCCATACTAACCACATTCTATTAATTTCAGCCATATGTTTGCTGTCATAATCTTGCTGAAATATATTTTTGGCTCCCATCTGCATTTTTTGTGCACTTTGCTTTACATTTCGCTTCAAAACATTAAGGTACACGTGTTTGTCCATTATACCATCTATGAACTCTAATGTCCCTACTCCCTTGAATGACATGCACCCCCATATCATGACAGAACCACCTCCATACTTTACTGTGGGTGTTGTATTCTCAACCCTATCAGCTGTGTTCACTTTTCTCCACACCCTGCTTGCCCCATCTGACCCACATACGTTCACTTTTGTTTCATCGGACCAAATCACGCTGTCCCAGAACTGTTGGTCCTTGTCAAGGTGCTCTTTAGCAACTTCTTCTCGCAGCACGTCTCTTTCTGCTAACGAACCGTTTCTTACACGACACATTCTACCATGAAATCCATACTTGTGCAATACTCTTCGTCCAGTTTCATTACACATACGTTTGTTACACACACTTTCAAGCATTGGGCGGAGCTTTGGGACACTTAATTTCGGATTGCCTCTAATCTTATTCACCACAAAGCGTTCCTCGCGTTCACTTAGTTTCCTTTCTTTCTTCCTTCTCGGCATATTCTTTGTAGACCCATTATGTTTAAACTTATTAATTATGTACTGAACTGTGGAATGTGATTTCTTTACCAACGTACCAATCTTTCTCATCGAATACCCCTTTAATGCCAAATTTATGATTAGTCCTTCAACTCACAACTAACCTCTCTTCTCTTACCCATTATGATCACAATAGATAGACGATATGGGTGGGAATACGACCTTGATCACACTATCACAGCACAAGTGAGCTGCTAACATCCCTATCTACTGCCTTCTTCTTCGCATCGACGCGATTTGTATAATCATTGTTTTGGTTGAGGTGTAGTGTACGAACAAAAAAGTGGCGTAAATAACGGGAGGTTCTGGAAGAATAATTATTTTATTTCTTTCTTACATACATAAAAGCTTTGCAATCCTGCCATTAGCTTGCTTTTATATACATTTTACGAACAGCATAATATTTTAATCATTTTACAAAAATAGATAGACAGGTTAATGTTCTAAACACAAAAATGTCATCCGTACGAACAAAATTGTGACTAACTGTATATCAGGATTTGCTCAAAGTTAGAGATATGAAAGGTGTTATTTCGACTTCTCATTTCAAATGTTAAACCAAATATCGTGTTTTAACGTTTTTTGATACTTAACCTAGAAACTAAGAAAGGGGATGGGGCTACAGCTGTGTATTACCGGTTTTGCTGTTTAGCGATCAACGTTAACCGGTTTGAATAACGGTTGCTGAGATTGAAAATTGTACCTATTATAAGAACGCTAAATCGATTGCAAAACACCAGTTCTCGCTATCTTCTATTCTGATAATCGTCAATCTACTGTAAATGTATTAAACGGAGTGGATGAAACTTGTACAGACTTTAAAAATACCGTAGTTGGGAAGAGTAGAAGCTGAGGGACAGTCTGTGAACCGAATTCAGAAGCTGTCAATTTGCAAAGCGTGAAACACAAACTGTGTTGGTCCTTATTATTCCCATTTAAACATTAATTTGATTATTTTTATATGCCACTCTATGTCGATAACGGCTGAACTTGAACTTAAAACGGTATTGGGACTGTCACTATTCATCTCAGTCATCCCGGAAACTGTTCCTTCGACACTAATATCGTCTGTTTTCGATTATTCCTCCCTTGAACCCCCATGACGGTGGGGGCTAAAATGGTATTTAATTATCATCAGAAGTATCACTTTTCTTTTCAGACCCCCTGAACTATGGATTCGACACATTACTTTTACATGTAACCCCCATCACTCCTAGGAGGTCAGAGAGGGTTCGCAGAATATAGCGATCTTTATTAATTAGACGATAGCCTACTTAATCACCAATTTTGATTATATCTGAGCAGAAATTACCAAGAAATAGACTATCGCATACACACATATCAGCACCCATAGGAGGGTCAGAGGGGGTACCAAATATAGCTATATTCTATGGACTTGCTCACAAAATTTAGTTCATATCCGATCAGTATTTACGGAGAAATAAAACATCACATTCACACAGAGAGAAGGAGAGAGATAGACAAACCTACACACATCTGGTAGGAATCTATAAGTTCCCGTATTCATATGGCGGGAGCTAAAAATTATTCTTCATATTTACGTCATTGCTTATCCATATCAATTTCTATCTATTTATTAAATTGTGTTCATATTGTACATCTATTTATGTAGTACATTTATTTAATTGAACATGTGCAAAAATTCGCTAAGACATTCTTTTAATTTACAATAAATTTGAAGCAACAATTATTCAATTGAATATTATTTCCATATATTTTCCTACAGTTCCGTATATTTTCCTTCACATTATACCTTGTTATCATTTTTACTAAATTTCAAATTCAACAATAAAAGTTACAGGGATGGACAAAAATATGGACTTCCTTCATGCACATTACCTTCACTAAGAGCAAGTAGGACCGTGTGCAGAACGCCCTGTAGTCGACGGGGAATGGAGAAATACATTTCGCGTATGGTTGTCAAAGAGACTTTATATCATTCTTCCGCCAAAGTAGCGGAACGTTGTTATAGAGAGGACGGTGGTGGGTAGCGGGTATCCAAAACTGACCGCAAGGACCCGATGATATTGAGATGTGGCGATTGTAGAGGCCATAGAAGTTGCAACACTTCATCTTTGTGCTCATCGAACCAATTTTGGACGATGTGAGCTGTATGAGCAAGGACTCTGTCATCTTGGAACATGGCAATACCATCTGGAAATAAGGTTTGCATCATGGAATGCAGCTGGTTACTCAAAATGGTTACGTGGTCCTTGGCAGTGACATGTTCATGAAGGGTGCTAATGGGTCTGGCAGAATACCAGCATATGGCTGACCAAATCATCACTGGACCACCCAAACTGCCGAAATCACTCTTGGTAACAGAAATCGGTATTATACGCTTGTGCCGGTGTTTTCCACACGTAAACTCGACCAGAACTTGGAAACAATGTAAAGGAAGACTCATCCGACCAGATGACAGTCTTCCACCTCTCCATTGTCCAGGTTTTGTGGGCGTTGCACCACTGTCTCCGTATAGCAGCATGGTCAATAGTAACGAATGGTTTGGAAATGCAAAATCTGGCATAAATTCCTTACTTGTGGAGTTCTCTTCTGACTGTTTTGACACTAAAAGGCTTTGTAAGCACTGTATTCAGCTCAGCTGTGACTTTTCCCACCATGGTGATCTGCTTGGTCACAATCCTACCCAATGTGCGTTTCTCTGTCACGCAAAGCACGCTTGCGTCCACGCTGGTGCTTCGCTAGCGGCTTTTCCGAAACATTCGTAGGCAAACATGATCTTCGAGACTGTACCTCTTGATCCACTAAAAATTTCCGCTACTTTCGTCACGGAAACTCCAACCATACGTACACCCACAATTTGCCCTCTTTGAAACTCTATCAGTTCAGACATGATTCACGATAAGCTGCACGGACTGGTCGTTGAACTGTAATTGGCCCTTCTGTTCGATTGGCCAGGCTGTATACCTCACAGGATGTGCCGGTGACCACAGTGACACCACCATGTTCAGACTCAAATCGTGTTTGAAATGGCTCACGCTTTTATACCAGGTTTTTCCACTTTTTTGTCCCTCCCCTGTATTTCATTCCCCTGTCTATTAGTAAATACTCCATAGTATGTGACATTTTTTTAATGTTCCACTAACCAGTACTTTTCAAAGTTAATTGCTTCAACTATATTATTATTATTATTATTATTATTATTATTATTATTATTATTATTATTATTATTATTATTGTTAGGACTAGCAGATGGTCCAACGTGCTACTGTGCGCAATATTTTCTCTTCATTCTGAGTCTTTAATATAGAATTAATTCGAAAGCCAAAATCGCGAATTTCGTGAGCATTTTAGTGAACCCCGTTTCTTTCATTTTAGGTTAAGTATCAAAAAACGTTAAAACATGATACACTGGTTTAACATGTCAAATGAGAAGTCGAAATAACACCTTTCATATCTCTAACTTTGAGCAAATCCTGATATATATACATAATTATAATAATTGCAATCCCCATTCCTTTTCTTCAATTCTAGGTCAAATATTAAAAATACTCACATCCGTATATTATTTAGTACAAAAGAAAATTTTACCTGCACATTCCTGCACAAAGACGTACAAACTAGTGCAACAGTTTGTGGTTGAATTCGACATGGTGGGAGGCTACCACTTAGACAGCTCCACACTTTGTTTTCGTTCTGGCGGCGCCCCTAATTGTGTACAAACGAAAATATCGCCTGCACATTTCTGTACAAATGATGTACAAACGATTGACACCATTTCCGATTGAATCTGAAAATGTGGGGGGGCTGTCTAAATGGACGTATATATATATATATATATATATATATATATATCGGGTGTTGCAAAATAAGTGTTACAACTCTTGGGAGGTGACTCCTGACACTGAGACAAGAAACAAAGTTCTCTTGAACTTTCGGCTATCGGACATAGTTTCGGGTCTACAAGGTGCCGAAAGCGTGGGAAAATGACTTTCGGACGCAAATAGTTCGGAAACTATCCAACGTAAAGAGGGCGGGTGAAAAATTCACGTAAGAAGTCATACCTGCTGTATTCAATTTTGCATGTTTCACAATACTACCTTGCACGCGCAAGGGATTCCCCAAAGAACGTAGGGACTCTCGGATAATCTGCCAAATGAAAATTAGTCTAAATGAATATGAATCGATAGGGTTTCTACCAGGTAACAATAATTCGTTTGTATTAAGTCGATATCTGGAACAAATACAAAATGACGGACACCTTCATGCGCGTTGTGTGGTGTTGCATAATCGCCACGTACGGATGCTGGCCAACAGTGACGTTCTGAGTATTAAGTGTAGCGAATTTGTACTCAAATGCTCTAGAAAGACATCTGGAGTGTCGGTAGAGCACAACAGATCAAGCAGGGTGATTCACATGTGTGGAAACACTTAACGAAAAATGCCCAGAAATGCACTCACACTCAGTAAACGTGAGTTCAAAGCGTAGGAAATGTAAGGAATACCATCAAGAACATGAAAGCCATTGCCAATTCACCAATAATATTCCATCAAACCGATGCAATATGATGTGCACGGTTGCATACCAATAAGGATACAACAACTGAGGCCAAGTGGAAATTGTGCAAGGGGACTCACAAAGAAACTAGGTAAACTAAATGAATGTCACTAGTGAGATCGCATGATCGATATTGAAATGTGGCCAATGTGTGTGTTGATATCGACATGTAGCAAGTGGACAAATGTCAACATGTCCCACTACTACTGGGACACCATCCCACGTGCGAAAAATAGGAAAATAACTACTCGGGTCTTGAATCTGAGGCCGTGGGCTCCCAACAGGATTGGAAACACGCGAGCAAAAGCGTGAGCTCTAGTCCTGACGCTTCGAGGGAGCCTCAGTTTCTCTGTATTCGTTTCTTTGATAAGTACCCACTTTGTTTGGCAAGCGCTCTTGTACAGCCTCTCGACATGCTTGTGTATTTCATTTTGTTACTCCTATTGCACAGTTGTAAACAATCAGAACTTTAAGACGTTTCTTCGTATTTCTCATGTCGTTTTATTTTCGATATGTATGGTGTTCCAGCTATAGTGTTACATATGCCAAATTGGTTCATTTTCGTCTTTGTCTTGGCATGTACACTGTGTGTAAGATACGAATTTCTGGAGATTTTCCCTATAACTCAAGTACGTCATATGTTCCAGAAGACGTGGGACATGATACAAGTTTGTTATTTTCACGCTCTATCAAAATTTGAAGCATGGATTAAGAGATTTCTATTCATATGTGTCGACTGTGGGACAATGTCCCAAACAAATTGGGACATTGATACCATCGTGTTCTAGTTACGTTCTACCAAAAAATGCACCAGATGTAATAGCAGAATGGACAACGTTATTTTCCTAGTTTTCACACGTGGGACGGTGTCCCAGCAGCAGTGGGACATGTTGACATTTACCCATTAGGTACATGTTGATATCAACACACACATTGGCCACATTTCAATATCGATAATGCGATATCACTAGTGACATTCATTTAGTTTACCTAGTTTCTTTGTGAGTCCCCTTGCACAATTTCCACTTGGCCTCAGTTGTTGCATCCTTGTTGGAATGCAACCGTGCACATCATATTGCATCGGATTGATGGAATATTATTGGTGAATTGGCAATGGCTTTCATGTTCTTGATGGTATTCCTTACATTTCCTACGCTTTGAACTCACGTTTACTTAGTATGAGTTCATTTCTGGGCATTTTTCGTTACGTATTTCCACACATGTGAATCACCCTGCTTGATCTGTTGTGCTCTACCGACACTCCAGATGTCTTTCTAGAGCATTTGAGTATAAATTCGCTACACTTAATACTCAGAACGTCACTGTTGGCCAGCATCCGTACGTGGCGATTATGCAACCACACACAACGAGCATGAAGGTGCCCGCCATTTTGTATTTGTTCCAGATATCAATTTAATACAAACGAATTATTGTTACCTGGTAGAAACCCTATCGATTCATATCCATTTAGACCAATTTTCATTTGGCAGATTATCCGGGACTCCCTACGTTCTTTGGGGAATCCCTTGTGCGTGCATGGTAAGATTGTGAAACATGCAAAATTGAATACAGCAGGTATGACTTCTTACGTGAATTTTTTACCCGCCCTCTTTACGTTGGATAGTTTCCGAACTATTGGCGTCCGAAGTCATTTTCCCACGCTTTCGGCACCTTGTAGATCCGAAACTATGTCCGATAGCCGAAAGTTCAAGAGAACTTTTTTTCTTGTCTCAGTGTCAGGAGTCACCTCCCAAGAGTTGTAACACTTATTTTGCAACACCCGATATATATATATATATATATATATATATATATATATATATATATATATATATATATATATATATATATATATATATATATATGGTGCCTTCCATTTCAACTCAGGCAAAAAAAAATAAAATTGTACCATCACCATCTCAGATATTGTTGAAACTTTTTTTATAGCAACTAGACATGTTTTTAAGAGACCCATATTTTTTTGTTTTGTCGAAAAAAATTTTCCCGCCAAGTAATGGGCCATCAAAGACGGGGAGTACAATTTATGAATTGTAAAAGACATG
>NC_137469.1:144685289-144818781 GCF_964235325.1 Thermobia domestica | reverse complement strand
ATGTGTGTCGTAATTGAATGCTCCCTTAGTCTTGACAGCTACTGAGACAAAAAAGTCTTTTCTATCAGTAAGGTGTTGCCACCTGAGAAGAAACAGTAGAACTAACTCGTGCCTTGCTGCCACTAAAAAATTTTATCACCTCCAGGATTAATAGGACCCTTAATAAACAATACGTTTTCATGACATCCTAATGGATGTCACTGGTATTTTGCAACGGACACCGTGCTCGTGGGTTTTCTCGGGGTGCTCCCGTTTCCTCCCACTTTCTTCATTCCACCGTTTCACTCATCTCTCATTATCACCGTCTCCTTTAGCCTAACCGGCATAAACGTGGGACGTAAAACTCAAAGATTTCATTTCATTTTTGCAACGGAGTATTTTATAGCATCCACATACTTGTCACTGGAAAGCAAGGAGTTAATAGGTTTCGCTGCCTATCTGACGCAAATATATGTCGCCAGTGTCGAGGCAATTTCCCGATTTAAAACTATTGTGACGAAAACTCCCTTTTTCAATTTATTTTTTTCAAAATCGGGTCATATTTAGATTTGAGTATTTATATTTGCATATTTCTACAGTACAGACGTGTTCAAATTGTTAGACTCAACATTCAGTTTCTGAATATTTTACTGCTCTTTAATATTACGTGAGAAAACACGCTCAAACTTAGTACAAATTACTGTTTTGTAACTATGTTCTAATTTCTAGTGGGTGTTGCACTTGTTTTTCAATACCAATGAAACAAATGCGTACATGACATTCAAATATACAGTAATTACTATACAGTGTGTACTCGTATATCCAAATTGGAAACAAAAGATGAAATGGAATACTTATAAGAAAATGATCTCTCACACAAAGATTAATACTTCGTATGAAATCCCTTATTCTTTATTAAGTCTTTTATCCTTTGTGGCATGCCATGTACGAGTTTAGCACATCTTTTCTTCAATTCAGCACCGTGATACCACAAATTGTTGATCTCCTCGATCAATTGATGTTTGGTTGTAATATACTTATTCTTTAGCTTTTCTTTCATGAATCTTCCAAGGGTTTTCAATCGGGTTCATATCAGGACCACTGCCCGGCCACAGAAGAACAGTAATGTCGTTGTCCTCCAAGAATTTTGTCACAGCTTTGGCCCAGTGGCATGGGGCTCCACCATGCATAAAATTGAAGTGTGCGTCATCAAACCAGACTGCAGTCTGGGGAAGCAGTTCTTCTTGAAGAACTTGTAGGTATTGGCCATGCTTCACTGGTCCCTCTACTATACACAGTCTCCCAGGTCCGAAGACCGATATTACACCCCAGACCGTGACAGAAGTAGGATGCTTCACGATTTGTTGGAGACATTCCACCTTGAATTCCTCTCCAGGTCGACGTCGCACATATTGTGAATATTTATCAGACACGAAGACGCATGATTCATCACTGAAACACACTTCTCCAATCATCAGCAGTCCAATGTTCTGGTCCCCGTGCCCATTAAAGGCGCTTCTTTGCCACGATTGGAGTAATTGTTACTTCTTTCTTGGCCTGTGTGCTTTTATTTCCTCAGTTCAAAGAATCTTTTGAACACTTTAGGAAAAATGTCTGCACCATACTCAGCCATTTTTATGCTTAAGTCTCTTAAAGTTGTGTTTCTGTTTCCAGAAACAATCGTTTTAGTTTTCTGATACTTCTTAGCGATAGCTTTGGTTTTCGCCCACAGTTCCCAACCCTATTTTGCTGGTACATTTGCTCCTTGGTCATTGCAACATAGATTCTACAGAGATTTTTACCCTACCCCAACTCTACTAGCATCGCTGCGTATATCTTCCTTCCGCAAGAAGTTCTTGATAACTTTCACTTTACGCGGAGAAAGGTCTCTGGCATTTCCCATTGTGCCACGATTACAGGACTTCACAGATTAAAAGATCAATACACAAAATACGTCACGATCACTTCAAACAGGCCCATTCGAACTGGTGAACGCTTTGAATGTCGTAACTGCTTACGACTGCAACCACAACACTTCAGATTGTAATTTGTTGATAGAAATCACAATATCTGTATACAACTGAAACACCACTTTCAGAACCCTCCTTCCACTAATGCCATCTGCTGCTCAACGATGATACCACCATTTCAACTGTACAGTAAACAAACGAAAAAGCGTATATTAGTGGTTCAACCATTAAATTACATGCTCTAGAACTCCGAAATTAGGACTGCCACATCAACTTTGTATTTTTCGAGCTTGAGTCCAATAACTTCAACTGTAGGATCTATATAGTTATTTCTAAATGGATAGTGATGGTACTGAATATGCTATACTCAAGAATCACGTACGAATGGATCGATAGGTCAACTAACAGTCCAATATTGTTTTATCACATAACTTCACATGATGTTTCAAGTTGAAGAGTCCAGAAGGAGGGAAAGCATCAAACCGCGCTGCATACAGGCCTAAGTAGAGAGTGGTACTACTTTATTCAGATTAACCACATACACATGGTGAAACAAAAATTTGTCAGAATATTTTGGAAGTAGATTCCTGACATCAAAATAAGAAAAAAGTTCATATGGACCTGTGGTCGGAAGTACATAATTTCGTAGTTATAGAGCGCCGAAAACGTAAAATAATGAACTTTAAAGGTCCATAGTTCCATTATTATAGAACCGATCGTAGTCGGGTCAAAACATCACTGAAGAACTGGTATGTGAACTATTCAAATAATCATCTTTCAGAATCTCCGGTATTTGCACAACAGAGAGACTGTTTGGGAGTACTTGATCACGCTCCAACTACCTCTCGAAAAATTGGTGTGCAGGTACTTCAGCATTCTCAAATATGGACATTTGGATAGTTCACATATTAGTTCCTCTGCATTGTCTGGACCCGATTGCGATAGGTCGCATAAAAGTGGCGCTGTGATCTTTCAAAGTTCACTTCGGCACTCTATAACTCCGAAATTATCCATTTTTGACCACAAGTCCACATGAACTTGTTTTCTTATTTCGATGTGAAGAATCTATTTCTAAAATATTGTCACACATTTTTTGAAGCACTCTGTAGTGAATCTAACTTTGCATCTTTGCATTTGTCAAGTTTTTGTCTCGATTTAGTATCTTTTTTGTATTACGTTTTTTAAGTATCTTTTTTGTTCTGAAAAATTTACATATCGGTACATTATGGAATTTGTAGACTTCTGAACTATTCTATACGTAACAGTCGGAATTCTTAAAAAACAGTTTCGTGCGTTCGTTCGTCGACAGGTGTCAGAACAAGAATGGTAGAGTTTATCGAGAACCGGTATTTTGTAATCGATTCAGTATGTCCAGAATAGGTTCCATTCCCTCTCCTCCTCGATTAAACCGAAAGTGGTTCAAATTAGTCATTTCTGGTTTCAACGTATTGCCAGACAAGGGAAGCAGTAACAGATAGCGAGAAGCTGGTTCTTGCGAATAATTCAGTGCCCCAAGGCCAGTGTTAGATAAGTTACTTCTAAAAATGTAACGCGTTACAAGTTACTTTACTTTCTCTTAAAATGTAACGCGTTAGTAACGCGTTACTTGCCTCAAAAAAGTAATTGTTACTTTATTTCGAAAGTAACGCGTTACTAATGCGTTACTTTTAGGTCCAAAACTTTGAATATGTGAAAAAACTCTTATTACTTCAGTTTTCCGTACTACTATTACTACCGCTATTATTATTATTATTATTATTATTATTATTATTATTATTATTATTATTATTATTATTATTATTATTATTATTATTATTATTATTATTATAACACTGTGTATAAACATGAAAGATAGGCGGTTTATATCTGAATACTAAAAAAGTAGTTGATTGTCAACCTCGGTAGTCGTGAAGTCTAGAAGTCAAGGATATGTTAACGAGTTTCTGAATTTGTATTGAGAGTCTAGGTTGAGTATTCGGGCTCGAGCCAAACATTGTTAAAAGTTATAGGGTACTAGCCAAATATCTTCAAAACTGTTCGGCCCTGGTTTAGAATTGTCAACGACTCGAGCAGCTCGGCTCACAGCTCATTCACTATCAAACCAAACCGAGAAGTGAGCCGAGCCAACAGCTTACCCAACCGAGTCAGCTAGAGCCTTTCGCTCAGTTAGTCGAACCCCAAGCAGATGGCTCATCCCAACCAAGCCAGCTCGAGCCGATGGTTCACCCCAAGCAAGTCGGCTTCAGCCATCGGCTCAGTTAAGCCGAGCCGAGCTAAGCTTGTTATAAAAATCTCTTGTAGTCTTGCTATCGAGACGCGACGAGATGCGAGCAGTGTCCCCTCTCGTGAGCAACACTAAAAGTATTCCATATTACTGCTTAGCTTACATTTCTCGTGGTTTTCACTTTCCAGTGTAATCAGGCCATGATTTCAAAACGAGTTAAAACGAGCGAGCCATTTATCAAACTCGACTGGACTCGAAACTCGACGCGAAAAACATGAAATCCGCTCGGAACTCGACTCGAAAATATTACTTTTGACTCGACTCGAAACTCGACTTGGATTCGAGTCGAGTT
Organism: Thermobia domestica; assembly: GCF_964235325.1. Classification (NCBI taxonomy): domain Eukaryota; kingdom Metazoa; phylum Arthropoda; class Insecta; order Zygentoma; family Lepismatidae; genus Thermobia; species Thermobia domestica. Next base: position 144,814,256 of record NC_137469.1, on the reverse strand, counting down.
TTAGCTTGGCTCGTGCCCATCCCTATGCGTTAGAAAAATGGTTGCTTATTATTATTCTGCTAAACTAATTATTTAATAATAACAATGTTGCTATGTAAAATTAAAAAGACAGAATATAGAGAAACATTACACAACTGACAAAATGAGAACACATGAACTTGGGGGTGAATCAAAACTTGCCAAAAACTCTAAAATCGATACAAGCTTTTTAAAAATAGTTGTTCCAAACTCTATAATCAACGGGACTTTAGGATATGCAAACTGATCTAAAAGAACTCTTATATTACATACCATCAACATTACATCAATAAAGTAGGCCTACTCATCAGAACACAGTTTATTCATACTAACCCCTTACTGTATGTCGTTAATTATGGAACCCTAGTTGTTGATAAATATTTCTCGCCGGGGCACCACTTTACTTTTAAATTCTGTTCACCACCATCTTCAGCTTTTAAGAAAAAGCATTCTTTCAAATGTTCGAACGATAAAATATCTTCGTTCTCCATCTTTATAAATTCAACACCAATCAAAGTAAAATAGACTACAAGCAGGGGCGGATCCAGGACCGACTTCTGGGGAGGGGGCGGTGGGTTGCTATACTGCTACTTTTAAGGGCTCCAAACTTTGGTAGGGTTTTATTTATGTATATAAAATAAGAAAGTTTCGTCTTCTGGGGGGGGGGGGGGCTACAAGTACCATTGGACTCGTAGTTCAGTCACTGAATGTATTGATTTGGAGCTGTCAAAATCTAAGACAAAATCTTCCCGGTGGTTGCAATCAGTACACGTGATTTCCCTGAGGCTGTCCTCATGTTCCAAAAACAGCAAGTGGCACTATATTTTGTTATAGAAATAAACAAATCAAATTGTATCTATGAATGTATTTGCAAGCTTACCAACATAAAGTTCGTAAGGCGAAACGGGAAAATGCACATCGAGATTTCCCGTTCCGCCTTACATTAAGATGAAAAGTGATAACAGGTTTTATATGCAAATTTCATTGCTAGAGGTCATAAGGCGAAACGGGAAAATTCGAACAGTGCAGGAATTGTCGGTCACTGACATCGTCCATGCTCCATTGTTCCATTCTGAGAAATTCACTTACAGGAACGAAACATTTGTTTCCGAAAAAAATACATATATTGTAGTTACTCATCCGAAATATAACGCGAAAAAACTAACGCAAACTAGGTACGTTACTTAAAAATTTGTAACGCGTTACCGTTACAGTTACTTTGGAAAAAATGTAACGCGTTACTAGGAAACGTTACTTGCGTTACGTTACTTCCCAACACTGCCCAAGGCAATGTACCACGACTATCCGCTATACTCTATCAAAACCAGAAGTGGTTCAAATTTACTATTGCTTTTGGTTTCAATACTGATTTCCATAGAGCAAACATAGTAAGAGATATCGAAATGCAGTTCTTTGTAATTGATTCAGCGTCTCAAGAATAGATTCCATCTCCTTTGTTAACAACCTTTCCAAATCAGAAGTGATTAGAAAATTAACCATTTCCGGTTTCCTCATTTATCACCATAGAACAAAAATTGTAATGGAGAGCGACAAACGGTTTCCTGCAGTCGATTCAGGATATCACAACCCGCAACACTCTCTCGAACCGGAAGTAGTTGCAATTTACTACTATATCCGGTTTCAATACTAATTTTTATAGAACAAAAGCGGTAAGAGATATCGAAATGTCGATTTTCACAATCTATTCAGATTTCCAAAAATAGGTTCCATCTCCTCCTTTAAGCCTGTATTCAAACCGGAAGTAATTCAAATTAGCGTCTTCTGGTTTCAACTTTCATTGACATAGAACAAAAACAGTAAGGGGATAGTGAGCAATGGCTTTCTGATATGGATTCAGCGTCTGAGGAAGAGGTTCTATCTTTGATCTTATTAATATATTGCAAAAAATAGCTGTAGATGTACTTTTTCAAGTTTGAGTATTGAATTCGTATAGTTTAAAAGCCTACCGTAGTATAACACTATGAAACAAAAGTCATTTGTTTCATTAAATATTCTAGTATAATGTGTTGTGCCTTTTTGTAATCTAGTTGTTCATAGAACTACGATTATAATAAGTTTATTATTATTATTATTATTATTATTATTATTATTATTATTATTATTATTATTATTATTATTATTATTATTATTATTATTATTATTGGTGTTAATTAATGTACTATATTTTCAGGATATGCGTAATGACCGTGTAATCCTTATCACAACATCATCAGCAGAAGAAGCGGATATTTTGGGTGACAGACTTGCAATTATGATACATGGACAAATATGTAGCTATGGGACACCATTCTTTATTAGAAATTTTTATTGTTAGTATATTATTAGCTAAAAGTATGTAAGTCGTTTGAAGTACTGTTGGTAACCATAAACACTCATAAAGTATACCCGTCCAAAGTAAATTGTGTATACCAGCAGTTTCTAAACCTGTTTATTTTTTGTATTTCCTGTTAAACCTTTTCTACAAATTGTACTCTAATTTGGATAAACACTTCTATTTAACAATGACTCCTGTAAGAGAAGTCTTTAAGAATTGTGAAAACATTTGGTACAGTTGTCACATACACTCGGGGGATGAGGGGAGACATGTCCCCTCCAATCTTTGAACTTTGGAGACTCCCCCCAATCCGATTTGAAATGTACTTTTCGGGGAAGAATTGTGATGATTTGTGTCAGATTACCACAAAGGAAAGTGAGATGAAATTGATGGCCCCCTCATAATAATCCTTAAATCTGCCTGTCTCCCAATGTTGAAGACAACTCTGAACCCCTGATCCTCCACACACAGACACATCGCTTAAAAAAATATGGGACTGGTCTTACTCGTCCTCCCAACGTTGTAGACATATTTGTGAAGCTTGTCACATAGAGTTATGTGCGATTATATGTGGGAATGGTCCCGAATGGAGTAAATACAGGTTGTAATCTTTTTCTAATCATTTGTTTAGATGTACCCAACTTCCCCTTTCGCCTTTAAGTTTTTAACCTAATTCGAATAGATCAAAATTTTAATTATCAAATTGATGAATTATTAATCTAATTGTTTTTAAAACTGATAAATGTCATTCAAATACCTTCTGAACCAAAAATGCTATAATCGAATAATGTTTACTCCGAAGAAAATAGAAAATACCAAATAAAAAGAGAAGACAAAATTTAGTGTTTTATGGAATTAGTGAAAATGCATGGGAAAATTTGAAAGAAAGTGAACAGTAAATTTCCAGGGTGATTGGGACAAACTGAGAGTTGAAATAAATGATCTTGTAGAATCCATAGTTTGCGGGAAAATACCGAAACCAGAAACCATCTTCCTACCTGTAAATTTTCAAGTGACGAGAAAATAGAGTTTATGTTACAATATAAGTATAAACTGAAAGATTTGATTTATCCTCAACTGCACCCTAAGCTATGAATCATGGTTACAAGCATCATTACCAGTCCGAAATGTAGGTCTCGGAATCCGTAGAGCTACAGATGTTGTTAAGCCGTCATTTCGTGCTTCTTTTTATGGCTCAAGTCAATTAATTGGAACTATGCTACAGAGAGAAGTCGAATTGGACACCGATCCGGAGGTGCATCGACAATTGGTCTAATTTAGTGGGGTTTTCTCCTCCGGCTAACGAGAAAAGAAATCTTCAATCAGCCTGGGACGAACCCATAGCAAATTATCATCTTTCCTCATTAACACAATCAACTCATAAGATCGAAGACAAGGCAATATTCCTCGCTGTTTCGTTCCCTGAAAACGGTGCATGGCTTCAAGCTCTACCGCCATCTTCTGTTGGTTTACATCTCAGCAACGAAAGTTTTCTCATAGCTACAGCTCTGCGGTTAGGAGCAGATATTTGCGAATCACACCGTTACCGTGCTTGTAATGCTCTCGTCGATAAGAGAGGCTTGCATGGCTTACCATGCAAGAGCAGTGCACGTAGAGACTCACAGTACTCAAGTGTGAACGATATCATTTTGAGGACTCTCACATCTGCAGGTGTCCCATCAGTACGAGAACCAAACGGATGCAGTCGTTCAGACGGAAAAAGACCAGATGGAATGATTTTATTGCCCTGGAAAAAAAGGGAAAGCTCTAGTTTGGGACTTCATCTGCACAGATACTTATGCTCCCTCCAATCATCCACATTTATCTCATCATAACTGTCATCGTCATTGAAAGATACATTTTCATTTTCACGTTTACTATCCCAATTTGATTCTAATGTATATCTTTCTTTTAACATAATTTCTTGTTCTTTTAGCATTTCTTGTTATTTTGCCACAATTTCGTCTTATCTTGATAGTATATGATTTTCTATTATTTCTGTTAAGAGCTTATGATCATTGTGATCATTGATCGTATGTGTAAATTATAAATATACCATATTGTTAAATATGAAGGGTTTGAACATTTTTATTGAGCAGATAGTTCCTACAAAATAAGACAGGAACGCAGGAAACTACTGTTTTACTTAAATGATGCTAGAAGAGCGGGGTTCCATGCATATCTGAGGTTCAAATATTTACACATAGACGGGAAAAGAAAGTATATTCTATGGGAGTTAGAGAATGGGATACAACGAAGAAACCTTGGACGCGAAGACAATAGGGCACTTGTGTCACCATCTGAAAAGCCGGATATCATGGGTGTTTAAGATTCAACTGGCAGTCAGGCAGCCCAAAATATCACTAACTCGTCTCCCTCCCTTTCAAAACAATGGACTCAGAGTGCAAATTTAGTAAAACGGAAGGCAAACAACACCAAATGAGAAAAAATGCCTCGAGGGACTCTTAGATACAAATCTTTCAACAATGTCGATCTATTTCACCTTTCTTGTTACCACGTTGAAAGTAATATAATTAGCATAGAGCAAAATTAAAATAAATATAAAAAAATCACTATTTCCAAAATGTAAATAGCTAAGAAGCAAACAAACTGATTTAATTACAACTGTACTATACATATATAGTATTCTGAGAATAAACTGACTAACTTGGCATGCGTTCAGGATCTAAATAAAAGAAAAATGTTTGTCTGTCTTTGGTCGGAACCACCTAACTGGAAATGTAGGTTGTCATATTCAATTTTGGCACCTTACCATCAATTCCACCAATTATATTGAGTTGGCACCGTGTCTGTTACTGGAGATTTCGACCAGGTCGCACTTAAGCTTCTTTTCTTATTTTGAAAGTTTGAACACGTACGTGAAGTTTCTCGGTTTATCGCCTGAATACCCTATGTATGAAAGACGAAATTGTCGAAATGGAACTTGAAACTTAGTAGGATTCACGCGTTGACATTCATCGAACACCTTAAGTTTTTGATGCACTGCTCTATTAATAATGGTATTTACTACATCCCGTTTTTTTTTTTAGCTGTAAATCTTAAAAAAGTTTATTTGTTTTAGGTTCAGGGTATCATTTACAACTAAGGAAAGGCATCTCTTGTGATGTCGGGAAGGTTACAAAGATCGTCGAGCAGTTCGTTCCAAAAGCTGAACTTGAGAATGACGAAAACTTAATTTTGACTTATGACTTGCCATTGCATGACTCAACCAAATTTGCTGAACTCTTTAAACGTCTTGAAGATGATGCAGAAAATTTAGGAATAGCTGAATTCAACGTCTCCCTTTCTTCTATGCATGAAGTACTTCTAAAGTAAGTTTCTACCATCTTTGTAGTTCAATATATTGAGGAAAACATGTTGTAATAAAGTTACGGTACCTACAATTATATTTAACACTAAATCAGCTTTGTTTCTCATGTTAATCTTTCGACAATTGAATGTTTTCTTTTTGGTAAAACGACACATGTCAGAAAAAATAAGTTTTGAGAAAAAATAGAAAAGGCACACTACACAGTATAGTTTCTCCAAAATCCTCTATTTATTTACAATATACAGTGCGTCCCACAAGCTTTCGAACCCGAAAAAAGCGTGATAATTTCCGAACAAATGTACATAAGAAAATGAAATTCACAATGCACGTACCTTGTTTCATGCTAAACACGAGAAAGGTTGAACCGAAGCGCACACATGAAAACAAAGACGATAGGTGGCGCCAGGGAGAGTGCTGCTTGCCGTGGTGCGCGTGCGTTAGTGTGACTCGAGTCGCTGCATCGCGAGGATGGTTCTGTACACCGTGCAGGAACGCGTGTTCATTGTTAAAAATATTGGATATCGGGATCGTATCAGACCGTTGAAGGTGAATTTTGTCGTGAATTTGGATGCCGTAAAGGACCATCGAAATCATCAATACATCATTTGGTGAACAAGTTCGAAACAACAGGAACGTTGCTTACGAGACATGGAGGCGCGCGTCCACGGATGTCCGAGGAGACAGTACAGAATGTGCGGCAACGTCTTTTGCAGTTCCCTAAGAAGAGCCTGCGTCGATTATCACAAGAGGTAGGGATGTCAAAGTCAACTGTACAAAGAGCCGCCAAAAGAGCCAAGCTGTTTCCATATCGCGTTACAGTAGTTCAGGAGTTGTAGACTACAGATTGGGAAGAGTGTGTGATGTATTGGCGTTGGTTGCAAGCTTTGTTGCATGACAATCCAGGAATCCTAGACTATACTTGGTTCACAGATGAAGCTTGGTTCCATCTCTCTGGTTATGTGAACTCGCAGAATACTCGGGTGTGGGCGTCCGAAAATCCGCATATGTGCCATGAGATTCCACTTCATCCCTTGAAGGTGGGAGTTTGGTGTGCAATTTCCCGACAGCGTATCATTGGACCCATCTTCTTTGAAGATACAGTAAACACACAAGTTTACTTACCCATCTTCACTGAATTTGTGAATCAGCTGGACGATCGAGAACTGCGTCGCGGTTATTTCCAACAAGAGGGAGCAACATGCCATACTTCCAACGTGGCCATGGCAGAAATCGAGTCCTTTTTTTGGTGACAGGACAATCTCCAAGGGATTGTGGCCGCCAAGATCCCCGGATTTGAACCACCTGATTTTTTCTTATGGTGTTTTCTTAAAGGTTATGTCTACAGAAACAACCCACGATCACTGTAAGAGTTGCGAAACAACATTGAGAATGCGATTCATGAGATCACACCGGAGACTACATCAGACTTTTCACAATATGGAACGCCGTGTACAAACATGTCTTGACGTCCAGGGAGGACACTTTCAGCACCTGCTGTGACGGTTATGTATTCAGCATGAAACAAGGTACGTGTATTGTGAATTTCATTTTTCCATGTATACACCGTATTTGTTCGGAAATTATATCTTTTTTTCGGGTTCGAAAGCTAGTGGGACGCACTGTACCAAGTGTAGGCAACAGTTGACAGGTGCAGATATCTTACAAAATGTGTATCTAAGCGTAGCAAACACTATATTGTCGTAATTTCATGTCTGACAAAACTTGACATGTATCGTTTTACCAAAAAAAAAAAAAAAGAAAAAAAAAATAAAGATTCAATTGTAAATTATCCTGAAAATAGTACGATATGAACTAGTGCTAATAAGTAGGGACGTGAAGTTTTCGTTTCAACGATAACATCGAAAACTTGAAAAAGGCAAAGTAAAGTACTATATAGAGCTACCTAAATACGTATATGATAGGAAGGCCGTTTTTGGTATTTTTATATCGCAAGATAATGCAAATTTGGTATTTTTTTTTTTCAAAATAACATCGAAATGCAATACATAAAGCGATAGATTCGCGAAATCACCATGTTGGCCAGTAATACTAATAAAATAACACAAATTTCCATCAGACCTGTTCTTGTACTGCAAAGTGAACACAAAGATTTTGCTGTCTGTGTTCTTGAAACAATATCTTCGCCAGTTTCCAATGTTGATACTGAAATATATTTTTCAGAATGCAACTCCGTACTTACGGTAAGGAGGCAAAATCTTAAAGAAGAAACTGTGGAAATATTGACAATTTTGTCCTTTGAAAAATACGAAACATTGAAGAAACTATAAATTCGCCATTAAGTGAAAATGTGTGTTGATAATATAATAAGTACATTGTGAACTGATTTTTTTAAAGAGAAGAAAATGTTAAGAAACATTTCAGTGTTATTTTTATTTCAGTCATAGGGGCCGTACGCAGGGAAACGAGAAATTTTCCGAAAGAAAGGAAGTTATAAAATAATAAGGTAGATTTCAATGGTATCAATAGAATTCAAATCAACAGAATATTATTTTAAATGGTATGACAACATTTCAGTCATAGGGGCCGTACGCAGGGAAACGAGAAATTTTTCGAAAGAAAGGAAGTTATAAAATAATAAAATAGATTTCAATGGTATCAATAGAATTTTGCCAATAGAATTCAAATCAACAGATATTATTTTAAATGGTATGACAATGTATTAAGCGAGCAATATTTTCAAAATTCGTAATTTTGCACAAATTTTTTTGTATATTTCTTTTCCCATTATTATTTATTTATTTATTTATTTATAATAGGTTTCAGATACAGCACTAGGCCATTTTACACTGAAACATTAACAATTGAAAGTATGAACAAATGAATAATTGTTGTAATTAGACGCAGACCTGTCTTCGTCTTCTGCACAATTCTCTTCAATTAGTGTTGGTAAAATGAAGTTGTGTGCTCTTTGGTCCGAGGTGAAGTGTGGTTAAGGTTTCGATTGGACTTTTGGTGAAATCCGTTTTCGAATAGCTTCAGTAGTTCAGATGATTGACTGAAAATTCGCTATTTTTAATTGATGGTCGTTAATTGTCAAACAATATTACATTTCCAACAATGTAGTTGGGTGTAAGTTATATTCAAATTTAAGCCTAAATTTAAAATTTAAAATTTTATAACTATGAAAGATGACCATGATTCTTTTAACGATATAAGTAATACTTTACCCGTCATTAGTGATGTTATCAATAAAGACTGTAGGTCCATAAACGCTGATAACTTCCATGTAAGCAACGCATCAGGATCAAAATTCAGCCCCTCCCCAAAAAAAATCGAACCCAAAATGATACTGCTTTAAACAAGAGCATTGACTTTTCAAACAGGCCTAACGGTACTACAGGAAAGCTTTGTAACAAATTGTGTCTTAGTTTAAAAGACCTAGCAATTCACAATAGCAGATGCCATTATGAAATCAAAAACCAAACCATGCTCGCCCTTCACGGAAGTCACAATCACCCATTGATAATGTCGATTACCCAAAAAAGATGAAGTAGTACTTGCCCCACCTGAGGCAAATTTGGACTTTGACCCCGACCTTTGTGACGTCATAGGTCAAACGTCAATGGCCTTGGCCCGGGGTCAATCACCTGGGGGTACTTAGAACCATCCCGTCTAAAATTTGGCAGGGGCACCATGGCCCACCTCTTAATTTTGGCAGGGGTACATAGGACCACCTCCCTTAAATTTAAAAAATTCCCAAATCTAAAAATTTCGTGTGGTAGCCCAGGACCATGGTATGTACCTCTATTAGTACTGGGGGTCTATGGGGGTCTATTTTTCATGGGTAAAAAATTGCCAAAATTTAAATTTTGGGGGCTTTTGACCTAATTTATCCTCTTTGATGAGGTGTTATTATCTTATATAGTTATATGGCCGTATACAGGGGTACCCATTTCCTTTCATGAGATATGGGTATATTGGTGCATCTTTTTAAATTTGGGAGGGGTACCTTGGCCCACCCCTTACATTTTGGAAATTACCCAATTTAAACATTTTGTATTATAGTACTGGACCCTAGTATGTACTATGGTAAATTTGGGTGGTCCACCTCGTTCCCTTTTAGGGATACAAAATTGCCAAAATATAAACGTAAGGAATACGTTGTACCACGTGTTTGGCTTTTAACCTAATTTATCTCCTTGGATGAGATCCTGTTACCTTATATGGTTATATGGTCATGTATAGGGGTCCATTCCCTTTCATAAGACATGGGTATATTAAAGCACCCCTTTAAAAATTTGGGAGGGGTACCTCGGCCCATCCCTTTAGTTTTGGAATTGCTCAATTTAAACATTTGGTATTACAGTATAGGACCCTAGTATGTATTACTATAAATTTGGGTGGTCCACCTCGTTCCCTTTTAGGGGTACAAAATTGCCGAATTTTAGTACAACCACGTGTTTGTTTTTTGGCACAATTTATCCCCTTGGATGAAGTCCTATTACCTTATATAGTTATATGGTCATGTATAAAGGTTCATTTCCTATCGTAAGACATAGGTACATTGGTGCACACCTTCAATTTTTTGGGAGGGGTGCTTTGGCCAACCCCTTAAATTTTGGAAATTGTCAAAATTAAACATTTGGTATTATAGTATAGAACCCTAATATAGATCACTATAAATTTGGGTGGTCCACCTCGTTCTCTTTAGGAGTACAAAACTGCCAAATTTTAGTACAACCACGTGTTTGGTTTTGGACCAATTTATCCCCTTGGATGAAGTCCTATTACCTTATAAGGTTATATGGTCATTGTATATGTGTCCATTCCATATCATACAACATAGGTACATTGATGCATCTCTTTAATTTTTTGGGGAAGGTATATTGACCCACCTCCTTAAATTTTGGAAATTTTCAATTTAACATTCAGAATGATAGTGCAGGATCTCAACACGTATCAGAATAAATTTGGGTAGTCCACCTAGTTCCTTTTCATGGGTAAAAAATTGCCAAAATATAAACATAAGCAATATGTTGTAGCACGTGTTTGATTTATGACCCAATTTTTCCCCGTTGATGAGGTCTTATTACTTTATATGGTTACATGGTCATGTATAGGAGTCAATTTCCTATCATAAGACATGGGTACATTCATGCACCCCTTTAAATTTTGGGAGGGGTACCTTGGCTTATCCACTCAATTTTAGAAATTTTTCAATACAAGCATTTGGTATCATAGTATAGGACTTCAATATGTACAACTATAAATTTGGATGGTCCATCTCGTTCCCTTTCATGGGTAAAGAACTACCAAAAATCAAATTTCGGAGGTTATTGACCCCTTTTGATAAGGATTTAGCACGTGTTATGGGTATGTACAGATGTTTATTCCCTTTATATATTTATGTTCCCTTTTAAATTTGGGAATTATGAAATAACAAGTTTGTGTCCCTCTTATGGACAAATATTCAAATTTTAAAGGTTATTGACCTATTTTATCTTTCTTGATACGGCTTTATTATTGAATGAGTACAGGATATATTACTTTTTTCATAAGGCACTGGTGTATTTGTGTACCATTCTTAAATTTTGGGAGCGGTACATTTCTTATTTTCATATCAATAATTGGTAATTGTTCTTAAAATTGGATGGTATCTCTTTCTTTGGGTAAATCATTGTCGAATATGAGTAGGATCACGTGATCAGTTATTTGCCAATGATGGGATTAGGAGTCCAGGACATTGGTACATTGAAACTTTGTAGGATAAATTGAGAATTGCCAAAATGAAATTTCGTCATTGGTTTTGATTATTCCCGCCAAATATAAAAGTAAGCAATACGATGTACCACGTGATTAACATTGACGAGGTAATGTACAGGGATTCATTTCCTTTTCAAAATTCGTGGAAATTATCAAATAACACACTTCTAGACAACAGTTGGTTCTGCTAAGGTAAACAATTGACCTAATTGAGACCTACAACATGTAATTATATGATTAATTCTAAGACTTAGGTATATCGAGAGAAGTATTCTTTAAATTTGGGAATTGTGATAATCAAAATTTCAGTATGAGGCGCGAAATTTGAAACAATAATTTGAACTTTAGTTAAGCTCATTGTCTAAGATCATTGGTGTTGGTTGAATTAACCTTGAGTTTTCAGAAATCTGATAGTTAACTTTATTGAATCTTATGACTTATAGACGAAAGGCAACACATGGTACAATACTTTGAAATTTAATCACAAGGTGATGTAATCTGACACTGGCAAAGTTATTGTTGATGCAATTTGATTGTTTGAGCACTATCTTCCATGCAATCTGATTGGTTGATCACTCACTACCTTTCGTGCAATCTGATTGGCTGATGATTTTCAAATCTTTGCTGCATTCAGTTTTAAGTTTTTTTTTAACATTTAAAAATGTTGGTTTGAACACTTTCTTCAACATTTTGCACAAACTGATAAATATGATTAAAACCGCTTATTTGTTAATCGAATATTTTTGTTTCGAAATTTTTGTTTGGAAAATTTTGGTTTCAAATTTTTAAGTTTGTGCCCTCATTAGTAAAGAACCGGAACTGTTTAGAACAAAAACATTTGGCAACATTGTTTTTCATGGTGCAATAGTACACGTCAGAATATGGGGTTGTACTTGAAATGAAAAACACAAATCATTGAAATGGATTATTTTATTATACTGGACATACATCCATGCCATATATAGGATCTGGACAATTTATTTTGAACTTCTTGCACTAGTTTGTCTTTAGCGTATATTTTTAATTCCAATTGAAGTCTTTTAAGGTCTATTTCAATTTCAATAGGTGGAAACTCAATGTCCATGTAATCACAAATAAACTGTTTATCAATACAGGTATGCACCCACGAACGCTGTTGACAACGATCACAACATCTAGATACATGTTGTATCCTCGTCGCCAAAAGTGCCTTTACATCGCCGTGACGGTTATGTGACTGCGCAGTACTCTAGGGAAGTGATGGTTGCATAAGAATTTGTGATTAATTTTGAAGAGCTTTTATTTCGACTAGGGAAAAAACGTAGGTATAGAGAGTAAAGGCACAGATTTCAAGCATCAGTGCACTGTCATCTCTGTTTTTCAATTTATTGCCTTATATGTTAAGTTAAACTCCACAACATCTGTCACTCACAGCGTAGATCATCTTACTTTTTAAAATTGGCACTTTAGCTTATTTGTCCAAACATTAATCTCCAGACATGATGTATAGAGAAGAGAAAGAAAGAGATACAACATCTGTAAGATTTATGTAATTCACTAAGGAACTATGGGGACTTACTGAGCTAATTACTGCTACTAGCGCTTTTCACTCTTCAGGAATTTACTACGACATGTTTCCTAAGTCCTAAATCTGAGCATGAATTATATCATTTGCCTCACTGTAATTATTTGGCAATGAAAACTGATTACGCTGAACGTGAATATGTTTCGCTGTCGTAAAGGAAGGACCGTAATAAATGTAAATAAGGTTGTCATTATTATATAAAACACAGAAGTATTTATTCCGTGTATAGAACAATATAATACAGTAACTAAGTAACATCATAATCCCTAACGCCCGCAGGATTTTTTCCAACGGGGGGGAGGAGACCGATATAGAAAAATCGCCCCACGAATATGACGGCTAGGCTAAGGGAGACGGTGATGATGAGTAATGAATGAAATGGTGGAATGAAGAAAGTAGGAGAAAACGGGAGAACCCCGGGAAAACCCACGCACACGGTGCTTGTCTAACACAAAGTTCAATCGAACCCGGGACCCCACGCAGCAGAGGTGAACGGTGTACCACTGAGCTACCGCTTCCCCTGAGTCAAACGGTCCCGCGTCAAAAGGGCCCGGGTCAAAAGGTTTCCGCAACAAAAGGATGCGAGTCAAAAGTCCCGAATCGAAACGCAACTCATCAAAAGGGCCCGGGTCAAAAGGGTCCCACGACAAAAAGACCCAAGTCAAAAGACCATGCGTCAAACGGGCCCGGTGGGAAAGGGGTCCGTTACAAAAGGGCCCGAGTCGATAGGGGACAAATCAAAACGCCCCTTATTAAAAGAGCCCTGGTCAAAGGGGTCCGACGACAAAATGACCCAAGTCAAAAAGCCATGCGTCAAATGGACCGGGCTGAAAATGGGTCCCGCTACAAAAGGTCTCGAGTCAAATAGCCCTGTCAAAAGGGTCCGAGTCAAAAGGCTTCTCATAAAAAGAGCCCGGGTCAAAAGAGTTCCACGACAAAATGACCCAAGTCTAAAGGCCCTGCGTCAAACGAGCCCGGATGAAAACCCACGCAACGGTGTTTCTCCACCACAAAGTTCAATTGGCGTGGGCTGCGATCAAACCTGGGATCCCAAGCAGCAGAGGTGAACCCTCTACCACTGAGCCACCGCGGCCCTGAGTCAAACGGCCCCGCGTCAAAGAGCCCGGGTCAAATAGTCTCCGCAACAAAAGGGCGCGAGTGAAGTCCCGAATCAAAACTCCCCTCATTAAACGGGCCCTGGTCAAAAAGGACCGAATCAAAATGCCCCTTATAAAAAGAGCCCGGGTTAAAGGAGTCCTCGACAAAATGACCCACGTCAAAAAGCCCTGCGTCAAACGGGCCCAGATGAAAAACGGGCTCGCTGCAAAAAAGCCCGAGTCAAACGGCCCCGGGTTAAAAGGGCCCGAATCGAAAGGAGCCGAATCAAAACGCACCTTATAAATAGAGCACGGTCAAATGGGACCCACGACAAAATGACCCAAGTCAAAAGGGCCTAAGTCAAAAGGCCCCGCGTCAAGATGGCCCGGGTCAAAATGTCTCCACAACGAAAGGGCCCGAGTCAAAAGGCCCGAATTAAAACGCCCCTCATTAAAAGGGCCCCGGCCAAAAGATCTCCGCAACAAAAGGGCCCGAGAATAGTTTGTTAACGCAAAAATTTGTGATTTAGGTAGCGATAATAAACATAACAATTATAATAACTGTCAGCATTTTTGCATTACGTTACTATACTCAGAATTTTTGCGAAGGCTGTTAAGAAATGACAACCGTCAGTAACAGAGGTGACTTTTGATGGAACGTACAATTTTAAAAATTAACATTTTACGAATGTAATCCACGAAAACTGCGCAAATGTATGGTGGAATTTCATTTACGGTGGAAATCATTAATGGCCTCAAAACAAACGTTCAAAAAAAGAAAAAAACAACCACTTTTTGCTCATTGTTATGCAAATTTAATGATTATTATTATTATTATTATTATTATTATTATTACTTTTTCTATTATCATCATTAATAATAATAATAATAATATACAAGGTCAGTGGTAGCCCATGCTTTCAAACCAGTATACGCCACTGTTCGAAACTGTTAACTCTATATTAACATCGGTTGTCTTTCGATCATTTTATGGTACTTCGCCCCACTTTCCCAAGGTGTGTAAGGGTGCTTTCTTAATCCTTGCCCCAAGGCAAGAAAAGCAAACAATATTTTCGCAAACACAGCCAGGCTTAGAGAGGGAGTGACTCAGAACGCACACAGCTCGCTGTATAGCTGCAAGAGACCCATGGGTAATTAGTTGCTCTCTTGTTACAAGACGTTTAATCAGTACCTATCAAGGGCCGTTCCGTTAGTTGAACATTGAGTTGACTGTTAGAATACAACAGCAGCAGCAACTAGTCCCTTCTGTTTACTTTTCACGAATATTTTTCACCTTCATGCGTACAGGTCACGTATAGCGTAGACATGTGTCAAGTATATATTCCCAAAAAGACATGAGTACTCAAAAGGCAAAAACATGTAGCTATTTTTGTTTTCCACTTTTCTATTAGCCAGTGGAAGTTTGTATGTTTGTTTCACATCCTTCTTGTAGTTTGCTTACCATTCCTTCTTTTTAGACGAGCTTTTGGCTGTGAATACCACCGCGACAAGTCGTGGTTCTTATGATAGTGGCGTATTTTCGCCCCGAGAAATTACGGAAATAATAAATAATGTAGACTACGATGCTTTTGAAACGGACGATGAACATAGTTTGTAGGAAGATTCGAGCATCAATTTGTGACACACTGCCTTTTTTCATATAGCCTCGCTGCTGAACGGGACTTTAAACCAGTGGCGGAGTAGACACACATTATATATACATGTACAGGGTGGCCCATTTTACTGTTTTCTCGGAAATATCTTGGAAACGTTTGAGCATAAATAAACTGAACAAAAACTCAAATAGGAAATACCATGGGGCAAATCGAACGGCGATGTCGGGATGCCCCCAGGGCCGCTTTTCAAGCGGGCCCGGGGCTAAATTTAAAATATTAAATGGAAACATGGGGCATGGGGCGAGTGAGATTTTATTCGATAGATCTTTAAAAACTAAGAAGCGATGTGGCAAAAGATTTTTCATATCGGTTACCGTGTTCAAAATGGTCGCCAAAATATGTTACCTGTATCACATAAACGTCCAGTAGCACTAATATGGAAACGGTTGAACATAAATCAACCAAACAAAAACTCAAATAGGAAAGTCGTGGGGCAAATCGAATAATGTTGTCGCGGTGCCCCCAGGGCCGCCTTTCATCTTAGCCCAGGCCCAACTTAAAAATTTTATATGAAAATATGGGTCACGTGATACCTTGTTCGATAGGTCTTAATACACTAAACAGCGTTGTGACAAAAGATTGTTCATATGCGCCACCGTTTTCAAAATGGCCGCCAAGACATCTTACCTGTATCAGATAAAACGACCAGTACCACTAATATGAAAACGGTTGAAGATAATAACGGATGAACAGAATAAAACTCCTATAGGAAATCACAGAGGGTATTTATCATTCCACGGCTCGAAAATGTTGCGACGGAGCAGAAGATTATTAGAGTAAAGGTGCGATAATGCAAAGGAGGAAATCTAATTCCTAGAAAACGGTCCAACGATAAGTGGGTGAAGGGGACGGGAAGCAAGGATGAAATTACAAACGAGAACCTTAGTTTTTGCAAATTGTATCTACACAACAAAATTATCTGATACATGTCTGTAATGGAAAAAGTAGGTAAAATTCTTGTTAAACGATACCTTCCATTTTGATTGGAGGAAATAATTTGTGCAAAAGGAATCAAGTGAAATGCGAAACCAATTTGTAAAACAATTTAATTTTAGAACAATGTGCAGAAACGTTGGTTTTCTCAAAGGTCGTCTGCAGAATATTGGTTCATTACAGTACCAGTCACTTGTACACCCCAAGTGTTTCAGGAGCTCATCCGTGGCTAAGCGGATAGCGTACGCGCCTTTGGCGTGGGAGACCTGGGTTCGACTCCCGGCGGGAGCACGTGTAGTTCGGATTGCACGTTAATCAGTAGGTCCACGTCTCTTATTGCCTCACTGCTGAACGAGACGTTAAACCCAAAATCAACTCAACTCAACCAAGTGTTTCAGAGAAACCATACCTATTGCAAGTAAATGTGGGGGTTCCCATTTGAAATTTTACCATTCATTTCCGCTTCATCCCTTACGGAAGGAGATCGGAAAGATAATTGTCTAAGAATTAGAGTTCCTCTTTAGCATTATCACTTATACTTTAATAATCTTTTTCTCCATAGGATCATTCTCGAGGCGTGGAATGAATACTACCCTCTGTGATTTTCTATAGGAGTTCTATTCTGTTCATCCGCTATTATTTTCAACCGTTTTCATATTAGTGATACTGGACGTTTTATCTGATACAGGTAAGATGTCTTGGCGCCCATTTTGAAAACGGTGACCCATATGAGCAATCTTTTGTCACAACGCTGTTTAGTGTATGAAGATCTATCGAACGATGTATCACGTGACCCATATTTTTGTTTTAAAAATTCTAAGTTGGGCCTGCGCCCCCATGGAAGGCGGCCCTGGGCGAACCACGACAACATTATTCTTTTTGCCCCATGACTTTCCTACTTGAGTTTTTGTTTGGTTCATTTATGTTCAACCGTTATCATATTAGTGCTACTGAACATTTATCTGATATAGGTAACATATTTTGGCGGCCATTTTGAATCCGGTAATCTATATGAAAAACCGTTTGCCAAATTGCTTTTTAGTTTTTAAAGATCTATCGAATGAAGTGTCACTTGCTCCATGTTTCCATTTAAAATTTTTAAGTTGGCCTCGGGCCCACTTGAAGAGCAACCCTGGGGGAACCCCGATATCATCATTCTATTTGCCCCATAGTATTTCTTATTTGAGTTTTTGTTCATTTTATTTATGTTCAACCGTTCTTGAGATATTTCCGTGGAAAGAGTAAAATGGGCCACAATGTATGTTTATATATATATATATATAGCAAAACCTGTCAACTTGGCCACCTCTCTAAGTTGGCCACCTGTCTATCTTGGAAATTCGCCACATTGACACAATGTTTACCCTATGATGATAATGATAAATTTACCTGCATATCTTCGCCACGCAAAGTACCATTTTGTTGTTTTTCTTAACTCTTTCGTATTCCCATATGGGAAGCAGATGTTCTTTTCTGTAAGTAGAAATAAAGAAGCATAGATTCAGACGATTTGTTCTTGGAAGTCAGAGGCCAGAACACTACCCTGATAAAGGGTTGGGGAAGAAAGGCGAATAAGGAAAAGCATGTACAGGAATTCTGAAAATGATTGCACGTATTTGTTTACCCTATCTGTTTTGGTAAAGTCATTAGCTATAGCCTATCAGCTCCGTTCATCAGTGGGGAGCTTTAGTAATTCCGGAAAATTCTCAAAGCTGAAGCTAACCATCTCAATTCTCAAATATTGGCACATGACTTCTTGTCAAAAGGTAGTGAAGGTTTTGAAATGTGAATTCCCTTAACATTTCTCAAAATATCTTTTGCTCCGAGGGAAACACTTGTAGCTCATTAACAAAAAGTAGTTAAATGATTAATCTATATACGTTATTTTAAAGTAGCTGTCGTGTCATTACTTAAATCCTATTCTAAAAATACACGAATCACACTTATTTTCTGTAAGTTGGCCACTTTTCAATGGAACCAATGTTGGCCAGCACAGACAGGTTTCACTGTACATATATATATAGTATTTGTAACGCATATGTTTGCTTTCTTCCTTTAAGTATAAAATTTTATAATTAATGAAATTTGGTGAATAGTTTTTTTTTCGAAGCATAGATTTCTGAATGGTACCTTATTTGCAAGAAATGGGGTCATTACTTCCCCATACCCTCCTTAGGGATAGTCATTTCTAAATACCTTAGAAATGAACTGTAAAATAAACAAAAAAACGATAGAAGTAAAAAACCAAACACCTTACAACACCTAACTTAATACCGGTACCTAATATCAAATACCTTACCTAATACCTTACAGTTTTGTAAATGAGCTCCATACCCTGTTCTTCATTTCGGCGAAAACATTAATAATTCTTTTTTTGAATTCAGGTATCCTACAAAGCTTCCATACCAAGTTCTTTATTGTAAGTGTCCGTAATTCAGAAAGTTTGTCATGCTGTTCGTTAAGTAAGTTACACTCTTTTCAGGGCATTCATTAAATGTTTACAAAAACTGTTGTTGATGGAATGCTCAATACCATATTTAGCAGCTTCGTTGTTTCCTGATATTCTTTGAGGTTCATTACTGAGAATATATTTCAAGTAATAGAAATGTGTTTGTTCTATCGGAACACATATTGATAAGTTCATTCTTAAGCTGATCTGAGCAAAAAGTATTAGAAAAGGTGGATATCAAGTCATTCAGTTTGCCGTATGGAATAATTTGTTGATGTATACTAAGTATTCTATAATTTATTAGTTCTTTAATGACCAGATTTTTATATTTTTCAAATCTTTCATCTGCACAATTATTGAGAGAAGAATCTAATATAAATAGAGTTTGTTTGTGTATCTATCTATCTATCTTTGTGTCTGTGTGTGCGCCAGCGGACCAGACGAGTGGACCGAGTTACCAAAATTTGGTCACGAGTACCTTCATCCAGGCCTCAGACCAAGACAGAAAGGTTTCTCTTTTTCAAAATTCGAACCGGGGGGGGAGGCATTTACCGGGACATTTAAAGTACTGGTCACTCTCGCGAAAAACATAAAAGTTATAGTATTGCCAATACATCTAAACTTTTCGTTAGGGAGTCTTCTTTTTTTTATTCTGATGTTGGAGACATATAGGGACAATATATATATACTAATGTTCAAGGATACGTTACAACAATTTAACATTTTATAGAGGGAGCTCGAAAGATGGTTTAAAATGAAAACAAATAAGAAGAAATAGCGGTCTGTTTCTGTCACTTACGAATCCAGCCTAAAATGAAGATAGATAGCCCTGTAAACGTAGTCAGAACAGCAACTGTCTTTTCGCAAGTACTTCAGTGAAATCTCTACCAACGAACACTTCCCGTAACGGACATATTTTTTAATCCCCAAACAGTGTAATAGGAAAAAACATATTGATAGACCTCTGTAAAGCGGACATTCTCTAGTACGGACACGGACAGTCTTTCCTGTCTTTTATAGGTATTATTTACCTCCGTATTACGGACACTTTCTCTAGAAACAAGTTGGAAAGTGCAGTAAAAATACATTTTTAGTAATTCATACATGTGTCATCAAGGAAGCATAGTGACATTTTGCCTCTTCAACTGGCTGCTCAGCAACCCAGACGAAGACTCGGTTTAACAACACTCGCATGTCCTTTGCTTGCATCCACTCCTACCCAAACTGTTTTAGACGGAAAAGTGTTTGACCGTTACCCACAATTTGGGATGACACGTTATGGTACTGTTCCGCTAGAATCTATGAGCAAGCAAGAGACGAGTTTGGTATTTTTGGCTCGCGGGTACACATATTGTCTGACAAAAGACACTACTGGACTGCAATAAACTCACAAATTAAAACAACATACCGAAAATGTAGTAAGTAGTAGCAAGTGTAAAGAGCAGAGAACTATATCATCTTATTTCCATGTTGGGCCTCGAACATAGAGTATTGGGTGGCGGAGGATAATTCAGGCATTTTCGTAATATTCGTAAATACATGATTCATGCAAAAATATTTGTTTTCTAAGTGTGTATTACCTTGTTTACTAATTTACGTCATAAAATATTGAAACCTCTCTGAGGCGGACACCTCTCTATAGCGGACAATTTTTGATTCCCCTTGCCTGTCCATTTTAGAGAGGTTTCACTGTACTACATAGCACAAGTCTTTGGACTTTAACTTCTCACGTGGTTGTTTGTTTCTCCTACACTTCTATAGGAATAATGATCAAGGTTTCGCGAGATCCATTGCTTTCTGTCTTTCATACGCAAGCGTTAAAAAAAAGCTCAGAATAAATTATAGGAAATGTTAAGTTCAGAATCTAAATTGCAAAATTTTAAGTTAGTAATTTAGGTTTAATGGCTTAGTACATATAACATTCTAAAGGGTAGACGCTGTCTCCCCTGTCTCCCCTCAGGCCTTGCCACTGCGTTAAACTCAAAATCAAAATTCAACACATACCTCTTTTTATTTAAAAATATTGTATGGTATACAATATGCGGAATTCAAGATGGCTACTATGATGTATACTAAATCATTTAACGCAGTTTCTACACCAATGACTAATTGTAACTTTGCTTTTCCTCCGTCTATGCATCTCTTTGTTACTGCCCTATCATGATACATTTTTCTATTAGATACATATGCCAAACATATCACACTCTGTCTTAAACAAATGATGTGTAATAAATGAGTTCACATTCTCATTTGTGGGAATATTCAAGCCTAAGTTGAAGTGTAAAATCATAACCTTTTTCATTTAAAACAACATTGTGTGATATGCAATATGGCGGAATTCAAGATGCCTTCCATGGTGACCACACTCCAAATCAATGCAGGGTTTGCAATAATACCATTTGTAACATTTATTTTTCCTCTATAGCGCACGTAATTATTATTGCTCTGTCCCAATACTTTTCACTAACCCTGTATACAGATCCACATATGTATTCTCGCAGTAAAATTAAACTAATCTTTTCCACATAATAGTTTTCATACTATACGTTGATCCAGGTGTAGAAATGGAATTTTACAAGTAAGGGGAAAATCTGCAATTGATAAAGTTTGATTGGGCTATGTCACGAGAATAAAAAACTCAGAAAGACAGGAGTCAGGGGCAGACTGGCCAGAGCCGTTAGGCCGCAATCGCGGTCTAGGCCCTCTCAGAAAAAAATTATGAAACAGTAAAGAAAGAAAGAGAAAAAGAGAAAAGCTAAAACAGAAGATAGCTAAATAATTCGGTAGATCACTGTTATTATGCTGCCAGCACACATTCCTCTTCCATCCTTTCATCAATCAGTAAGTTATCTTTTTCAATAAAGTTCTTTTGTTACTGGATTTGTGGCTAGGTCCATCTTTCACTATGGTCTTTTATTATCAGAAACTGTGATTTAGTTTGTACCTGGGGCTTTGGACCCTTCTTTCAGTATATTGGACAGTTGGGACCTTCTTTCATTACATTGAGCAGTTGTGGCCCTGAGTCCTTTATTCGTTATATTGGGCAGTTGGGTACCTTCTTTCATTTCATTGAGCAGTTGGGCTCCTAGGCACTTTCTTCATCATGTTGAGCTGTTGGGACCTGGAATTCTTTTCATTATGTTGGGCAGTTGGGGCCCTTTCATCGTTGAAGACTGGGGTCTGGCTTGTAGCTGGGTCCATATTTAACCACAGGCTGATTGGTCCTCTATGAATGTTATTACATCTTGTAGGTCTATATTTGATAATTCAAAAATGGAAAAAACGGCGTATTTTTTTAAAAAATATTTTCTATCAAAACGTTTACAAAATTGCAGGAGAAAACAGTGGAAGACGGCAAGAAAGCGGGCATTTTCAGCATAATGGTTGATTCTATTTAAGATGTTTCAGTGCTGAATCAGCTTACTATAGTAATTCTCTGTGTTATAGGTCAAGTATTTGGGCGGCTGTTAGCAGTTGTCGTAAAGAGTGACACTATAGGACAAATAACTTAAAATGAAAACAAAAGAGTACTTTGTGCCAACCATGTTTTGATCTCTGATATTGTAAGTTGCTCTTTTGATGGAGCTGCTAACTTGAGTGGGTGCCATAAAGGAACTAAAGCATTACTGGAGAAGGATAATCCTGAAATCATTTACACCCAATGCATGGATCATGCTCTTAATTTGGTTATGACAAATTTGACTGAGTAGATCCCTGAAGCTGTAAACTTATTTGGTTGGTTGAAACCAGTACCGTGTTCTGTCTGAATACTACAAAAGAAAGAATGTTTGGAAGAAAATGATTGATGCAAGACACGACGGACATGACAAACTACGAAAAGTTAAACAAGTTAGTGCAACACGATTGTGGAGCAAAATGCGGCAGTCGACACTAACGAGTTTCGCTACGAAATATGAAACCAAGACGAGACGACTGTCTATCGTCATCAAAATTTCTTTCATTTTTATTGTTCCTCAATGATGATGTACAGGACAGGAGTTTTAATGCGAAATCAACATTTCAAGCTAAACTTTGCTGAATAAATTGACAGCGTTTAACACTGTAATGATGTTCTCTGTGTTTCAGGACTTGTTTACAGAAACGAAGCATGTTTCAAAATACCTGCAGTCTCACGGATTGGACTATCGTACAACCTGGAGACTGGTAGACAATTTGCTGCAGTAGCTTCAGAAGGAAATAGAGGCAAAAGATGTCTGCTTAAGCTTTACGAAGATACACAAGTATTTTGTGTGAAAAAAACAGCTTGTGCAATCTGGTGTAGAGATAGCAATGGAAAAACACTTTCTGACCAGAAGAATCTTAAAGAAGAAGAAAATATCAGGAGAGCTTGCGGCAGTAGAACTGGGAAAGAACTTAAATATAAGCGAAAATGACTTATTCAGAATAAAAAAACCAACGAAAATTATGAATACAGCTTTTACATGTATCAGTGATAGATTTCAGTAGCCAAATGAACTCCAAATGCTGGATCTCAAGCACTTTTCGGAAATCTGGAAGAATGGTGTGTCTGCAGGAGCTTTCAGAGTTCTTGTGAAAAAATTAAATATAAAGTATGAGGAAATATACAAAGATCTCCAGCAGTTCTTTGTCGTGTATTTTGTCACAAAACGTTCTGGTTTTTGATGATCCTGAAGAGAATGATGCCCCTGCATCCGTGGAAGAAGAAGATGATGATTATGCATCTGAGCATGCTATGGGAGATGGAACATTTTGGACGGGATTCACGGCTAGAGTGATAATGATGCTGGAAACATCGTGTGTAAAATTTTTTTGTCATGTGCAGGGAAAGTTTTGTACCAATTTCTGTCAGTCTAGTTGTTTTAATAATTTATACATTGCATACAAACATGCGTTGTCTGCACCATGCACACAAATGACATGTGAAAGATGCTTCTCAAAGTTAAAGTTAGAGAGTAAACAAACCTCAGAGCTAATTTGTGTGAAGACATTTTGGACACATTTTTACTAATGAAAATAGAAAGAGATATGTTAAATTTAGTGTCTGTGAACGAAGTTATTCAGGAACTCAGCCATTCATAATCTGAACTGAAAAGAATCTTAACGTTTTAAAATTATTATTTGTTTAGTTATCCAGCAGTGTTTTTCATTTTCAGTAAAACGTCGTGTTAATTGCAGAGTCAAAAGTTATTATTAGTTGTTTGTTACAATTTTCAGTAAGCTGTTCTGTTCTTTCCATCGTAAAAAGCTATTGGCTATTATTTGTTTAGTGTTTCAGCTACTATACAGAGTGTCTCAAAAGTCCCATAACATATGGTAACTCTCTTATTATCAATGTTGCAACAAAATGTACAAGAGGTACAATTTGTACAAGATGTACAAATGGTATATTACAACAAACCGTCTCCAAATATAGTGCTTTTAATCTAAAGTGCAAGAATTTTTCAAATCGGACAAGCTGTTTGGGCTGTACGCTCTATATGCGCATAATGCTACATGAAAATGAAACGTTACCATTTCCCTGGACCCAGAACATAAATAAATGAAGTTACTGTCTATTAAAAACTTCATTTGAAGACGGTATCTCCACTTACATTTTGTTGTAACTCTGATAATAACAGAGTTATCCTAAGTCAAGGGGACTTTTTAGACACCCCGTGTTACAATACAGTAGTAATTATAAAATATTCTTTTAAAAGTTTTTTTCTAGAAATCCTGTGCTTGCTATGACATCAAATTTTTAATGACCAACAAAAATTCATAGCTTGGAAAAACTATCATGTAACAACGAATTTACCACTACTTAACGCGATGGCTCATCGCATATGTTCATTGTACGCACTGGCGCAACCAGGATTTTATTTCTGTAGGGGACAAGAATATCCAATACAGTAGGCCGCAAACGACGGGCTGCACCATTTCATATGGACAAAATTGAAAGTTTGAATTCTACTCGTTACAAGCAATTTAGTTATCCTTATTATTAACTTGCTAAAAAAAAAACGTTGAAATGAAAATTCCAATTCACAAATTCCCTATTATTAACGATTACAAGTTTTAGATCTGCAGTATAATTACTATTGTGTATATCTTAGTTTTTGCATAAAATGACGCACTCTTTACTATCATTTATTACTCTAAGAAATTATTGTAGGAGTTTTCTCTCTGTATTTCTCTTTCGACAGTGCTTGGACTTAATTCAATATTCATTTATGCATTGGTCTATTTTGAAATTTCACCGAAATTTGTCTGCAGCGGGGCTGTATAAGATAGACCAGGTTTGTTTCGGGGAGGCATGAGCCCCCGAACTCATAGCTGATTGCGCCACTGATTGTACAATTTTTTAGAAATTGATGTTATAGTCTGTGAGTCCTCCATGGTAACCGCGGCCTAGGCCCTAATACACCCAGTCCGCCTACGACGGAAGTGCAAGCAAACTTTCATGGAGAACGACTTAAGCGAAAGCGATTGTTGCAAACCAATCAACAAGCAAACAAAACTAATATCACCATTCAAATTTCCTTTTTGTTACTAATAACCACAGATACATATATTTCCTTCTTTTGCACAAACACTTATATTTACTAAGAGGACAGAAGCCCCTTGTGCATGCTTGACCTCCAATCTTGCTTTGATCTAAAGCTTTTTACCCGTGAAACCGTATTTACCGGACCCTTTTGACGCGGGACCTTCCTGACTTGTTGCACATTGACGCGAGGCCCTTTTGACGCAGGCCCAGCTGACGCCTGGCCGTTTATACCCGTACCTTTTGTAGCGGTGCCCCTTTGACCAGGGCCCGCTTGACGTACTTCCCTGTTGACTCGGGCCATTTTGTCACAGAACTATTTTGACGCAGGCTCTTTTGACGCAGCGCCCTTATGAGTCGGGCCCTTTCTTCGCGGAGACCTTTTACCTGGGCCCTTTCGACGTGGGGTTGTTTTGACTCGGACATTTTTTAGCAGGATCACTTTTGACGCAGGGCCCTTTTGTCGTGGGAATCTTGACCCAGGCCCTTTTGACACGGGGCCGTTTGACTTAGGCTTTTTGTAGTGGAGCCCCATTTCACCTGTGCCCGTTTTACGCTGAGCCCTTGCAATTCGAGATCTTTTGTCGTGGGACTCTTTTAACGAGGGGCGTTTTGATTCGGGCCTTTTGAGCCTGGCCCTTTTGTTGCGAAGACATTTAACCCGGCGCAATTGACGCAGGTCCGTTTGACTCTTCCCTTTTGTAGCGGAGCCCCTTTTTGTCACGGGCCTTTTTGACGCAGGGCGTTCCGATTCGGGCCCTTTTGACTCCTCTCTTTTGTTACTGAGATGTTTAACCCGAGCTCTTTTGACTCCTGCCCTTTTGTTGCTGAGACGTTTTACCCGAGCCCTTTTGTCGCGGGTCCTTTTTGACTCGTGCCCTTTTTAGCGGGGCCACTTTTGACTTGTGCCCTTTTGTTGCGGAGACCTTTTGACCCGGACCCTTTTACGTGGGGCCATTTTGACTCAGGTCTTTTGTAGCGGGGCAATTTTAACCAGGGCCCGTGTGACGCAGGGCTATGTGTCGCAGAAACCTTTCGTCCCAGGTCCTTTTGATGAAAGGTGATGTGACTCGGGCTCTTTTTTGCGGAGACCTTTTTCAACGGCTCTTTTGATGCGGGCTGTTTCACTAGGACCTTTTGTAACGACGCCCATTTTTGACCCGGGCCCGCTTCACACAGGACCTTTTGAATGGGTCCTTTTATTGTGGGACCCTTTTGACCAGAGCCCTCTTTATACGGGGCATTTTGTTTCCGGTGTGTTTTACTCGGACCTTTTTTTGCGGAGACCTCTTGAACCGGGCCCTTTTGATGCGGGGCCGTTTGACTGGGCCCTTTTGTAGCGGCGCCCATTTTTGACCCGGGCCCATTTGGCACAGGACCTTTTGTTGCGGATATCTTTTCACCCTGGCACTTATGACGCGGGGCCTTTTTGTAGCGTGGTCCCCTTTGACCCGGGCTTGTTTGAGGCAGTTCCCTTTTTACTAGGACTCTTTTTATCTTGGGACCCTTTTGACCCGGCCCTTTTGATATATGTCGTTTTTATTCGACCCTTCTTGACTCGGGCTCTTTAGTTGCGGAGACCTTTTAACTCGGTCCCTTTTGATGCATGGCTGACTCGGACCCTTTTGTAGCGGGCCCCTTTTTAACACGGGCCCTTTTGACGCAGAGCTTTTTAATTCGGGTTCTTTTTTGTGTGATTCTTTTGGTCAGGGCCCTTTTATGAGGGGCGTTTTGATTCGGGTCTTTTTGACTCAGGCCATTTTGTTGCGGAGACCTTTTCACCCGGGCACTTTTGACGCGGGGCATTTTTGGTCTTGCCCTTTTGTAGCGGGTCCCTTTTATCGCGGGCCGTTTTGACTCGGGCCTTTCTGTGTTTGCCCTTTTGTTTGCCTTTCTGACATGGAACCCTATATGTAAGGCAGCAGCTGAAATACCTGGGTCAGGGGGCCTGGTGGAGTATAAGGAAATCAATGATCGATCGATCCAGGGGCAGTAAAATTCATTCCGCCACTGTTCATATCTCTTTCTTTCTATTCTGTCGATATCATGTCTGGAGATGAATGTTCTGACTAATGGGCTACAGCGGCGAAAGACGATATAGGCTATCAATATTAATGTTATGGATTTTAACTTAACATATACAGGGCAATAAAATGAAAAACTCTATATCGGTATTTTGCCCTCCCCCCGTTGGAAAATCTCCTGCGGGCGTAAGTGATTATGATGTTTCTTAGTTACTATATTATATTGTTCTATATACGAAATATGTTCTATGTTGTATATACTTCTCTGTTTTGTATAATAATAGGAACTTTATCTACATTTATTACGGTCCTTGTTTTACGAGAGCGAAACATATTCACGTTCAGCGTAATCAGTTTCCATTCTCAAATAATTACAGTGAGAGGAATGAAATAATTCACGCACACATTTAGGACTTAAAGAAGTGCCCTGCGAAAATGTCGTAGTAAAGTCCTGAAGAGTGAAAAGCGCTAGTAGCAGTTGTTAGCAGTTATTAACTTAACATATAAGACAGTAAATTGAAAAACTGAGAATACGAATCTTTTCAGAGAGGACAGTGCGCTGATGCTTCTAATCTATGCCTTTACTCCTTATACCTACGTTATTTTCCTAATCAAAATGAAAACTCTTCACAATCAATCACAATTTCTTGTGCAACCATACCTTCCTTAGAGTACCGCGCAGTCACATACCCGTCACGGCGATGTAAAGGCACTTTTGGCGAAGAGAATAGAATATGGATGACACAATTCTCAAAATAGTACTTTTTCAGGAATATACTTGTTTTGTTGCATACTTCCACTGCATGGTTTACACACTGGAATACATTGATGAATTTGTTCTCTTCTGTTTGCGTTAGATACACCATGTCACGAGGGACATGCAATGTACTCTTTTTACGTAACAGCACCATCTTATCTTCGAGGGCTGTACGCAGCACCACTTCATGATTTGAGCCTAATGATTTGACTATGGTCACATTTAGCTCATCATGAAAATAATCATTCATTTGGTCGATTCGTGAACATAATATCTGCCACTCTTCAAAGTTCATTTGTACACCAAATTGTTCTGCTTTGCCCAATCGAATCACAGGTTCAAACGTTGTAGCACTGATACCAATCATCACATGTTTTGTTTGAAATATATTTATTGGATAATAGCGTGCGAAGTGGAATTCTTTATCGTTAGAAGCACACATTTTTCCTGCTGAAACGCACTTGCGCAAATGATTTCATGGGCTGACACGGTATTTGCTGATTTCATAGTTACTGCTGACGTCATTGGAAAGGAATGTACTGACGTTTGAATTAATAATTTCATCACAATTGCTGACGAAACCAAATTCACTGATCCGGCTGTGTACTAAATTGAAATAGATGACTTCGTCCCCAGAATCCTTTGTAACATAAAGATACAGACCCAGTATTTAAGAAACGTAATAGTTCTTCTTGTTTTTCCGTGGGTAAATATCTTGCTGGTAAAATTATATTCTTATCATTTTCAAGCTTCACTACGATTCTTAATCGAAACTTTGTAGGGATCATTTGGATAGCTAAGATTCTATAAGGTACATTCTGTTGTAGATCAGTAATCTTGGTAAATGATTTCATCACATCATGTGTGTTTAGAAACTGCAGACTAGTAGCCATGATGACGTTATCTCCAAGGATGCTGCAAAACTGATGACGTTCCATTATCATGTTCTGACGTGTACTATTGCACCATAAAAACATTGCTGCCAGAGTTTTTTTGTTCTAAACAGTTCCGGTTCTTTACTAATGAAAGCATAATCTTAAAAATTTGAAACCAAAATTTTCCAAACAAAAATTTCAAACAAAAATTTCCAAACAAAAATATTCAAACAAAAATTTTTAAAGAAAAAATTCGAACAAAATTTTTTAAAACAAAAATTTCAAACAAAAGATTGCAGTTTTGAAACGAAAAAAATTCAAACAAAAATTAGTTCACACAAATTTCGAACGAAAAGATTTCAATAAAATTTGAAACAAAAATATTGAAACAAAAATTTTGAAACAAAAATTTTACAAACAAAAATTTCAAGCAAAATTTAAACAAAAAATCTTCAAATTTTGAAACCAAAAATTTTGAAAAAACAGAAACAAAATTTCAAAATAATTTCAAAGAAAGTCAAAAAATTTCAAACAAAATTCTGGAAAAATTCAAACAAAAATTTGAAACAAATTTTCAAACAAAAAGTTTCAAACGAAAATATTTTTAAACAAAAAATTGCAACTAAAATAATTTCACGTTTCACGGTTAACCGTCAAACATTAGCCGGTTTTAACTATTCGATTAACAAATAAACAATTTTGATCATATTTATCAGTTTTTGCAAGATGTTGAAGAAAAGTGTTCAAACCAAGATTTTTAAATGTTAAACAATACTTAAAACTGAATGCAGCAGAGATTTGAAAATCATCAGCCAATCAGATTGCACGAAACATAGTGATCAACCAATCAGATTGCATGAAAGATAGTGATCAGCCAATCAAATTGCATCAACAATAACTTTGCCAGTGTCAGATTACATCATCTTGTGATTAAATTTCAAAGTGTTGTAGCAGGTATTGCCTTTCGTCTATAAGTCATAAGACGCAATAAAGTTACCTATCAGATTTCTGAAAACGCAAGGTTAATTCAACCATCATCAATGGTCTTAGACTATCAGCTTAACTAAAGTTCAAAGTATTGTTTCAAATTTCGCGGGTCATACTGAAATATTGTTTATCACAATTCCCAAATTTAAAGAATACTTCTCTCGATATACCTAAGTCATGATCATATACTTAGTCATATAATTACATGTTGTAGTTAGGTCTCAATTAGGTCAATTGTTTACCTTAGCAGAACCAACTGTTGTCTACAAATATGTTATTTGATAACTTCCACGTATTTTGAAAAGGAAATGAATCCCTATACATTACAACATCAATGTTAATCACGTGGTACATCGTATTGCTTACGTTTATATTTGGCGGGAATAATCAAGACCAATGACGTAATTTCATTTTGACAATTCTAAAATTATCCTACAAAGTTTCAATGTACCATAGTCCTGGATTCCTAACCCCATCATAGGTCAATAACTGATCACGTGATCATACTCATATTCGACAATGATTTACCCAAAGAAAGAGATACCATCCAATTTTAAGAACAATTAACAATTATTGATATGAAAATAAGAAGTGTACCCCTCTCAAAATTTAAGATTGGTACACAAACACACCTGTGTCTTATGAAAAAAGTAATAAATCCTGTACCCATTCAATAATAAAGCCGTATCAAGAAAGATAAAATAGATCAATAACCTTTAAAATTTGAATATTTGTCCATAAGAGGGACACCAAGTTGTTATTTCATAGTTCCCAAATTTAAAAGGGAAGATAAGTATAAAAAGGTAATAAACATCTGTACATACCCATATGACGTTCTAAATCCTTATCAAAGCGGTGAATAACTTCCGAAATTTGATTTTTGTAGTTCTTTACAGATGAAAGGGAACGAGATGGACCATCAAATTTATAGTGGTACATATTGAAGTCCTGTACTATGATACCAAATGCTTGTATTGAACAATTTCTAAAATTGAGTGGATAAGCCAAGGTACCCCTCCTAAAATTTAAAGGGGTGCATGAATGTACCCATGTCTTATTATAGGAAATTGACTCCTATACATGACCATATAACCATATAAAGTAATAAGACCTCATCAACGGGGAAAAATTGGGTCATAAACCAAACATGTGCTACAACATAATGCTTATGTTTATATTTTGGCAATTTTTTACCCATGAAAGGGAATTAGGTGGACCACCCAAATTTATCCTGAAGCATGTTGCGGTCCTGTACTATAATACCGAATGTTAAATTGGAAAATTTCCAAAATTTAAGGAGATCGGTCAATGTATTACTATGAGCAAAATAAATGACGCGTCTCTTTATTTTGAAGTTTTTTTGAAAATATCTCTGTTTTCTTTATATGTTTGAAATTTCGGAAGGTTTCCCCAGCAGGACAGATAAATAACAAACCCGTTTTTAATATTTGTGTTAGATATTAGCTTAAAATAAATAAATTAGAAGCAAAAAAGATTAAATCGACAGAAATCTCGAGAATTTCCAACTCTGCTAAATTGAGAAATTTTGAAGAACGCGAGGGAATTCTGCAGTTCAACACGAAGCAGCGACATCTCTGTCATTGAGAGAAATGTGGATTAAATCTACAGACGAAACTTTTAACGAAATATTTCTAATATATCTTATTACATGCATTATCTGCAAACTCCAAATATATGAATATATGCCTTGTATTAACGTAAAGATAGAGCAAAAAGTGGAAATTATCTATGGAAAATGACGAATTCGTAGCGCGACCGTAATGAAAATTCGTCTTTACCGGAACAGGCTCAGTTCACGTAAGAAAACAAGTAGCTCAGTTAGTTAAAGCAACGAGTCTGTATGCCGAAAGTAGTGGGTTCGAATCTTCCTTGAAGTGCCTTTGTCATTTTTATTAGTATGGTTATTTATTTTTTATTTTTTTGTG
This sequence comes from Thermobia domestica, assembly GCF_964235325.1. NCBI lineage: Eukaryota > Metazoa > Arthropoda > Insecta > Zygentoma > Lepismatidae > Thermobia > Thermobia domestica. The sequence goes on along the minus strand of NC_137469.1, from coordinate 144,782,035 downwards.
GGAAAGAATCAAATTGTAACATATGTGTAAAACTCATGACGATACCAAAAAAAAGAAAAAAAGAAAAAATGTCGTTGTCGCACTTGCATTAGCGTCCCTAATTTGGTTTGCAAACACTTTCGTAATTATTTCCCCTGTGCTCACTGCTCACTATACGTTATGCTCGCTGGCGCATAACGAATGTTTCCCAGTAAATCTTAACTCTAATTTGGAGAATTTTATAAAGTTTCACAATATTTCTCACTAGATAGTCTTCTATCTACTTGTTTGGATATTTTGATAACAGATTTCCCTATTAAATGTTTAATTTTCCCTAGACGTTTAATTACGGGAAAGTTTTACTATGTATTTGTATTAAATTGAAATTGTTTTGAATTTACCATATGAGGTAAGTAGCTCGAAGGAGGAAAACTTAAGTAATTGATATTCTACGTAAAAGCAACCTATTGTAGAATGATGATACTTCTTACCTTCAGCACATAATCTCTACGTTAGAGAGTCAGCCAGAAAAAAATCCGGGTTTTTCACCTATACCACCCATCTTAAACCTCTACATTCCGTTGTTCGTCTCACAAAATTTCGGTGCTTCAAAAACATTCATATAATAATAATAATAATAATAATAATAATAATAATAATAATCCTGAATATGCCATCCTTACATAATGTAAGGATATCTTAATTTCTTAGTTTAAATCTTAAATATCTTAGTTTAAAATGGTTTCTTTAGTAATTAATTGAGCAACCATGTAGGAGGGGGTACGACGTTTCAGTTTGCCCCTCTCGTTTTAGTATCCTTCCAACAGAAAGTAATTTCTGATAAGCATTGCAGACAAAATGAATAAGAAATATATTTACAGCATCCTCTCCCCTTTCATGATTAAATATCACGTAGCATTTTTATTCTACCAAAGATGGCCCTGTGCGGTTAGGGGTAGGTAACTAAAGAAATACCTATTATGTAGCGCCTCTTGATTGTAATATTACCGCTTCTTTATTTGTACGAGGGAGCCCCTACATGGGTGGCAAAAAGAATAGGAAAAGTGTCTATTGATTCCAGTGGCGGATCCTGCACAAACTTCTGGGGGGGGGAGTGAAAGATAATTTTGATGATGTAAAGCTGTCACAAATTACCACTTAACTAAACTAAACATAATAGTGGGGTTAACCGGAACCCAGTCAGTTTATATTGACGTAAAAGTTTAATTTTTGGCTTCATATTAAAGTTTTGGTTTCAAATGAGAATTTCAGTCCAAGAGGTCAATGATCAAATCTCGTGGGGCTTTTCAGTGTAGGCTAATACGGCCCCCTTATGAGAAAAGGCAAAAATATTAACATGTTTATAACTTTCGAATTTTTCGTCTATTTTAAAGAAATGTTGGGCTTCGTATTAAAGTGTTGGTTCCAAATGACAATTTCAGTCCGAGTGGACAATGATCAAATCCTGAGGGGATCTTCAGTATAGGGGGCTACTTCTCGCTTATGGGAAAATGCAAAAATATGAAAATGCTTATAACTTTGGAATTTTTCGTCTATTTAAATGAAATTATTGGCTTCATATTGAAGTCTTGGCTTCAAATGACAATTTCAGTCCGTGTGGACAATGATCAAATTTCGGAGGGATCTTCGGTGTAGGGGTTTCGGCTTCTTTATGGGGCAAGATTCTCGTAGTTGATATTGCAAGATTGTTTTGTATACATGAGTGGAAACTTGCACCATTTGGTTAATTTTACCTTTTGTAGTTTGCAGATTCAAATTCCAAGCAATAGTTACTTCTCAAAGCTCAAAGAAGGCACTTACTACATAGATTCATTAAAATGGAATGTCTTTTATGAGAGGTTGTCATGGAGAAGACGAACGAACAGGCATCCAAACATTGGTTGAGTCGGACGGTTGAAACTCGTTAAGCTCACTTCAATTATTATTATTATTATTATTATTATTATTATTATTATTATTATTATTATTATTATTATTAATAATAATAATAATAATAATAATAATAATAATAATAATAATAATAATAATAGAGCATTCATCTTTGGGGCATGGGGTTCGCGGCTCGATTCCACTTCGCGCCAAGTGAAATTTGAGGTGGACAAATACCGTGTGCATGGGTATGGGTTTTCTTGGGATTTTCCATTTTCCTTCTACTTTCTTCATTTCACCATTTCATTCACCATCATTCTTCTTTAGCGTAGGTGCATAATCGTGCAACTAGATATTACATTTAATTTTAATTTCAAGAATAATAATAAACAATTAATTCAACTGAAAGGACTGTAATTTATGTTGACGGCAATGATCATAAATATAAAAACAATGCTTTGAGTAGAAAGATAATCCTTTTCAAGTGTTAACGAATGCGCACGAGATAAAACATGTCTCGAGGAAGAGACGAGACGCGCTTTGTTACATCCAAAATAAGACGTGACAAATGTTTTGGACACGAGATAGCTTTTAAAATGACTCCTCTTGTCTGGAATGTCTCGAAAACAAAAGTCTAAGTTTTAAAATTATTTTTCAAGATCTATTCTCTCAAAAGTAGTTCTTTGCCTTAAAATTAAGGAAACAAATTCAACTTCAAGAATAAACTACTACTCATATATTTTTCAGGTCAATTGACTTATACCATGTTGCAAGGTTAAATATTTGTGTATGAAGTGTGTACAAAATTGGCCAGTGTCTTTTCTGAGAAAATCGTCGAGAAAAAGTCACCTCCAAGAATAAACTACCCCTCGTAAATTTTTCTAAGAGAAATATCTGATACTGCAATATAGGGTTGTTAATTAAATATTGATTAATGAAAAATAAACAAAATTATTAAAACCATTTCGGAGTAAAAACCTTTTTTCGATTTTCGGCTGTTAGTAAACCACACTTATTTTAGGCGGTAGGAAAAAAATTGGAAAATCTCCTGTAGCAATACTGTGTAAACCCTAAGTTTAAAATTTGGTGTAGATACGTTTAACGTAATGGCATCTAGGCGAGTGCACAGAAAAGTGTACCGAAAAATCACATTTTCGACGGGTATCGACGGACGGGTATCGAAGGACGGGTATCGAAAAATCACATTTTCGGTATGTAGACGCTATGAAGTATGTGAATCTGTTGAAATCTGAATTTGATATACTATTTTCACAATCACCATATTTTCTTCTCTCTTTTGTCGCTCGAAAAAGAAAAGCCTGAGTTTACCACAAAAAGCTAGGAAGTTTACAAAAAATATTCAATTACAGGGCCACCGCACTAAACTTTTTCAAGTCAATTTCTTAACTGTGTTAGGCGGCAGTTGTTACTGAAGTGTGTATTTGTATATTACGAATAAAATTATCGTATTATTCAAATACATCGAATGTCAGATTATCGAATAAAAAACTTCGATTGAAGATAATCCACACTACAAAACTAAGTCACACTTTGAGCATATTTTCATTAGACATATAATAGAACAATTGATGCAATAATTGTTTATGAAATATGAAAAAATCAAATTAGTCATTTTTGAGAAAGTCGTTCAAAAAGAACACGTCAAGAGCAACCTACCTCTTGTGAATTGTTTCGAACAGTGAGTTAAGATATACTTTTGGTTATTAATGAAATATTTATTTGCGAAATTTGAACAAAATCGCCTGTCGTTCGAGAAAATTGTCGGGAAAAACATTGACTCCCAAAATAAACTATCCGTCGTAATTGTTTTTCATAGAAATGACTTATACTAAAATATAGGGTTATTAATGAAATATTTATTTATAAATTATCAATAAAATTGTCCGAGTAATTTTTGACAATATCGTGAGGGAAAAATAACTCCCCGAAAAAAACATCTCTTGACGATTGTTTCAGGGTAAGCGAGTTGTTCCATATTATTAGGTTTTTAATGAAATATTTATATCTGAGTACGAACAAAATTGCTTGACTCATTTTTGAGAAAACCGTGGAGGAAAAACACCCCCAAGAGTAAACTACCCCTCGCGTATTTTTTCAGGACAAACAAGTTTTGCCATATTGTTAGGTTATTAACGAAATATGTGTTTTTGAAATATGAGTAAACACTTTTGAGTCGTGTTTGAGAAAATCGCCCAGACAACACACTCCACCAAGAATAAATTACCTCTCGCATTTCTTTTAGGACAAACGAGTTATGCCACATTGTTAAGTTATTAATGAAATATTTATTTAGGAAATATGATCGAAAACACTTGAGTCCATTTTGAGAAAATCACTGAGAAGAAACTCACGCCTAAGTATAAACTAGCCCTTGTAGATTTTTCTCAGATAAATGCCTTATACCACAAAATAGGGTTGCTAATTAAATATTGATTTGTAAAAAAAAGAAAGGAAACAAGATCGTTAGAGTCAGTTATGAGAAAATATATTTTTTCTATTTTCATCGTACAGGAAACTCAATTTTTCGGGAGTAGGAGGGAAATAAAAGAAACTATATAGGTAATACTGTGAAAATCTTAAACTAAAATTTGGTGCAGATAAATTGAACGGTATGGCCTCTAGGCGAGTGCACAAAAAAGTGTAGCGAACGGACGGACGAACCCCAGATGGACATGTAACGAAAAATAACTTTTTCGGTGTTAGGGGCTATAATACGTGTAAATTAATTAAAATGTCAAATTTGATTTTTTTCGAACACCATACTTTCTTCTCTCATTTGTCACTTCAAAGTAAAAGGAACTCAGAACTACGGATTAGAGACACCTACTTTTACACATAGACATTTATTGATTTAAAACTGTTTTAGTTTGTGTCATTTCACTTCCAATTGAAAGGTTTTACAATGACTAACGGCATACCAATGACGAGACGGAAGTTTTCAGAAAGTAAATGCATTCAGAAGTCTAGACTGCATTACACCTATCAGCCTGTTTTTACTTCTGCAATTGTTGACAGCTGTAATTTCGTCCAAACGCTACATGAAATAATTCTTGGTTGACGTCATTGTGCTACTATTTTAGTATTGTTCTCTTCAGACTTGGTTGAAGTTTTGTCTTAACGGTTATACATTTCTTTTATTTCATCGTTACACATAAGAATAAAATGTTATAGTGAGTGGATAGATTCGAACCTACGAACATTGAGTTTTCATTCTTCCAACACTTTACCAATGGACCAAGCTTTGTCTTCACGTTAACGCACGGTTACAGGGTTTATTACGATTTAAATAAAATGGCTGGCTGTTAGAGTTTCCTGCTCACATATTTCGATAAAATTTTTTTATGCTTCGTAGATACGTAGAGCAGTGTTTAGATACACATTTTAGGAGAGTGCATTTTGGTGTATATAATAATTTCATGCCAGATAAAAGCTAGATCAGTTTTGATGACATGTTTCATATGTATTTCTCAATAATAGACCTGCTGTTCGGGGTGAAGTTCCAAGGTTCAGGATTGACTAGCAGTTTTTGCTATTAATATCCCTTCTAACAATATTGGCAGTGGACAAAAGTTAGCCCGTGTTGAAGCTTTTTGCTCCTAATTTAATTATTTTACTTTATTTTTTAACGAATATATTGAAAATTGTCAGCAGGCACGTATGCAGTAATTTATTTCGGGAGGGTCCGACTTCAATATTAGGATAAATTATAATAAAATTTTAAAAAATAATCCCCAAAATTAGGCTAAATTTACAGAAAAGTTGGGATTTCAGAGAGGAGTCCGGACCCCCTGGACCCACCCCTAAATGCGTCCTTGTTTGACAGTAATGTTTCCTCATTTTGAAACCCTCAAAAACTTCGGATATATAAAGGAAAACAGATATTTTCGATAAAATATCACTTCAAGGAGACGCGACAGTTTTATTGAAGATTGTGGTATCCAACGTTCACAAAGGCAAGAATTCCTTCTCTTTGGTCTGCCATTGTGCTCTATCGAAAGGTTACGTTTCTAAAATATTACTCCAACGAACAAGCGTGATTGGCAGATAGGAATACTGAACAGAACTCCACAGAAATACATGCTGAACTTACGTTTATACCTTTGGTGATTTGCCCTCAAGGTCAATCGAGTGGTAATTCAGTTCCGTCTCTGTTCTTAAGCCATGTTCGTATTACTTCGAACAGTTTTGAGAATGAAAAGCATGCTTCGTAATATAACAGACTTCTTTCGCGTAAGAAATCGAAACTCAGTTGGTCAGAGCAACTAGTCTGTACGAATTAGGTTGTTAGTTCGATCCCAATATGAGTAAGAGTTTTTCTTACTATTGTTTTTCTCTTTTTTTATGTGCGGAAAAATCAAATTGTGACTTCGCTATATCAAATGTATTTGGTTAGGTAATTTTTGTCTTAGCTAAACTTTAAATACCAGTAACCGTCGAAATAATTTCACTAACCGATCAGTTACTGAACATTTCAAACGCGTGAAACCAGTGGCATAACATGAAGGTTAACCTCTCCTCCGTAGTCCTTAGTTATGCGTCCGTACATTCATGGGCGTACCAAGGACCGGGCGACTTCCCGGAGCGCCAGAGAAAGAGGGGCGCCAAAACGAGCCTCGAAAATAAATTTTATAGCATGTTTTCTACTGACTTTTTTGGTTTATATTCTTGTAAAGTAGTGGGAATTACATAACCATAATAGAGGGGAGTTTCATAGTACTAAGGGGGATGTATCGAAAAATGGAGAGATGGTATGTAGAATAAAGAGTGGCGGGGGAGTAAGCATAGTTTGTTTTTTGCTTGAGTTCATAGTTCCACGGCTATGCCTTAATGGCTAAAGGAGAAAAAAATAAAAGCTTTGAGTTTTACGTTCCACGGTTATGCCGGTTAGGCTAAAGGAGACAATGATGATGAGTAATGAATGAAATGGTGGAATAAAGAAAGTGGGAGAAAACGGGAGAACCCCGAGAAAACCCACGCACTTGGTGTTAGGCCAAAGGAGATGTGGATACTAATTATAGTGGAATCCGAACCACTTTTATTGTTCAACAGTAATCCACCAGGACTTGGACCCGGCACCACAGAAGGCAGGCGTGCTAGCCACAGGACCAAACAGGGGGGCGGAGTTCGTATTGTTTATAGCGGGCCATATTCTTTGTGAAGTTTTCATAGGTAACGAATGTTTTTTTTTAAAAATGGGTTTAAAATATTAAAAACACTATGGTAAAATGTAAAATATAGGCTATGCAGGGGGAGGGCGCCAAAATGTCACTTTGCGCTGGTGAAAATTTGGCCTGGTCCTCCCCTGCGTACTTTCTGTATATTTTTTGGCCTTGCAGCTTGTGCGGTCCCCACGCCACAGGGTTGCGGGGGCGGTATTTACGCCTATGCTTCGAACGTAATTCAATAACTGCTTAAGAAATTCTACCATCAGCGTGGAAACGGGAATATATATTTTTCTAATAGTCCCATAGAACTTTCACTCAGAACGCTAGATGAAATTAAGTAGAAGGAGGATCTGATGTTTCCTAAGTAAGTTCCTTTCAGAAAGTTTGCTATTTCTTTAACGGCGATGTAAATAAACATACCGGATACTCATCTTTATTAGCCCGACACCAAACCATCCTGGACAAATCCCTCTAGAACAATGTTCGGCAAAAGTTTGTTCTGTCTAATTTTATAAGCGACTCAAGGGTGAAACACTTGTTAACGAAAGCAATGCTGTGTATACACTTCCTTGTTTCTGACAAAATATAAAGTGCTTTGTAATCTTTAGACACTTTTCCTTTTCTTTTTGTCACCCTTAGTTGTGTAGGGCGGCCTCGAACAAATAAAGAAGAGGTAATATTACAGTCAAGGGGCGCAATAAATATATTAGGTATTTCTTTTGTTACCTAACCATAACGGCCTAGAGTCGTCTTCGGTAGAATAAAAAATGCTACGTGATATTCCATTCACGAAGGAGGAAAGGATACTCTAAATATTATTTCTCATTCATTTTGTCTGCCCTGCTTGTCATAAATTATATACTTTCTGTTGGGACGGTGCTGAAAAGAGAGGGGGAAATAAAACGTCGTGCCTCCTCATACATCTTAAATTTTGTTACGTGGTTGCTCAAATTATTACTAAACAAAGCACTTTAAACTAAGATGTCTAAAGTTACTACATTATGTAAGGGTGGCTTATTCAGGAATAATAATAATAATAATAATAATAATAATAATAATAATAATAATAATAATAATAATAATAATAATAATAATAATAATAGTAATAATAATAATAAATGTCTTTGGAGAGCCGAAATTATGTGACACAAATCATTACATGTAGAGCTTTAAGATGAGTGGTCATAGGAGAGGAAAAGACGGGATTTTTCTCTGTATGACTCTCTAACGTAAAGATTATGTGCTGAAGGTAAGAAGCATAATCATTCTACAACAGGCTGCTTTTACGTAGAATATCAGTTACTTCAGTTCTCCTCCTTCGGGCTACTTACCTCATGTGGTAAATTCAAAACAATTTCAATTTAATACAAATACATTGTAAAACTTTTCCGTAATTAAATATATATAGGGAAACCTGTTATCAAAGTGTCCAAAAGAGTAGATAGAAGACTATCAAGTGAGAAACATCGTGAAACTTTATAAAATTCTCCAAATTAGAATTAACATTTACTGGAAAGCATTCGTTATGCACCAGTGAGCATGTAGTGAGCAGTGAGCACAGGGGAAATAACTACGAAATTGTTTGCAAACAAAAATTAGAAATTCTAATGGAAGTGCCACAACGACATCTTCACTTTTTTTGGTTGAGTCATGAGTTTTACACATATGTTACAATTTGATTCTTTCCCACATAAAAAATAAATAAAATAACAATACAAATAAAAATGACAAACGACACTTCCATGGGGTTCGAACCCACTACCTTCGGCATACAGACTAGTTGTTTTAACTGCCTGAGCTAATTGTTTTCTAACGTGAACTGAACCTGTTCTACAGTAAAGAGGAGTTTTGATTACGATTGTGCTAAGAATTCGTCTTTTTCCATAGGTAATTTCCATTATTTTGCTCTATCTATACGTTAATACTTAGCATAGATTCATATATTTGGAGTTCGCTGATAATGCATGTAGTAAGACATATTAGAAATGTGCCGTTAAAAGTTTCGTTTGTAGATCTAATCCACGTTTCTCTCAATGACACAGATGTCGCTGCTTCGTTTTGAACTGCAGAATTCCCTCGCGTTCCTCAAAATTTCCCACTTTAGCAGAGTTGGTAATTCTCGAGATTTCTGTCTATTTAATGTTTTTTGCTTCTAATTTATTTATTTTAAGCTAATATCTAATACAAATATTAAAAACGGGTTTGTTACTAACCTGTCCTTTTGGGTAAACTTTCCGAAATTTAGAACATATAAAGAAAACGAAGATATTTTCAAAAAAACTCCAAAATAAAGAGACGCGTCATTTACTTTGCTCATAGTAGTACCTCCCAAAAAATTTAAAGGGGTGCATCAAAGTACCTATGTTGCATGATATGGAATGGACACCTATACATGACCATATAACCATGTAAAGTAATAGGACTTCATCCAAGGGAATAAATTGGGCCAAACCAAACACGTGGTTATACTAAAATTTGGCAAATTTTACCCGTAAAAGGAACGAGGTGGACCACCTAAATTTATAGTGATCTATATTAGGGTTCTATACTATAATACCAAATGTTAAAATTGGGCAATTTCCAAAATTTAAGGGATTGGCCAAGGTACCTCTCCCAAAATTTTAAGGGGTGCATCAATATACCCATGCCTTATGATAGGAAATGGACCAATATACATGACCATATAACCATATAAGGTAATAAGACCTCTTCAAAGGGGAAAAATTTGGGCCAAAAACCAAACACGTGGTTATAATAAAATTTGAGAATTTTGTACCTCTTAAAGGGAACGAGGTGGACCACCCAAATTTACCATGATACATATTTGGGTCCAACACTATAACAGCGAATGTTTAAATTGTACAATTTCCAAAATGGAAGGGGTGGGCCAATGTACCCCTCCCCAAAATATAGAGAGGTGCCAAAATGTACCTATGTCTTATGATAGGGAATGGACCCCTATATACGCCCATATAACCATATAAGGCAATAGGACCTCATCCAACGAGATGAATTAGGTAAAAAACCAAACACGTGGTACAACGTATTCCTTACGTTTATATTTTGACAATTTTGTATCCCTAAAAGGGAACGAGGTGGACCACCGAAATTTATTATGATACATTTAGGGTCCAGTACTATGATACCAAATGTTTAATTTTGACAATTTCCAAAATTTAAGGGGGTGGCTCAATCTACCTCTCTCCCAAAAAATTAAAGGGATGCATCAGTGTACCTATGTTGTATGATATGGAATAGACACCTATATATCACCATATAACAATATAAGGTAATAGGACCTCATCCAAGGGGATAAATTGGGCCAAAAAGCAAACACGTGGTTGTCCTAAAATTTGGCAATTTTGTACCCATGAAAGGGAACGATGGGACCACCCAAAGACCTCATCAAAGGTGATAAAATGGCCCAAAAACCAAACACGTGGTTGTACTAAAATTTGGTAATCTTTTACACATGAAAGGGAACGAGGTGGACCATCCAAATTTATGATGATACATATTGAGGTCCTGTACTATGATACTAAATGCTTAAGTTGGAGAATTTTCAAAACTTAAGGGGTGGGCCTAGGTACCCTTCCCAAAAATTTAAAGGGGTGCATCAATATACCCATGTCTTATGATAGGAAATGGACCAATATATATGACCATATAACCATATAAGGTAATAGGACCTAATCAAAGGGAATAAATTAGGTCAAACCAAACACGTGGTACAATGCATTGCTTGCGTTTATATTTTTGCAATTTTGTACCCGTAAAAGTGAACGAGGTGGACCATCGAAATTTATCATGATACATGTTAGGGTCCTGTACTATGATACCAAATATTTAAATTTGACAATTTCCAAAATTTAGTGGGTGGGCCAGGCTACCCCTCCCAAATTTTTAAAGAGGTGCATCAATATACCCATGTCTTATGAAAGCTAGTGGACCCCTGTATACGCCCATATAACTATATAAGGTAATAACATCTCATCAAATTGGATAAAGTAGGTCAATGACCTCCGAAATTTAAATTTTTGGCAATTTTTTACCCATGAAAGGAAACGACATAGACCCCCAATACGACATACAGGTACATACCGTGGTCCCAGGGTAGCATACCAAATTTTTAGATTTGGAAACTTCCAAAATTTAAGGTGCGTGGTTCTATGTACCCATGCCAAAATTTAGGGGGTGGGCCAAGGTATCCCTGCCAAAATTTAGGGGGTGGTCCTAGGTACTCATAGGTCATTGACCCCGAGCTAAGTCATTGACCTTTGACCAATGACGTCATAAATGTCGGGGTCAAAGTCCAAATTTCCCTCAGGTGGGGCAAGTACTACTGATGATCTCCGAATGCAATAAGCTTCTAGCAAGATTAAAATCTTCTACCCCAATGTTAGCCAGGGTACCTCGAGGGGCTAGAACTACAGTGGCAGTCTCTCTGTTCGAGGTATTGCAACAGATAGTACATACATACAACTCAAAAGCTTAGATGGATCTCTTCTTTTTTCCTTACGTAACACTGTGCGTTCCATCAAAAGCTGACAAAGTAAATAATTTAACATCATGGGTTAAACAAAGAGTGCAATGTTGGTCTGATTCTCGCTGCGAAGCCCTTCCTAACCACAGTAAAAAAATCCTTCAAAGCTCGACGACCAGCAAATTCAACTTTTAACATCAAGAGTGCCGAGAACAAATTGGTAGACGGTGATGTCCGCAGCGCAGTACGGCTTCTCACCTCAGTAGATGCTATAGCTTCTCCGAATGGAACTGTATTAGAAACATTACAAGAGAAACGCCCGGCTCACAGCCACCCTTTTGAACCTCCCGATCTCATCGAGCCCAGCATTGTAGCGGCTAGAGTATCAGCTGACGAGTTTACGAAGGCACTTAAATCATTTCCTTCCGGGTCATCAGGAGGTATGGACAGTCTCCGTCCTTTAATATTAAAGGATCTCCTACTATCCCAAGACTGCAAAGCAAAAGACCACCTGACTAACGCCATCTGTGATTTTCTCCACCTGATTATTTCGGGTGATGTGCCCACGGAAATTAGACCTATTTTCTTTGGAGCATCACTAATAGCTTTGAGGAAGAAAAGTGGCGGTATTTGTCCCATCGCAGTAGGCAATTTGTGGAGGAGATTGTCAGCCAAAATCATTTGGCATAGAATTAGAGAACCTCTAGCACAGTTTCTATCCCCACACCAACTTGGAGTTTGCGTCCCACGTGGAGCAGAAGCAGCAGCCACGCTGCTCGTATGTACTACTCTTTTCCACACTTTCAGGTGAAAGTGTTTCTGAAGATTGACTTTAGAAACGCATTTAACGAGTTGAATCGTGATTCTGTGCTCATACAGGTAAAAAAAAAAAAAAAAAACAGTTTCCCGTCAATTTATCAATACGTCCATCAGTGTAACTATCAAACGAGCAACTTATACTTAGGAGACGATAAAATCCTCTCTCAGTGTGGCGTACAACAAGGCGACTCTCTTGGCCCTGGTTTGTTCGAACTAACTTTACAATCCATCGTTAACAGTATCAATACGGAACTGAACATATGGTATTTGGATGACGGGACTGTAGCTGAAGACAAGGATACAGTGCTAGAGACATTAGAAATGATCCGTAGATAGGCTAAGGAGATCGGATTGCAAATGAATTTCTCCAAATGTGAGGTCAGCTTTCTGGAGTCTCCAATGAGCAGGCTAATAACCTCTTCAAGCTGTTTAACGAAGCCGCACCTGGGATTAAAAGAATTTAGACAGATAACACCAGCTTACTAGGGGCAGCATTATCCAATGAGGGAATAATATCAATATTAAAAGAGAAAATTTCTAAATTGGAATTCTTCTTTACACGACTTTCCTTGATTTCAGCACACTCGGCCTTTTACCTACTACGCGCCTCATTGTCCATGTCAAGGCTGTTATACTTTCTTCGCTGTGCTCCATCTTGTCGGGATGCTGATCTTCTGGAATACTATGACAACACCTTAAAAGTGGTCCAGAATCTACCTTGAATTGCTCACTCACCAATAACTCTTGGTTGCAGACGTCCCCCTGTTAACCATGGAGGTCTCAGCATTCGCCGCGCCATGGACCTAACTATTTCATCCTTTCTGTCTTCATTCTATGGTGCTAACCCACTGATCGAGACCATTCTCTAACAAGATCTTAGCCTAGTATCGGATTCGGATGTCAACGATAGCATTGCTAAGTGGTCATCTATAGTGGGATCAGATCCCCCTGATCTTGATAAGAGAGGACTACAATCCTCTTGGGATGATCCCATTACAAGTCATCACTTTTCTTCTCTACTTCAGTCATCCGATAACCCAGAAGACAAGGCCACACTTCTAGCTACATCACCTCCTGAAGCAGGGGCTTGACTCCATGCTACCTTCTTTAGGACTTCATCTTCCCAACGACAGTTTTCGAATTGCCAGTGCACTGCTTTTTGGGAGCAGATGTTTGCGAGCAACACAGATGTTCTGCCTGTAGAAGTGTCGTAAACATGAAGGGCCTTCACGTACTCTCTCGTGTCAAATGTGAGGGTAGACATTTACGCCACTCCAGTGTGAACTCATCATCATGAGGGCAGTAATTTCAGCAGGCGTTCCTTCTATACGCGAACCGTTGGGATGCAGTCGTTCAGACGGTAAGAGGTCAGATGGTATGACCCTAATACCATGGAAGAAAGGAAAAGCACTTTTATGGGATTTTACTTGTTCCGATACCTTCGTCCCATCAAATCTACATTCTTCTTCAGCACAAGCTGGCAACGTGGCTACTCGCCGTGAAAGTGAAAAACGCAAAAAGTACAACAGTTTACTTGACAACTATCGAATCAGGAGGTTCCTGGGGTCCCGAAGGTCTTATGTTTATACAGTGGCGGAGCCAAGGGAGGGCTTGGGGGCCAGGCCCCCTTGCTCAAATTCTTGGCCCCCTAGTCGCCCCCCACACAGATTGATATTGCTATATGTTGACAAAAGGTGAGTTGATAGTGGCCACAAGTGAAACGACTACCAAAATATCTCTCGACAACAGAGTTACCAACTGCAGAATGCCGTATGTTGCAATAATCTGCGTTCCGGGTAAAAAGCTCTAGGCTCGTTTTTGTTTGTAGTACAGCAAGATCTAATTCATCGAAATCTTTAATGTGCATGTATTGACCTTACCACCTGAACGTTCCTTTTAACCTGTGTCCCTTATTTGGTTATCTTCTTTGTTTTGGACACTACCCTAGAGGATCATATATCTTAATACTGATAGACCCATATACAACGGAAGTGGTGGTTCATGACGTTTCTTATGGCGAATAATGTTACCTTTAGGAATATTTTCACTGTGGTTGAAAACTATTAATTGGCTGATACTCAATGCAGGCTGAGTTGTTTTTGTTGTGTATTCTACTTCAGTATATCCATAAAGAATATAGTTCACTAGAGCCAGAAGAGATGAGGGAACACTTGCAGTCAGTTGATCCTCAGTCAAGTGGCCATTAAAAGTAACGTTTGTACGTGTTATATCCTTTCTAATGTTTTATAAATCTTTCACATGCCACAGCATCATCATCGAAGTTTTCACAATAAAAATTTTGGAAAACATTAACACCGTCACGATAAAGGAAATATTCTCTGCCTGAAAGTTGAACTCTGAGCTCTGGAAAGTGGTCCATAATTCTTTCACGCAGACGGATTGTATGTATGTTTGCTGTCTTTACTTTTCACATCCAGATGATTTGTAATGTTGTTTGTATAAACTGCTGTTAATTGAGACATTTTGAATACGATTTGTGGATTATTTGAATCAAAAGCCTGCAATTTCTCTCTTATGAAGCGTGCAACAGAAGCAAATGCCATGCTTTCGCATACAGAGCCGAACGCAATTTCTCTTATTGTGCTTGGTGTTCGTAGATAGTTTGTCAGATTTGTATAGCACCTTCAGTGGTATTTGGCTTCTTTAGCAACTAAATCACCACTTTCAAGGAATGCTTTTAGTTCTACATTATTGGAGACTTCTGCACATCTCTTCAGTTTTTCGTTTTGAAGGGAAGCAACCTTAAAAACAGGTCTACGAATTCTGCCCGTTTGCTTGCATATAAAATATATTTCATCTTTCATTTGCGTAGAAACACTAGTGGAACGCCTAGACCGGGTTGTCTTCATCAGCCTCAGAAGGAGTACGTGGACTCTGGTCGTTTCCGTTTCTGAGCCCTATTAAGTTTAGTTTTATTCAATTTAAGAGCACATTTTTTTATGCCACTTAGCTTTGTTTTTCTTAGGGCGGGGAGATTTGCTGTGGGGAAAATAACCTTTGGTTTTTAGTAAAACACTAGGTGTTTGCCCCCGAGGTATTTTTTGTGAAAATCCGGAGGTTTTCCTTGAAGAGATTTGCTCATTATCAACCGTGGGGTGAAATACCCAGGGTTTTTCTTGAAATCCACCGACTTGCTGTACATGTGACTGAAAAGTATTATTTTCCCTGTCTGTCTAATCGAATAGAACCCAGTGAACGTTTCTTGCTTTCCTGTGAGCATGGTTATATCTTTCTTCTGCAGCGTTTTGAGGATTTGGAATAGGCATTAACATGTAGCTTGTACAAGCATAACCACCGTAAGCTATTAATAATCCAGGAAAGTTTCTTTCTTCGGCTATGACTCTCAGGGAACAGTTCCTCCAAACTGTTGAATCATGGGTGAAGCCAGGCCAACGTGCAACAATATTTAATATTTTCATATTAGAATCAGAAATTAGCTGTGTATTGATACTATGTGTCCCTTTCCTTTTTCTGTACAACTCTGCAGTTGGACCAGAGGGTGACAGAATTGGAATATGCGAACAATTAATTGCTCCAAATGCACCAAGGAATTGTGAGTCCTCATAGAACTTCAGTTTCACTGCAGGCACTTCTGTTTCTGCAGGCATTTTTATGAATTGGGGCCTCCTTCTAGCTATAATTCCTACTACACTGTGAAATATTTTTCCTCCAGTTGTGCGATGAAAATTTACCAAATCACCATCAACTTGTTGAAAAGTGCCTGTGCGGAGAATGCATAATGTAATCAATACCTGTAAATCTGCGGAGCAGTCATGCTTACGTACTGGTTTGTGTAGATCTTCTTCAATCAAATGCATTAATGCTCGGAAAGTTTCTTTGGTATAGCCAAAACGATCTCCAAATTCTTCATTACTGTAGGCTGCCAAAGGATCTACTCTACCACGTATTGTATAATTTCTTTTGTATGGCTGGTTCTCAATAACATCACCCACGTAATCGATGTGGTCTATTTCGTCCATGTTGATTACAGGAAATTATTCCGTCTGAAACAACACTCCTACTAGTAGGATAAATTTCCTCCAGTAAAGTGCTAGGTATTTAAACCTTGGGTTTTTTCACTGTAGACCAAATATCTTCATTTTTAAAAACCCAGAAATATTTAACTCTCGAGACGAAAAACCACTGGTGTTTTGCTGGTGTTTTTTTTTTTACCAAAACCAAGGGGGCAAAAACCTCGGGTTTTCTTGACACACACAAGCCAAATCTCTCCAACTTTAAAAACCTAGAGGAGAAAACCCATGGGGTTTGAAAATCACTAAACCTTGAATTAACCTTGAATTTTCCGAAATCTGATAGGTAACTTTATTGTATTTTATGACTCATAGAGGAAAGGCAATACATGCTACAACACTTTGAAATTTAATCACACCGTGAAGTAATCTGAAACTCGCAACGTTATTGTTGATCCAATTTGATTGGTTGATCACTATCTTTCATGCATTCTGATTGGTTGATCAGAATCTTTCGTGCAATTTGATTGGCTGATGATTTTGAAGTTTTTGCTGCATTCAGTTTTAAGTTTCGTTTAACATTTAAAAGTCATGGTTTTCTTCAACATTTTGTACTCACTGATAAATATGATCAAAACCGTTTATTTGTTAACCGAATAGTTAAAAACCGGATATTGTTTGACGGTTAACAGTGAAACGTGAAATCGAATAGTTAAAAACTGATAAAGTTTGAGGGTTAACGGAGAAAGTAAGATTTTTATTTGAAAATTTGAATTTTTTATGAAATATATTTTCGTTTTAAATTTTTTTTGTTAAATCTTTTTTTCCACAATATTTTGTTTGATTTTTTTTAATTTCTAGTTTGAAATTGTTGTTTGAAGTTTTCTCGTTTCAAATTTTTGTTGTAATTTTTTTGTTTGAAATTTTTGTTTGACCTTTTTCGTTTTCAAATTTTTTGTATAAATTTTTTTTGAAATTTTTTCGATTTTTTGAAATTTTGGCAAAATTTCGTTTGAAAAATTTTTTCGCTTCAAAATTTTGTTTGAATTTTTTTCGTTTCAAATTTTTTGTTTGAAATTTTTTCGTTTCCAAATTTTTTCGTTTCAAAAATTTTTTCAAAATTTTCTCAATGTTTTTGTTGGAAACTTTTTTGGAAACTTTTTGTTTGGAAAATTTTGGTGGACATTTTTTAAGTTTGTGCACTCTTTAGGAAAGAACCGGACCTGTTTAGAACAAAAACATCTGGCAACACTGTTTATCAGATGCAATAGTACACGTCAGAACTTGATAATACAACGTCATCAGTTTTGCATTATGTATAAGTATCGTTCGAGTTAGTATTCATGATAATGTCATCATGGCTACTTATCTGCAGTTTCTAAACACATGTGATGTGATGAAATCATTTACCACGATTACTGATTTACAACAGAATGTACCTTATAGAATCTTAGCTAGCCAAATGATCCCTACAAAGTTTCGATTAAGAATCGTACTGAAGCTTGAAAATGATAAGAATATAATTTTACCAGCAAGATATTTTCCCATGGAAGCATCAAAACAAGAAGAACTATTACGTTTCTTAAATACTGGATCTGTATCTTTATGTTACAAAGGATTCTTCGGACGAAGTCATCCATTTCAATTTAGTACACAACCGGATCAGTGAATTTGGTTACGTCAGCAATTGTGATGAAATCATGAATTCAAACGTCAGCACATTCGATGTAAGACGTAGCTGTATGCTGAAAGCGATCTATGAATTTTGTTGGTCAGGATAACGTCAGCAACTGTGATGAAATCATGAATTAAAACGTCAGCACATTCCTTTCCAATGACGTCACCAATAACTCTATGAAATCTGCAAATACAGTGTCAGCTCATGAAATCATTTGAGCAAGTGTGTTCCAGGAGGAAAGATGTGTACTTCCTACGATAAAGAATTCCTCTTCGCAAGTTATTATCCAATAAATATATTTCAAACAAAACATGAGATGATTGCTATCAGTGCTAGAACATTTGAACCTGTGATTCGATTGGGCAAAGCAAAACAATTTGGCGTACAACTGACCTCTGAAGAATGGCAAATATTATGTTCACGAATCGACCAAATGAATTATTATATTCATGATGAGCTAAATGTGACCATAGTCAAATCATTAGGCTCAGATCATGAAATGGTGCTGCGTACAGTCCTCGAAGAGAAGGTGGTGCTTTAACGTAAAGAGAGTACATTGCATGTCCCACGTAACATGGTGTATATAACGCAAACGGAATGGAACAAATTCATCAATGTATTCCAGTGTGTAAAACATGCAGTGGAAGTATGCAACAAAACAAGTGTATTTCTGAAAAAGTACTATTTTGAGAAATGTGTTATGCATAGTGTACAACATGTATCTAGATGTTGTGATGGTTGTCAACAGCGTTCGTGGGTGCATACCTGTATTGATAAACAGTTTATTTGTGATGAAATGGACATTAAGTTTCCACCTGTTGATATTGCAATAGACCTTAAAAAACTTCAGCTGGAATTAAAATTATACGCTAAAGACAAACTAGTGCAAGAAGTTCAAAATACATTGCATCGACAATATCCAAAGCATTTATCTGGTATGGATGTATGTGATTAATCATTGCAGTGTAATAAAATGACCCAATTCAATGATTTGTGCTTTTTCATTTCAAGTACAACCCCATGTTCTGACGTGTACTATTGCAACGAGATAAACAGTGTTGCCAGATGTTTTTGTTGTAAACAGTTCCCGTTCTTTACTAATGAGTGGACAAACCAAAAACCAAAATGTTAAACCAAAATTTTCCAAACAAAAGTTTCAAACACAAAGTTTGCTAACAAAATTTTCCAACAAAAAACTTTGAAACAAAATTTTGAAAAAAATGTTGAAACTAAAAAATTTTGGAAACGAAAAAATTTCAAACAAAAAATTTTAAACGAAAAAATTTCAAACAAAATATTTTATACAGAGAATTTACAAACGAAAAATTTCAAACGAAATTTTGAAACGAAAAAATGTAATTAAAATTTTGAAAGTAAAAATTTTACGTTTCACCGTTAACCACCAAACTTTATCAGTTTTTAACTATTCTATTTCACGCTTCACGGTTAACCGTCAACCATTATCCGGTTTTGAACTATTCAATTAACAAATAAACGGTGTTGATCATATTTATCAGTGAGTACAAAATGTTGAACAAAACCATGATTTTTAAATGTTAAACAAAACAAAATTGAATGCAGCAAAAATTTGAAAATCATCAGCCAATCAAATTGCACGGTGATCAACCAATCAGATTGCATAAAAGATAGTGATCAAACAATCAAATTGCATCAAGAATAACTTAGCGAGTGTCAGATTACATTACCTCGTGATTAAATTTTAAAGTGTTGTACCATGTATTGTCTTTCGTCTATAACTCATAAGGTTCAATAAGGTTATCTATCAGATTTCTGAAAACACAAGGTTAATTCAACCACCACCAATGATCTTAGACTATGAGCTTAACTAAAGTTCAAAGTATTGTTTCAAATTTCGCGCCTCATACTAAAATTTTGTTTATCACAATTCCCAAATTTAAAGAATACTTCTCTCGATATACCTAAGTCATAATCATATAATTAATCATATAATTACATGTTGTAGTTACGTCTCAATTAGGTCAATTGTTTACCTTAGCAGAACCAACTTTTGTCTAGAAATGTGTTATTTGATAACTTCCACGTATTTTGAAAAGGAAATGAATCCCTATACATTATCAAGGTCAATCACGTGGTACATCATGTTGCTTACGTTTATATTTGGCGGGAATAATGAAAACCAATGACGTAATTTCATGTTGACAATTCTCAAATTATCGTACAAATTTTCAATGTACCAATGTCCTGGACTCCTAATCTCATTATAGGTTAATAACTGATCACGTGATCATATTCATATTCGACAATGATTTACCCAAAGAATGAGATACCACCCAATTCTAAGAACAATTATTAATTTGACAATAAGAAGTGTACCCTTCCCAAAATTTAAGATTGGTACATAAATACACCTGTGTCTAATGAAAAAAGTAATAAATCCTGTACTCATTCAATGATAAAGCCGTATCAAAAAAGATAAAATAGATCAATAACCTTTAAAATTTGAATAGTTGGCCATAAGAGGGACACCAACTTGTTATTTGATAATTCCCAAATTTAAGAAATGGTTCTGTGTACCCTAACAAAATTTTGAAAGGGAACATAAAAATATAAAGTTAATAAACCTCTGTACACATTCATCCTTATCAAAGGAATAATCACTTCGGAAATTTACATTTTGGACAAGTTTTTACCCATGAAAGGAAACGAAATTTATAAGAACCTATATTATTATACCAAATTGGGGAATTTCCTAACTTTGAGGGTGAGCCAATGTACTTCTGCCAAATTTTAAGATGGATGCATCGATGAACGTATATCTTAAGAAATAAAGTAGAGCCCTGAACACATTCATATATTCATATAAGATCATAAAATCGCATCAAAGAGGTCGATAACCTCCAAAATTTAAATTTTTAACATCTTTTATCCTAAAAGGGAACAAAATGGACCACCCAAATTTATACTAATACATATTAGGGTCCTTTAGTAGTACATTAAATGTTTAAATTTGGCAATTTCGATAATCTAAGGTAGAGGCCAATGTAGTACTTCCAATTTTTCAACGAATGCAATAATGTGTCATTATCTTAAGAACTAAAATAGACCCCTATACATGCCCATATAATCATATGAGGTAATAAGACCTCATCAAAGGGGCTCAATAACCTCCGAAATTTGATTTTTTGGTAGTTCTTTACCAGTGAAGGGGAACGAGGTGCACCATCCAAATTTATAGTGTTACATATTGAAGTCCTGTAATATCATACCAAATGCTTATATTATACAATTTTTAAAATTGAGTTAATGATGCAAGGTGCCCCCTCCCAAATTTTTAAAGGGGCGTATCAATGTACTCATGTCTTATGATAGGAATTTAATCCTCTATACATGACTATATAACTATATGAGGTAATAGGACCTCATCAAAGGGGTTGAATTGTGCCTAAGGCCAAACACATGGTACAACATATTGCTTATGTTTATATTTTGGCAATTTTTAACCCATGACAGGGAACTAGGTGGACCACCCAAATTTATCAGGATATATGTTGAAGCCCTGTACTATGATACCGAATGCTTAAATTAGAAAATTTCCAAATTTAAAGGGGTGGGCCTATATACACCTCCCAAAAATGTAAAGGGGTGCATCAATGTACCTATGTTTGATGATACGGAATGGATCCCCCTATACACGACCATATAATCATATAAGGTAATAGAACCTCATCAAAGGGGATAAATTGGGCCAAAAACCAAACAGGTGGTTGTACTAAAATTGGCAATTTTGTATCCCTACAGGGAATGAGGTGGACCACCCAAATTTATAGTGATCTATATTAGGGTTCTATGCTATAATACCAAATGTTTAAATTGGACAATTTCCAAAATTAAAGTGGTGGGCCAAGGTACCCCTCCCAAAAATGTGAAGGGGTATATCTACATACCGATGTTTTATGATAGTAAATGGACCAATATACATGACCATATAACCATATAATGTAATAAGACTTCATCAAAGGGGAAAAATTTGCGCCAAAAGCCAAACACGTAGTTATACTAAAATTTGGCAAATTCTTACCCCTTAAAGGGAACGAGGTGGACACCCAAATTTATCTTGATACATATTAGGGTTCTATACTATGATAGCAAATGTTCAAATTCAGCAATTTCCAAAATTGAAGGGGTGAGCCAATATCCCCTCCCAAAAATTTAAATGGGTGCACAAATGTACCTATGTCTTACTATAGGGAATGGACCCCTGTATACGCCCATATAATTATATAAGGTAATAACACCTCATCAAAGAGGATAAATTAGGTCAGAACCCCCGAAATTTTAATTTTTTGCAATTTTTTACCCATGAAAGGGACAAGGTGAACTCCCAATACTAATAGATGTACAAACTATGCTCCTAGGCTACAATACCCAATTTTTAGATTTGGAAATTTGAAAAATTTAAGGGGGGTGGTCCTATGTACCCCTGCCAAATTTTAGGGGGTGGGCTATGGTACCCCTGCCAAAATTTAGACGGGGTGGTTCTAAGTACTCCTAGGTGATTGACTCCGCGCCAAGGTCATTTACCTTTGACCTATGACGTCATAAATCTCAGGGTCAGAGTCCAAACTTCGATCAGGTCATGCCAGTACTACTTCTATAAAGGAATTAACGAAACACAAATCTCCCGGTGTAGATGAAATTCCGGCTAAGTTAACTTTGGCTGGAGGCGAAAAATTGTGGAACAAGATTCACAAACTCATTCTCCTTATCTGGAACAAGAAAGAATTGTTACAAGACCGGAAAGAATCAATCATTTTTCCAATTCACAAGAAAGGGGACAAAACTGGCTGTAATAATTATCGAGTCATTTCTCTTCTGTCAACATCCTATAAAATCCTTTCAAATATTCTATTAGGAGGAATAACCCCATACGTAGATGAAATTACTGGAGATTATCAGTGTGGATTTAGACGAAATCGATCAGCTATCGACGAAATATTTACCATTCGCGAAATACTCGAAAAAAAAGTGGGAATACAATACCCCAGTACATCAATTATTTATTGATTTTAGAAAGGCGTACGACTCGATTAGGAGAGAAACATTATACAACGTTCTTACAGAACTTGGAATACCGAGAAAGCTAATTAGATTAATTAAAATATGTTTAAATGAATCCCAAAGTAAAGTCCGGGTAGGAAAATTTTTGTCCACGAGCGTTCACATCGAGAATGGCCTGAAACAAGGAGATGCGTCGTCGCCATTATTATTTAACTTTGTGCTGGAATACGCCATAAGGAAAATCAAAGATACCAACCAGAACCTAGAGTTGAACGGTATTCACCAGGTTATGGCATATGCTGATCATGTAAATTTAATAGGGGATGATAGGAGAACAATACAAAGAAATGAAAAGATTTTATTAAACACTAGCAGGGACATGGGTTTAGAAGTAAATGCAGAGAAAACTAAATACATGGACGTGCGCCGGGACCGTAATACGGCAAATTGTGGCGGCGTTAAAATATTAAATAATACTTTTGATAAAGTGGATACTTTCAAATATTTAGGATCGTTATTAACAGACGAAAATCATATTCACGAAGAAATTAAATGTTGACTAAAAGCAGCGAATTCGTGTTACTATTCGGTTCGAAATCTCTTGTCGTCGCGAATTCTGTCGAGGAATTTGAAGCTTAAAATATACAAAACGATAATCATCCCTGTTGTTCTGTATGGTTGCGAAACATGGTCGCTTACTCTGAGGGAAGAATATAGACTGAAAGTATTTGAGAACAGGATCCTGAGAAGAATATTCGGACCAAAGAGGAACGAGAATGGGGAATGGCGGAAACTTCATAACGAGGAACTACATAATTTATACTGTTTACCCAACATTGGTAAGGTCCTCAAGTCTAGGAGGCTTAGGTGGGCAGGTCATGTAGCTAGAATGGAAGAAATAGAAATGCTTTCAAGGTCTTGACTAGAAGACCCATCAGAAAACGACCATTAGGAAGACGTAGGCGCAGACGGTAGGACAATATTAAGATGGATCTCGCAGAGATAGGAATACAAAGTAGAAACTGGATGCAATTAGCTAATGATAGAATTCAGTGGAGAGCTTTTGTAAACGCGGCATTGAACCTCCGGGTTTCATAGAATTAGTTAGTTATTTTCAAAATGTTTTCTTTGAAGATAATATAGGTTGCGTATGTTTGTGTAACTACTGAAAATTGCATTGGTTTTTACATGAAAGGAAAAAGCGTCATTAGTCATTTCATTTTCTATTAGCCATTGAGAAATAAATTTATTTTTAATGTAATTTACTCGAATATTGCACTCATGCTCAATTAGTCTGAGAAGTATATCTCCTTAATCCGAGTTTATATGATTCATTGCGCTTGTACCGGAGGATTCTGAAATATGGATATATAGATAGAGCGCATACTTAATGAATTCCTTGAATCGCTTGCAATAGATCCCATAGTTTCTCATTTTCCGTGGTTTATAACTCTGAAAGGGAAAATTTTCAATCCATGTTTATTAGAACTTATTTTCTTCCACATGATATAAAAAAAAATTACATTCCGGAATTTTGTGAAGTTACTTTTCTGCACAACTACATCAGCTGCTCTAAAATGTAAACCTCAACAAAGCTATCTTATTCGTTATGAGAATAATTCCACTGAAAAGAAAGGAAACTAAAATGTTAGTTCAGGGATCTTTAAAAATGAAGAATGTTCCTACTTTTGAAATCGTAGCAAAGGACTAGATTGAATTGTAAAGTACTAATTTGATGAGTTATTATCATCATAGATATTCTGCCATTATTTGAACGTCAGTTTCAGCAAACTGAGAAAGTCTTGTTTACCACAGTCTTTGGCTAATCTTAGTCTTCTTGTAACAATTTTCTAAGTTAATACCGTCCTTCAACTATAGCTTCTTTCGTCCCTTCCTCTTTTTTCCCTTCACCAACGGCGCCGACATTCTAAAATTTATGTGGGTGCAGATACAGGATATGTTATGTGTTTTCAAGGGAGTCTCGATATGTTTTGATTGATTTCCTTTTAGTTAAAATCTTTTATGAACAGTGTTAAATTCTACTCGCAATATAGTTCAATTTTTCATTGTGCAGGCTGTCTTTGACTAGGCCAGAAACAGGCAAAGAAGTGGGGAATGTGTTGCTTGATTGTCTTTGCACAAACACATTTGACACAAACAATTATGTTTCAGAGGTTAAAAATTTTAACTTCCATCTCAACATATTGATTGCTTATTAATTTTTGAAAATGGCAAATGAGAAACATGTACGTTATTTTGTTTCTATCAAAACTAAAATTTCTGTGGGTGCGCCGCACTCACAACATTCTTGGTGTGGGTGCTTGAGCCCCAGAGAACTCACGTATTCGACACGCATGCCTTTCATCGTACTTTTTAGCACAACACTCATGATACAGTTCCGTGATATAGTATAAAATTCCTACTTCTTCTAAAAATCAAAAGAGAGACATAACTCAATCAATCTGGGAAGAAACAAATGAAACATACATCATTCTATTTATAGTTGCATACTATTTATCAATGAATGTAGTTGTAAAAAAATATTTTTACTATAAACATTAATATTTAATATCAGAAGGAATATTGTGAAAAGAGTCCGATCATGTTAAAGGTGCTATGTTGATGTGTTCCTGGCCGAATTGAAGAAGAAACCCAAAATATTTCGTTTGGGAACTAATCAATCACACGATTTTTTGATTTTCATGCTTAAAACGCAAACCCGCCTAATCCACTTTAATCCTCAGAATATTCAGATTGATATTATTTTTGGTCTTAGTTCTTAACTTCTACTCACAGCTTATGTATGTAATCAATAGCTGTTTGACATCCCTAGTTTAATTGCTAAATTATTTGGAAGGATACATATTAAACACTAACTAAAGATGTACTTAATGAAACCATTACCATTGTAATATGGTTGTTTTGGTAAACAGCATTAGTTAGTAACTTTATTGTACTTGAGAGATTTTTTGATACATACTTACAAGGGACATCCCCCAATTGTCCAGCTCCGATTGCAATGAAATTTTTCTAGCTGATACAGAGCATATATGTATCATTTGTGATGACAGAAATGCTTGCCACGGTGCATGTTTTCTATTTTTTATATAATTTGTAAAAGTTGTGATGTGGTTATTAGAGATTACTGCAGAAGTTCCTTACTAACCTTTGTAAACGGAGCGTTAATGAAAGAACAACCATGCAGGTACATATAAGGCTTAGGGAGAAGTTGTATGGTAGGTATAACCTTGACGGCAACCATCTTGAAATCCGTCATTTTGAATTTAGATCAAGTTTTTAAAATAGGAATAGGGCAATATGATACATAATTTCGGGCTAGAATTTAATCAGAAAGAAAATGGTGAAGTTAGTTTTGAGATACACCCATTTGGGGAAAAGCTACAGGCATTTAATTGTTCACTTACTACGTACAAAAGTCCCTTACCTCCGCTTCTAACCCGCGTATTAATGATAATAAGTGTATAAAAGCTTCGGTAATACATATTATGCCTAGAGGGAAGTGATACGGTAAGGGTATCCTTGACGGTAGCCATCTTGAAATCGGCCATTTTGAATTGAAGTGAAGTTTGAAAAATGAAAATCATAGCATGTGACACCTCATTTTAATAGCAAATTCCCCAAAAAGCCAATAGTATGTTTATGTTTGTCCTATAGTTAAACAGTATGAATTTATGACTACTTCTAATGTGCACCAAACTTTCATTATTCAATCTTTCAAATTAGCAACACTCCTAATTTTCACCACATGTTTTAAGATTCCAACTGGCACTTTGTAGTTCTTGTCATGGCTCATGTTTTCTAAATTTATTACATTTTTAAGAGTTGTAATTTGTGAGTTCGTGAATAGTATTGGGATAAGCATCCAGCGATCTTTCTGAATTTTGAAGACTCTATTTGTAATTATTGATTTCAAACCAGAAGACGTGAGAAGCCTATGGACCAATGTGACGTAAAGAAATACCAATGAAATTATAACAAGTTGGT
Source organism: Thermobia domestica (assembly GCF_964235325.1). Classification (NCBI taxonomy): domain Eukaryota; kingdom Metazoa; phylum Arthropoda; class Insecta; order Zygentoma; family Lepismatidae; genus Thermobia; species Thermobia domestica. The sequence continues at coordinate 144,754,963 of NC_137469.1, read as the reverse complement.
GTTATACGAACACAAAATTATCAGGAAATGTAGCCTACATGTTGCGCAAACGACAAACAATAAAATATTTTTAATAAATACAACTTTAAAGGAACAGCAGCAACGATAAAAAATATCAAAGAGGCATAATACAACTGTTCCCGAAACATTGTTTGTACCATGAATAATATGAAAACATGTAACTTGTTTATAAAGAGTTGTAACCCAATTGAGTTCCCGATCAATACTGATTATAAATCTTACAAACATGAATCATCGACAACAATCGCTAGAAAACGAGTGACTTTTTTGTCTGACTAGGTAAAAAATTGCCATAGAAAATAAATAAATATACAATAAAGAAGTAAATATAAAACAAAACAAGAGACCCTTGATTTACACAACAATCATATTTCGTTTTCCTTTTTGAAGTGAATTTTCATTTGATTTTTCACCTCATTTACTATACAAGCTACGTCTTCGGTATTACCTGAATCCAAACTTGGAGTTGTTTCGTGCGCGATAATTTAGTAAACGAGTTTTTGAAGAGCAGGTAAAGGAAATAAATAATTACATGGCAAGTCTCCAAAAATTCAGAAAGATTGTTGGATGCTTATCCCAATACTATTGTAATAAAAAAAGGGCAGCACGCTGAAAGCGGACTGTGTAATAAAAGTGGAAATATTTCTGAAACTTTAAAGTTAAAATATTACTTACTCTTATCTCAGGGTTTCGTGGCCTCGGGCTTCTGTCGAGCCTCCGTTTGCTGCTAGCCTTCCCTCTAAAGTTACCTGTACCGTAACTGTTTATTTGTTCAACAATAAATTTTGGTTAATGAAAACTCCGTTTTTCCTTTAGCTACTTTAATAATTGAAATGAAAGATAAAATAAAAGTTATAAATATAAATACAGTTATACGTTGTTGAATGATAAATGTTACTTGTAGAATATCAACTTTATATTAATTGCAGAATTGCGCCTAAGTCTTATTAAATTTACAGGTAGGTTGAAATTATTTTTTACTTCACCTAACACAAAATATAAGTTGGCCTTTTCTTTAGCACCAATAATTACATTTATTTTGCAAAACAAGAGGGAGGAAATTTAATTTTACTCAAATTATAAATGACCTTAATTCAAGGGTGTGTCATTTGGAATTTTAGCTTTATCGCGCACTGCACTCAAAATTCAGTTAATGAAATGTTTGCCACTTTACCTCCTTTTGATTTCTGTCCATTGAACATCTTCCTTTTCTTCTAGCAAGGTAGCTCCGCTGTTTCTCCGTGGAAGGTTTCCGTGTTGCTTTGTTGTTTCGTTCCCCGGAAAGTTTTCAAACGGGTCACACTCCTGGAAAGTCCTCAGAGTTCCAAATGCTTACTACATTTACTGCGTTTTATCACTACGGGCGATGTTGCACTTATATAAAACGTTGATTAAAATATTATACTTATTATACGGTCTTCTGGTATAAGAAAGAATTGCAATACTGTTCTTTTGTCACAGCCCGAAAATAGCGTACTCTTGCGGTCTCCCGCATTTCTACCGCTAGTTGTCAAACTAAAACTGTCTTTCAACGCTCAGGGCACGAAGATGTCTTATTCGCCGGGTTGTTACCCCTGAATTCCTGGATTTCGCGATTCGATGATCTCGACAACTTGACTCTCTCAACCTAACCAAAAAACTTTTCTTGTGTTCTATTTCTGTCCTCTTCTTTTATCATTTCACACTAATTACCTATTCATTTTTGTTTCTCCTTTCCTATTTGTCCTTTACACACTCTGACCATTTTTTTTCATTTTGACACACCCCTTGTCTAATCTAACCAATAATTGTTCTTTTCATTTTGTTTCAGTAAGTTTCATTTTCTGTCTTATTGGTTTCTCTCCTTTTTCTTGACCACTCTCTCTTTTCATTGGTTTTTCTCCTGTTTCTTAAGAAAGACCTCCCCTTTTCTTTTCTTTCTTTTTTTTAAGTCACTCTCTTTAGCCAGAGACACCCTGCTGAGGTTGTCGCGCTACCAATTTAGAATGATCCTCCAGTGACAAATGTGAATGGCTTACGAAATAATCTTATTTTCAAATATAGATTTTACTACTTATTGAACCCGATTTATTAAATATTATATTCTTTTGTGACAATTTAATTAGATTTTCTCAGATGTTACTTATTGGAATACGAATATTTATATTTCTATGACAATCTTATCTTGATATAATAGTGGTGGTATTAATAATGTTGAACAAAACAATATTTCTATCACTGATAGCGTTAATAATTATAATATTTGTTGGTTAAATAAGACTAATGATAATTAAGGTATCCCTATAAAATGTCTATATCTACTTGAATATGTTATACACAACTAAAATGATCCTCCTTTTTAACAATTCTTTATGCAAAATACTAGTTACCAGTAATAATAATAATAATAATAATAATAATAATAATAATAATAATAATAATAATAATAATAATAATATTTTATTCTAAATATTTTTACCGATTACGTACAGCTTTTAACTAGTTTAGGAATGATCTTTTGCCTAGCACTAAATTGATACTGTTAATACTTATATGATTATACGTAATATATAGATTTCATATACATAGAGATAGAGAGAGAGAGAGAGACAGACAGACCGACAGACATAGGGAAATCCTTTCAAAGAAATAGTGCTCCATTTATTTGTTTAGATTTGCGTATAAAATACTCAGTTTTGATCATTGTTACGTATTACAGTAATTTTAGTTAAGAAAATTCCCCCACTTTTCTTCCTGTATATATATAGATTTCATATACATAGAGATAGAGAGAGATAGAGAGAGACAGACAGACAGACATAGGGAAATCCTTTCAAAGAAATAGTGCTCCATTTATTTGTTTAGATTTGCGTATAAAATACTCAGTTTTGATCATTATTACGTATTACAGTAATTTTAGTTAAGAAAATTCCCCCACTTTTCTTCCTGTGTATTTTTTTACCCCTTCTTCTCTACGTTCCTTGTTCTGTGATGTTTTTTTTCTTAGGGTTGCTTTTCAAACACCTTTTTTTTCTTTTCCTCTCTCTCTTGCGGCTGCAGACTGACCGCTCTTGGGACTATGTCTTCTCGTAGTACATGTTACTTGTCTTAATAAATATCGAGAGACGCCGGAGAGTCTTGAGAAAATTTCTTAAAATGACCACAAAACTTAGTCGTGTTACTTTTCTGTCACCATGCGGTTTGTGTTTTCCGCTTATGTGTCGAATAATTAAAATATTTTTCTAGCGTCATGGCAAGCCGTTCTGGACCCCTTGCGTAGCCGATTTTGTGTTGTTTTATCTTCTTTTCCGAAGCGAAGTGTCAGATTCACAGCGTTGTGACAGCTTCTTTCTAACACGTGTTTAACTGTTGCCACATCTCTACGCGTCTAATTCTAATAATCCATTATATAGCTCATTATTCTCGCTCGTCTCTATACTAAATAGTGTTATCCCTTTGGCGGCAATGTTATCTACTCCATTATATGCTCTTAGTAGCGAAGCTTTATTTATACATTAAAATTTCGCGTGCTTATTGCTCTTATAAATGTGACAACGTTTTGGACATCTCTGTTTCTGTTAGTATGTCCCCAGTTAGTCTGAACTGTGTGCATGTTAGCTAGTTTTGGGAAATGGCTCACCCACGGTTTAAAACCGCAGTTCGTCTGTTATATCTATGGTCATTTTCTTGAAAGTGCCTTGGTGACAAGCTACAAGTAACAATCTTAAAATAAATAAATGATCTGTTTCGTATCAGTTACTGGATTGTCTATGTTAAAATTCCTCTCCGGGGTGGTAAAGACGCTACAGTCTAAAATTTCATGGAATAAACCACGAAACTTACAAGCTTGTTCCCTACTTTTTTCTCGTGTGTGGCCGTAAAATAATGAGGACTATCTTCTGTCTTGGTTTTTTTTTAAGGAGAAAAGAATTGGATGTATGCAGCCGTCTTGTTTCTTTATACTTTGTTAACCTTAATGAATGTACTTAAATAATATGTATAATTTAACAATGAATGTAGTTAATTATGCGTATTACACTATCCATGAACTGACAAATCGCAACTCTTAAAAAAACTAAATAAATTTAGAAAACATGAGCTATGGCAACGGTTTGGGTACAAAACCTCGCGGCCAGAACCTCGCGGACCAAAACCTCGCCTCCCAAAACCTCGCCTCCCAAAACCTCGCGGCCCAAAATCTCGCCAGGCCGAAACCTCGCCTGGCCAAAACCTCGCCTCCCAAAACCTCGCGGGACAAAATCTCGCCAGGCCAAAACCCCGCCTGGTCAAAACCTCGCCGCCCAAAACGTCGCGGGCCAAAATCTCGCGGGGCCAAAACCTCGCCCGGCCAAAACCTCGCGGGCCAAAACCTCGCCGGGCCAAAATGTAAATGTTCCAACAGATGATAAGGATGACGGTATAAAAGACGCTGTTTCAGAAGAAGTATCACGGGTATTTGACCAAGTCCCGCGATACCATATGAAAATTCTATTTCTGTATTAGAGGATTTCAATGTGAAGGTAGGGCGACAGGATGTTTTTAAACTGGTTATTGGGAATGAAAGTCTGCATAAGGAAAGTAATGACAACTAACGAGGTTAGTTTCGTGAACTTTGGAACATCCAAAAACTTAAAATTTTAACAAAAATCTAATAATATTTATGAAAGTATGAAATAATATATGAGTTTTTACGACGTGCCTTGATAATGTCCTATAGGTTAAAGGAGACGTAGATGACCAGGATGAAGGAAATGATCTAATAAAGAAATTGGGAGGAAACAGGAATAACCCGAGAAAGCCTACGCACACGATGTTTTGTATCTTCTTCTTCTTCTTCTTCTTCTTCTTATTATTATTATTATTATTATTATTATTATTATTATTATTATTATTATTTGTAATGTGGAATTGCATATTAGGAAACACATTGGGTAAATTTTAAAGAAAAGTTTCATTCGCGGCGAGGTTTTGGCGCGACGAAATTTTGGGCGGCGAGGTTTTGTCCCGGCGAGATTTTGTCCCGCGAGGTTTTGGGCTGCGAGGTTTTGGCCACGCGAGATTTTGCCCCGGCGAGATTTTGTCCCGCAAGGTTTTGGGCGGCGAGGTTTTGGCCACGCGAGGTTTTGGCCCGGCGAGATTTTGTCCCGCGAGGTTTTGGGCGACGAGGTTTTGGCCACGCGAGGTTTTGGCCCGGCGAGATTTTGTCCCGCGAGCTTTTGGCCGGCGAGATTTTGGGCGGCGATGTTTCGGCCGCGAGATTTTGTCCGTATACCTATGGCAACAATTGCAATGTGCCAGTTGGAATCTTAAAACATGTGGTGAAAATTAGGAGTGTGGCCAATTTGAAAGATCGAACAATGGACGTTTGGTGCACATTAGAATCAGTCCAAAATTCATACTGGTTAACTATAGAACAAACATAAGCATACTATTGGCTTTTTGGGGAATTTGCTATTAAAATGAGGTGTCACATGCTATGATTTTCATTTTTCAAACTTCACTTCAATTCAAAATGGCCGATTTCAAGATGGCTACCGTCAAGGATACCCTTACCGTATCACTTCCCTCTAGGCATAATATGTATTACCGAAGCTTTTATACACTTATTATCATTAATACGCGGGTTAGAAGCGGAGGTAAGGGACTTTTGTACGTAGTAAGTGAACAATTAAATGCCTGTAACTTTTCTTCAAATGGGTGTATCTCAAAACTAACTTCACCATTGTCTTTCTGATTAAATTCTAGCCCGAAATTATGTATCATATTGCCCTACTCCTATTTAAGAAACTTGATCTTAATTCAAAATGACGGATTTCAAGATGGTTGCCGTCAAGGTCATACCTACCATACAACTTCTCCCTAGGCGTTATATGTATCTACATGGTTGTTCTTTCATTAACGCTCCGTTTACAAAGGTTAGTAAGGAACTTCTGCAGTAATCTCTAATAACCACATCACAACTTTTACAAATTATATTAAAAAACATGCACCATGGCAAAAATTTCTGTCATCATAAATGATACATATATGTTCTCTATCAGCTAGAAAAATTTCATTGAAATCGGAGCTGGACAATTGGGTGATGTCCCTTGTTAGCGAAATCACTTTTTCAATGTTCTTGCAGCCTTGATTACTATATAGTATAGTCAGTGTTATTGATTATACATCGACAGACAAAAAATAAAATTCTGGGCACCGGACCTCAGGATATGGATTCGATGTATTTTCTTTCACAAAATCTAAATTTCGAAACCCCAGGTCGATTGATCGTGTTAATTTTCTTATGGGTGAAAAACTTTAGCTGTTTTAGATAAGGAGGATACACGTAACACAGCCATGTCAAAAAAAGTTCTGTGCAGTGTACCCCAGGATATGGATTCGATGTATTTTGTTACATAGAATCCAAATTTCGAAACCCAAGGACGATTGACCGGGTCAATTTTATTTCATTGGAGAAAAATTTATATGCTGTCTTATGTACCAAAATTCGCTGAAGTTTTTCACCCATAAAAAAATTGACTTTTCCGATCGTCTTGTGGTTTCGAAATTTGAATTCTGTGTACCAAATGCATCGAATCCATAGCCTGCGGTCGACTGCACAGAAGTTTGTTTTCTGTCATATGGCTGTCTTACGCGTATTCACCCTATGCAAAATCGTTCAAGTTTTTCACTCACAAAAAAATTGACAGTCGATTGTCTTGGGGTTTCGAAATTTAGTTTCTGTGTAACAAAATATATCGAATCCATACTCTGGGCCCGGTGCACAGATTTTTTTTTTTTGTGTGTGTGGATGTGTTATTTGTCAATTCCTTACAAATTTTAAGAATTTTTGTTTTACTTATAGAATTACAAAGTTGTGTAATCCCGATTGGGAAGAAATTCCGAAAAATTCTGTAACCAGCAGATCAGAGGACAATAATCCAGCTAGTAAAAGAGATGAAGTTCAAAGACGGAGATGTGAGTGCAACAGAAATTATATGAATTATCATAATGTATTAGTGAAATATTTTGATTGATTAACTTATTAGTATTGGTATATAATTATAGGTTTTACATATTTCCAAGTAATATGTTGTTATGTAGGACTTAGCTATGAAATAATTATTGCACTAAAGTATTCGCTAGACTACAAAGAACGTCCGTGAATGGATTTGTTTCCGGACAGGAAATTATAAACTATCTTGTAGATGTTTGTACTGTTACATTTACATGTATGAACTTGAATTGTATTTTCTGCATTCTGTTGCAACAAGTAATAGCACTTAGCACCTTGTAGTACCATCGTGAGCTCGAGTCAGTTTTAGATGATAAGTAAAGCTCAGAGCACCTTCCATGGGTTAATCCCAAGTTTTGCTACGGTGGATACCCTATATCTAATCACCCCACCACCATCTCTCGAAAGATAGTCAGATTTGTGTTAGACCAAGGTATTGAGTCAGACGAATTTTTAGGACTCGACAATTCTTGCCATTTCCAAAGCGGTTGCTAACACCGTTCTTAAAAAGAATAAGGAGATTGGTGATTCTTGGATAAGTCAAGGCTAATCTTCCAGCTATAACTACAGCCAGAGGAAACGTCTCAAACAAACATGAGTCTACCGCATATCCAGTTTCAGCAAGGAGCGTTTAATGCATGCTCACATTTTCCATTTGCAGCAGTGCCAGAACGCATCCAGATATTGTACACCATATCTTACATTTGATTCAACCCGGCAGGATCTAACCATACCAGGGAGATTTATAAAACCAAGGAGGAAGGGACTTGAGTACCCCCTTCCTACTTTATGTTTCGGTAGAGGTACCATGTGAAATTACCTAACTCATGGTTCATGCATTATCGCTATTTGAGAGTGGGATGAACCTCTCCTCACTTATATCTCTACAATAATTTCAGGGAAATTTCTTCTTCATGTGTCTTGACGGCCCAACTACAGATTTATACACGTATAAAAGTATGGCCTTTACAAATATACCATATTGTCATTAATGGCTTATATCACGAAGAATTTCTTTTCTTTGGGTTGGTAAGGTGTTAGTATGCCTAGGTCTGCCATTCGCCGTAATGACTGCCTCGATTCTTCTAGGAAGACTTTCCATAAGGTTCTGGCAGATTTCTACAGGTGTTGTTCTCTACTTTTTTTTCTGGAAAAATAATAGCGAGCTGGTGATATTGAGTCATCATGGTCAGGTCCGTAACCGATGTTCCAACTAATCCCAAATATGTTCAATAGGTTTGTGAGCGGGGTTTCAGGCCAGCCAATTGAGTACTTACTCCTCAATCTCCTCCAACCACTCTGGAATGCCCTGCGCTGGCATTATGTTGAAACACAAACGATCGAAGTTTAGATAGTGCAGGATTTGTCTAGGATTGCTTGACTGACATTTCATTTATGTCACAAACCTTCATTTCAGTAATTGGTCCGCACGTTTGATTTTTCATTGTATTGAAGAAGTACTGGACGTAGCCCCTAGTTGCTTGCAAATTGAAAACGTTTGATAGTTTGTTCAAGACCACGGGAAGAAAATTTAACTAGTCAATGAATTAGACTGTTAAGCTTCAAAATTTTGGTTTCCTTCAAAATCAAAGAAGGTTTCCGTTCATGTTACTATACCAAGGTCTTTTGATATAAAACGCTCATCATAACATAGAGCATTATTTGCTTGGCAATTGATTTTGTTTGCATTTGAACATCGTTCCCATAAAATTTCAAAAAATCATCAATTGGGCCCCGACTGTTGAAGATATGTTGGGGCTCAGCACAGGCATTACAACACTCTACGATATTACCGTTTTCGAGACAGCCTAAAGACGCTTGTTGTGCCATAAGTAAATTGGGCACGTGCATAAACATGTTATGATCAATTTTCTTCTCTTGCATTACTTCGATGTCATAAAAACTGAGTATTATCTTCCTTGCGTATAACATAAAGATAATTCCAGATTTTAAACATTGCCTATTAGCAATCATGAAATATTTGTGCAGCTGAAGAATGTTGTTACATGCAGAATGTTTCTGTGCAGTCTTGAATAGGTCGTTCTGTACGTACGAAAGAGTGTACATATGTTTAGACATTTTTAACATTGTTTTACTATTTTACAAACCGTTTCCTCATTATGATACGGGAGCTGCTTCGTCGCTAAGAGGTTAGTGAACAAATCTTTGGCGTGGGAAACCTAGGCTCAATTCCAGCTTGAGCTTATGTGGTTCGGAATCCACGTTAGTCAGTAGATCCAAGTCTTATATAGGCTCACTACTGAAAGGGATGCTAAACTCAAAATCAATTCCTAAGGATACGATGCAATAAAGTGGTTGTTGAAGCGTATGTTTCCGTAAAATTGACGATTGTAATCAGTGCACAAGGGCAAATATTGATTCTTCTTGCATTGAGTTTGTTGTAAACATTTGATCCAACTAATGTAGCTTATCACAATGAAAATAGTGAATTTTATACTTTTTATTACCATTAATTGTAATTTAATTTTAGCTGCTACCTTTGCCTGACGTTAATTTTTCATTCAATCACTTATATTTTCAGACTTGATTTTTAATTTTAATTCATTATCTTTTATTTTTTCTATGTATCTTTGACAGTAAAAACTACAGGAAAAACAGTAGGGAAAGATTGAATAATGTCTCTCTTCATTAGGTCCATCGTACATTGCATTCCCTCTTGGAAAGATATTGTGCGCGGTGATTTTGTACTTCTCGAGCCGTGTCTGGTATTGATAAATTTCAGGAACACTAATTGCATGGTCAAAGTTTATTCCTGTCTTGATATGATATCTGTTGTTTAATTCGTTGTTCAGGAGACATTTTGATTGGCGTTGATATAGATTACATCATTTGACATATATATTCATAATTTTAAAAAATGCAACCTGAAGAAGTACGTTATACACCTTGAATCTTGGTGCTGTACGTGCTGTACCTGCCTGCTGTACCTAATCTTGGTGCTGTGCTTTACTTGTAAAATCTTTTCTATTTCGCAGCAGCTCTTCATTTTGTAGCATTCCAAGCGTTAAACTTCCATCATCACTTGGAGCATTGACTTTATAAAAATGAACGATGAATAGTTCATTAAGGAGGAATGCATCATTGCATTGATAAGCCCGTTTAAAAGAGGCTTAAGTCATATCCATGTCAAGTGACGTTCTGGCTAGAAATTCATCCAAACAGGCGTGTTTGAATTAGGGGAAGAAATCACAGATAAACCCACAACAACGTTGTCAGTAGCACTCGTCAGTAAGTGGTTCAACATAGCTTGAAAATTTTATGAATGTAGATGACTATATTAGTTACTGTTAGCTAGGATTGCCATAGTTTTTTGATCCAAAATACGGACAAGCCTTAAAATGACGACCCATCAAAGATACGGTGCCCAAACACAGAACAAATACTTTGAAATTTCTTAAAATCACCTTTCTAGGTTATCACACAATTGTTTACTGTAAAACTTAAAATACTATTGGAAACTAAAATGTTTTATAATTGTTTTCATTGACACAAATTTATTAAGTCATGACCTTAAATTACGTATATTAAATCTAACCTAAAGAACCCTGGAATGGAAAAATTAGACACTTCTTAAAAACAAATCCTACTTTATTAATAGTAACTAAAATATAAATTTCACCCGAAGTTTTAGCGATCCCAGACTCGGAAATTTTCGGGCAGCACCAAAAACTGTCAAATACGGTCATTTTCTTATTTCATACTTTGTACGATACGAACACGGAGACGGACTCCAAAATTCAAACAGTCTGTACAAAATACGAACATATGGCACTAGTATAAGAAGTGTGTAAAATTGATTGCCAATATATAGTCTTCAATATTACAATGTCTGTAATGTTAGGCAATTTCATTCAAAAAAATTAAACCCGTTATTTCCATGGTAAATGGCAATAATAAAAAAGTAAGTAGAAGAAAATTTAACAACAACTAACTAACTAACTAACTCTATGGCCTATGGAACCCGGAGGTTCAGTGCCGCGTTCACAAAAGCTCTCCACTGACTTTATCCTTAGCTAATTGCATCCAGTTTCTACTTTGTATTCCTATCTCTGCGAGATCCATCTTAATATTGTTCTACCGTCTGCGCCTAGGTCTTCCTAATGGTCGTTTTCCTATGGGTCTACCAGTCAAGACTTTGAAAGCGTTTCTACTTTCTTCCATTCTAGCTACATGACCTGCCCACCTAAGCCTCCTAGACTTGACGACCCTAACAATGTTGGGTAAACCGTATAAACTATGTAGTTCCTCGTTATGGAGCTTCCGCCATTTCCCATTCTCGTTCCTCTTGGGTCCGAATATTCTTCTCAGGATCCTGTTCTCAAATACTTTCAGTCTATGTTCTTCCCTCAGAGTAAGCGACCATGTTTCGCAACCATACAGAACAACAGGCATGATTATCGTTTTATATATTTTAAGTTTCAAATTCCTCGACAGAATTCGCGACGACAAGAGATTTTGAACCGAGTAGTAACACGAATTCCCTGCTTTTAGTCAACATTTAATTTTTTCGTGAATATGATTTTCGTCTGTTAACATTGATCCTAAATATTTGAAAGTATCCACTTTATCAAAAGCATTATTTAATATTTTAACGCCTCCACAATTTGCCGTATTACGGTCCCGACGTACTTCCATGTATTTAGTTTTCTCTGCATTATTTAACAACAATGAAAGAAAATTAAATTAATGAATTAAAAAGCTAATCTATGTTGCGGGCCGGCGGTATGCGTTTGCGTAGACCGGCACCCACACAAGAAAGTTTAGTAATTAACCAAAATACTCCTAATTGGTCAACAAAGTTTCTGCAAAATCACCAATTATAACTCGCGCGGCAAAGTTATACTGGAACAGGAACTCAGCTAACAACCAATCTGAAGATTCTTGTTTTACAATGTAGCGTTGGCCTCGTCCAAGACTTAACTCCTAATAGAGAACGGTGGAATTCGTTATCTCGACGAAAACTTGATAGTTACCAACCCCTTGGGATATCACTTGAAAGGAAAGCTCAGAAATAAAATTCCTTGCAGTAAGCCTGCAGTTTATCGTTCCTAATTGTATTACAAGTCCACGAGCTGGGGCGCTAAGTGTAACTATGTGTTTGTAGAAAGAGTAAATAACTTACGTGACAGGTTCCAATCGATAAATATTTGCACAGAGAAACAACCAGAAGATAAAACAAAATTTCACTAGACTAGGAGGGCACGAGTCAGTCCTAGTAGAAGGATAGGTCCACAGGTGTAACTATTTGATCGTACCGGTGTGCTTTAGGCCAGCTAGGCAATGAACCTAGAGTCTGTCAAAGCACACATCAAATAAAGGAGCTTACCAGAGAAGGTTTAAGTGTACAGGTGTTACTATTTGATCGTACAAGTGTGTTTAGGCCACCTAGGCAATGAACCTAGAGTCTATCAAAACACACATCAAATGGGGGAGTGACAGAACATCAACCGTCAACTTCCTAAGCTCGCCAGCAGTTTCTGGGCGTACAGTTCCCGGCTGGAGCTAAGCTGTCAGAAGTAGATTGCCAAGTTCAAAGGAGGTAACTCTGACCGTCAGTTTCCTAAGCCGACCAGCACTTATGGGCAGATCCCTGGCTGTTGTCAACCTTTCAGAGAGAGTGTGTCAAGTTAGCCACTAGGATAAGGTATGGATGGTAACCAAGAGAGTAGGGAGGCTTCCGGAGAAGCAGAAAGAGTGAGAGGCAGAGGGACGGCAAGGACAACTAGGAGTTGACTCGAAGATCCTGAGCTAAGTCGTGCCTAAGACATTGCGGACTCCGTCTAGATAGCACGAATTTGAGAGGTCAGGATAGGGACGTTGTCCGACGATCAAGCCAAAAATACGAGCTTTTAAGGGGCTCGATCGGTGTTGCAGACGGCACCAATTTACGTGGCGCGTGCAGGATTGTGTCGTGTGCAGACATTGCGTTCGGACCGTGAGGTCAGAGGTTGGACATAGGTGGTAGTCCGAAAGTTCCCTGGAGAGGAACCCAAGATTAGTCAGCAGCTGAAAAGAAAGCTGATTGGTGTGTGCACGACACTAAGTGCAAAGTCAGCTGAGAAAAGTGCTTTTCCGTGGGGCGGAGAAAATAGCGATTAGAACACGTCATGCTCCTAATACCAAAGATTGGTTTACAATAGGGTGCCTGGGCGGCGCTAAATTACAAGAGAAGATTATATTGGTGTGCATTCGTGTATGTGTACTCCATGTACTAGGATGTATTGTCCCCGAACTGTGAAAAATTGTTATACATCGAGATATACAATATTCATACATAATTTCACTTAACAATATAAAACATAAAAGTTTTTAAGTATTAAAGAACAAAGATTTTATATATGTTTGAACCAAGGATCTTCTTCCTGTAATTTATCTTTAGACCCTTCTAAGATAACATATATAAACATCTGCAGTTTGAGGACAGAAAACAAATCTTTTTAGAAGCAAAACGAAAAGATTTTAAACACACAGATTATACGGACTTCTTTAAAAGTCTTCTACCACTAATAATAATGATAATAAAATAACTAATACAGAGACTACATATATGTTAGACACAGAGGCAGACATCTTCCAGTTACAGAGGAGATGTTATAATCTACTAGAGAGTTGAACTCTAAGGTCAAAAGGGGGAGAAAAGAAGCGAGGCACGGGAAGACGAGAAGTCTTTCGTTCTAGCTAAGAAAAAACAAAAACTGTCTACACGAATTCGTATTTAAAAGAAGGAAATGAAATAATAATTCTGTTGCAGTTTAAAGATGCAAAAAAGAGAGAAGAAAATAAAGCAAAAAAAAAAATTGCGAATTTGCGTTCACTACAGGTAAGATTGCACTGAAGTTATGAACAAAGTATCGAGAATGTCATAAATTGAGGATGTACTGTAGAATGTTTCAAAAGAGTTAAGAAATTTAGGGGAAATGCAACTAGTATAAAATGTAATATATAAAAAATAAAGTGACTATGAGACTTCACAACTCTCCGACTGTTCTCGATCAAGTTTTCAACATAGATGAGGTTCGGGCCTGAGATGTTTTTATCAGTCTACTTTGAATGGTAACGAAAGGTTGGGAGGGAGAGGGGGATATATATATACAAAATACAAAATGTATGATCAAAAGTATCCGGACACCCCCCAAAAATATGTTTCTCATATTAGGTGCATTGTGCTGCCACTTACTGCCAGGTACTCATTATCACCAACCTCAGTAGTCATTAGACATCGTAACAAAGTAGAACGGGGCGTTCCGCGAAACTCACGGACTTCGAACGTGGTCAGGTGATTGGGTGTCACTTGTTTTAGAAGTATGTACGCGAGATTTCCACACTGCTAAACATCCCTAGGTCCACTGTGTATGATGTGATAGTGAAGTGGAAACGTGAAGGGACATGTACAACACAAAAGCGTACAGAGTGACCTCGTCTGTTGACTGCTAAAGATCGCCGACAGTTGAAGAGAGTTGTAAAGTGTAATAGGCAAACATCTATCCAGAACATCACACAGGAATACCAAACTGCATCAGGATCCACTGAAGTTCTATGATAGTTAGACGTGAGGTAAGAAAACTTGGATTTCATGGTCGAGCGGCTGCCCATAAGCCACACATCTAACTAACTAACTAACTCTATGGCCTATGGAACCCGGAGGTTCAGTGCCGCGTTCACAAAAGCTCTCCACTGACTTCTATCCTTAGCTAATTGCATCCAGTTTCTACTTTGTATTCCTATCTCTGCGAGATCCATCTTAATATTGTCCTCCCATCTGCGCCTAGGTCTTCCTAATGGTCGTTTTCCTATGGGTCTACCAGTCAAGACTTTGAAAGCGTTTCTACTTTCTTCCATTCTAGCTACATGACCTGCCCACCTAAGCCTCCTAGACTTGACGACCCTAACAATGTTGGGTAAACCGTATAAACTATGTAGTTCCTCGTTATGAAGCTTCCGCCATTCCCCATTCTCGTTCCTCTTGGGTCCGAATATTCTTCTCAGGATCCTGTTCTCAAATACTTTCAGTCTATGTTCTTCCCTCAGAGTAAGCGACCATGTTTCACAACCATACAGAACAACAGGCATGATTATCGTTTTATATATTTTAAGCTTCAAATTCCTCGACAGAATTCGCGACGACAAGAGATTTTGAACCGAATAGTAACACGAATTCCCTGCTTTTAGTCGACATTTAATTTCTTCGTGAATATGATTTTCGTCTGTTAATATTGATCCTAAATATTTGAAAGTATCTACTTTATCAAAAGCATTATTTAATATTTTAACGCCTCCACAATTTGCCGTATTACGGTCCCGACGCACTTCCATGTATTTAGTTTTTTCTGCATTTACTTCTAAACCCATGTCCCTGCAAGCGTTTAATAAGATCTCTGCATTTATTTCTACTGTTCTCCTATCATCCCCTATTAAATTTACATCATCAGCATATGCCATAACCTGGTGAATGCCGTTCAACTCTAGGCCCTGGTTGCTATCTTTGATTTTCCTTATGGCGTATTCCAGCACAAAGTTAAATAATAATGGCGACAACGCATCTCCTTGTTTCAGGCCATTTTCGACGTGGAAGCTCGTGGACAAAAATTTTCCTACCCGGACTTTACTTTGGGATTCACTTAAACATATCTTAATTAATCTAATTAGCTTTCTCGGTATTCCAAGTTCTGTAAGAACGTTGTATAATGTTTCTCTCCTAACCGAGTCGTAAGCCACACATCACGAAGGTAAATGCCAAACGACGTGTGAAGCGTAAAATTTGACAATTGAACAGTGAAAAAACGTTGTGTGGAGTGATGAATCACGGTACCTAATGTGGCGATCCGATGGCAGGGTGTGGGTATGACGAATGCCCGGTGAACGTCATCTGTTAGCGTGTGTATTGCCAACAGTAAAATTTAGAGGTGGTGGTGTTATGGTGTGGTCGTGTTTATCTTGGAGGGGGTTTGCGTCCCTTGTTGTTTTCGTGGCACTCCCAGACCGCAGGCCTACATTGATGTTTTAAGCACCTTCTTGCTTTTCACTATTGAAGAGCAATTCGGGGATGGCGATTGCACCTTTCAACACGATCGAGCACCTGTTCATACTGGACGGCCTGTGGCGGAATCGTTACACGACCATAACATCAGTGTAATGGACTGGGCTGCACAGAGTCTTGACTTGAATCCTATAGAACACCTTTGGGATGTTTTGGAACGCCGACTTCGTGCCAGACCTCACCGTCCTACATTGATACCTCTCCTCAGTTTAGCACGCCACAAAGAATGAGCTGTCATTCCCCAAGAAACCTTCCAGCTAAGGGTGGGCCAACACCATACTGAATTTCAGCAGTACCGATGGAGGGTACCACGAACTTTTAAGTGATTTTCAGCCAGGTGTCTGGATACTTTTGATCACATAGTATATATATATATATATATATATATATATATATATATATATTGTATATAGATAAATAGATAACTCTTGAACCACAAGACTGATCTTGAGAGCTGGCCTTCTTCGCCCCGCTGGACCTCCTTCCCGATTTTGTTTTAATATTTCCTTACTATGACAATATTATACTTTTCCTCTTTTTGACACTTTATTTACTTCTCTCATAACTATACTGAATTCTATTTTTAGCTTTTATTAATTTCTTAAAAATAAAATTCACGCACTTCCACTCTCAAGGCGATCAATACACTTTTATATAATTTTATACAAGTAATTATTTTCTACACAAATAATTACATAATTCTGCATTTTTAGCACACGACCTTAATTATTGGCGCACCAAACACCATTAATGGTGAAAAAAAAAAATGAAAATGAAATTCGTTTTACGTCACATGGATATGCCGGCTAGACTAAAGAAGACGGTGATGATGAGAAATGAATAAAATGGTGAAATGAAGAAAATGGGAGGAAACGGGACAACCCCGAGGAAATCCACGCACAAGGTGTTTGTCCACCACAAAGTTCACTTGGCGGGAGCAATGTTTGAACCTGGGACCCCATGCATCAGAGGTGGTAGAACTTACGTGCTACCGCATTTCGTTTTGACGGTAGAACTTAAGGGATATATATAAGAAAATTATTATATAAATTTTTTCAATTACAAAACATTGTCAGCATAAAAATATTACGTACTGTATATTATGCTCTTGTAAATTATTTACTAATATACATTATTGAGGTAAGCTTAGCAACAGCATTTTCAAACTTTCGCCGAGATTACAGAAAAAAAGATCTCCTCCACCTCCTTACCAGAGGGTAGCGTTCCCAAAACTGATGCAACGTTCAACTCTTTGTATTGCCATACTGATTCGTTGTAGTACAAAAGAGGTTCCTCTAACGTCTCCTGACGATAAATAAATGCGGTGACAGACTTCTTTTATAAAGTTAAGGCCTTCCGGACCCCATGAACACCTGATTTGATAGCTATAGTGACAAAATGATATTTGTCGAGTAAATCGCTGTACGTCTTGGGTTTTACTGTTTCAAGGCGAGCAGCAACGTTGCCAGTTTTGTGGTTAGGAAGAATGTAGATTTGATGGGGCGAAGGTATCGGAACAAGTAAAATCCCATAGAAGTGCTTTTCCTTTCTTCCACGGTATTAAGGTCATACCATCTGGCCTCTTGCATTCTGCACGACTGCCTCCTAACGGTTCACATATAGAAGGAATACCTGCTGAAATTAGTGCCCTCATGATAATGTCGTTGACGCTGGAGTGGCGTGAATGACTGCCCGCACTATTGGAGAGTCCACGAAGGTCCTTCTTCTTTAAGAGACTTCTACAGGGAGCACATATGTGCTGCTCGCAAACATCTGCTCCCAAAGGCAGTGCACTGGCAATTTAATATATATATATATATATATATATATATATATATATATATATATATAAGTGCGGATCCAAGGGAGGCTAAGAGGTTATAGCCCCCCCGTGGCGCTCAGGTTTAGACTGGATAAAATGTGCTTCAATTCAGCTTTACACTGGATAAAACGGCAAATTATGGTTTAGCCCCTTCCTTGATCATATTGTGGATCCGCCACTGTATATATATATAGAGAGAGACTGTTCTATAGTTCGTGTAATTTTCTACAGCACCGGCAGAAGATGAAGTTTTCACACTATGGGCGGGGAGATTTGTTTAGTGGTTTTCAAATCCTCTGGGTTTTCTCATTTAGGTTTTTAAAGTTGGAGAGATTTGGCTTGTGTGTGTCAGGAAAACCCGAGGTTTTTGCCCCCTTGGTTTTGGTAAAAAAAAAAAAACACCAGCAAAACACCAGTGGTTTTTCGTCTCGAGAGTTAAATATATCTGGGTTTTTAAAAATGAAGATATTTGGTCTACAGTGAAAAAACCCCAGGTTTAAATACCTAGCACTTTACTGGGGGAAATTTATCCTACTAGTAGGAGTGTTTTTTCAGACGGAATAATTTCCTGTAATCAACATGGACGAAATAGACCACATCGATTACGTGGGTGATGTTATTGAGAACCAGCCATACAAAAGAAATTATACAATACGTGGTAGAGTAGATCCTTTGGCAGCCTACAGTAATGAAGAATTTGGAGACCGTTTTGGCTATACCAAAGAAACTTTCCGAGCATTAATGCATTTGATTGAAGAAGATCTACACAAACCAGTACGTAAGCATGACTGCTCCGCAGATATACAGGTATTGATTAGATTACGCATTCTCCGCACAGGCACTTTTGAACAAGTTGATGGTGATTTGGTAAATTTTCATCGCACAACTGGAGGAAAAATATTTCACAGTGTAGTTGGAATTATAGCTAGAAGGAGGCCCCAGTTCATAAAAATGCCTGCAGAAACACAAATGCCTGCAGTGAAACTGAAGTTCTATGAGGACTCAAAATTCCTTGGTGCATTTGGAGCAATTGATTGTTCGCATATTCCAATTCTGTCACAGCAGAGTTGTACAGGAAAAGGAAAGGGACACATAGTATCAATACACAGCTAATTTCTGATTCTAATATGAAAATATTAAATATTGTTGCACGTTGGCCTGGCTTCACCCATGATTCAACAGTTTAGAGGAACTGTTCCCTGAGAGTCATAGCCGAAGAAAGAAACCTTCCTGGATTATTAGTAGCTTACGGTGGTTATCCTTGTACAATAGGGTGTATCGATAAAAACTCTTTTTCGAAATCCGGCTACGGCTAGTGCGGATTTTTGGCAAATTGGCATCAATAAAACGTATAAAAAATCTCAACTCGATCAGACAATTTTCTACAATCTTCCTGGCGACTATAGAAGATAAATCCTTTGTTGAAAGCTCTTTCCGGGATCCCGAAATTCTCATTTTTTTCTTCTCGCTCCCATAGGTATTGTCTCAATACATTTCAACGGTTGTTAGCTGTGTTCTACCAATTCCTTGGGTGTCCCAATAATATTATTCGTAACGTCAAACCGTAACAAACTTGTCGATGCCATAACGTCAGCGTATCTGTCACTCTCTTCCTAATAAAAAGTACTTAACACAACTGAAACACGGTTCTCACTTCTACATAATGCACTTCACACGAAAACAATGTACTTAGTTAAAATTTCCTACAGCACTAATAAATAACTCAAGCAGCGACAATCACGTTCGACACAGCTGGTTGACTACTGGCGACTGATAAGACCGATCCTTTCAGCTGGGCAAGTACAAGAGAAGAGGCGTTCGCGGAGAGGTGGGCGGCAGGTGATCTAGTGTGATAAGCAGATGCATACGGCATTGGGAACAAATTATTTATACTATTACTGCTCTTAGAATTTAACACTAAAGTGTTTTCTTCGTTATTCAAGAGACTTCAATAATTTTATATTAAAATTTAATTGTACGATACGCCATAAAATCAGTGTATTTTTCAAATAATTAACTAGGTTTTTATACTTGTGGTGTACAGAAATAACCGTAATAAATTTGTTTTATGTATTTATTTCTCCTTTCCAATGCTATTTCAATAATTTAAAAGACCGAAAAATATAGGAAATATTTAAAAAATATTTTTTGGAAAATCAGTTGAAAAGTGAATCTTTTGTTGATTTTTCTAATATTTGGGCTCTACTCGGCAGCAGAAGGAATTGTCTGATCGAGTTGAGATTTTTTATACGTTTTACTGATGCCATTTGGCCAAAAATCCACACTAGCCGTAACCGGATTTCGAAAAAAAAAGTTTTTTTCGATACACCCTATTGTACAAGCTACATGTTAACGCCTATTCCAAATCCTCAAAACGCTGCAGAAGAAAGATATAACCATGCTCACAGGAAAGCACGAAACGTTCACTGGGTTCTATTCGATTAGACTGACAGGGAAAATAATACTTTTCAGTCACATGTACAGCAAGTCGGTGGATTTCAAGAAAAACCCTGGGTATTTCACCCCACGGTTGATAATGAGCAAATCTCTTCAAGGAAAACCCCCGGATTTTCACAAAAATACCTCGGGGGCAAATACCTAGTGTTTTACTAAAAACCAAAGGTTATTTTCACCACAGCAAATCTCCCCGCCCTTTTAAATACGTGAAATTTGGCACTCTTATTGAGAAATATCTAAATTTTTCGAATTTCTAAAGGAAATAAGAGAAAATTGCTATTTAGTCCCTCTTTTATGGGTGTAAACACGAAAGTTCATATTACTTATGGGAGATTCAGTGTTAAATTTTGGAAGCAGTTTTCTCTAATAACTAGTGGTAAAGATGTTGGGGCAAATGAGATGCATTTGTTATAAAATGCAAAACCACTCGTTCACAAAGCTACTAAAACCGTCTGAAACATTATTTTGCGAACGCCGCCTTTTTGGGGGCAACGCGCGTAAAAAGGTAGTGGGTGAGGTGTTACTAAAATCCCAAAATTTATTTTCGGAATGCCAGTACTCGTCAGATTAACCACGAATGTCACAGAATTAATGCTCCAATGCTCGTTACATTTAAGGGTGACTGATAATGGGGCTATATCCCCCTTTCAAAAAGAAAAACAATTACCACAAATATCCTTAGTAGGGACATACAAGAAGAAGGGATTTTTTGTCAATTAATGTAAAATTTGGCGCCATTGTAGCAAATAGTATGCATATTTCAAATCTGGAATGTTATTTATGTAACGCACTGCCTTACGAGGGCACAGGGGGAAGCGTTAGATGATGGATCTATAGTAAAATTCCAAATTTTCTTTCGGAAATACCAGTGAGCGTCAGATTATTAACAACTGTTACAGAATTAATATTCCAATGCTCCTTGCATGGTCAGTGACTTATATCGGGCTATAGCCCCCTTTCAGAAATTAAAAAAAAATCTCCATAAATATCCTTATTATAGACATACGGAAGAATGATTTTTTTCAATTAATGTGAAACTTGGCGTTGAGTTAGCAAAATCTTGAATATTATTTTTGTAATGTACTGCCTTTGGGGGGGTGCAGGGGGTGAATCTTTAAAAAAAATTGCAAATTGTATTTTCGAAAATTCAGTGTGTGTGTCAGATTGATCACAAATAATACAAAATTAGTATTCCGATATTCCTTGAATGTGCTTGTTACTGATATTGAGCTACACCCCCTTTCCAAAAATCAAATTATAAATTCACGATAAATATCCTCGATAAAATAAATATCCAGGGGGAGGACTGATAGAAATTCCAAATTTTATTTTGAGAGTGCTCGTGAGTGTCAAATTAGTTCCAAGACGCACAGAATGAATCCTCCATACTACTTTTATGTACCAGTGACTAATATGAGACTACAGGTTTCTTTGAAAAGCATCATAAATTCAATAGGATTGTTCTTACGGAAAGACCTACTGGCAGAAGCAAATTTTTTACAATTAATATGAAATTTGGCAATATTTTAGAAATAAATGTTTGTTTAGAAAGAATTCTTAATTGACAATAAGATAATACCCATGTCCGGATTTGTTTTAGGAACGTGGACTCAGAATTTATTTTGTCTAATGTTAGTGTCAATGCGAAATGTTGAAAGCAGTTTTCTGTAATTGTTTGTAAAAATTTTGCGGTAAATTTGCATTTCTAGTTAGAAAATACAATAACTCTCTTTCGCTTGTACCTATGATAGCGCATGTGCCTGGAATTTTTATACATGCATTTCTTCTTATTTTCCATAAAATTACTTCCATGTGCCAGTGGTCATTGTGGGGCTACAACGTCCCCTTGCTGTTCCCACAATCATTTTGAAATCCACAATACATATCCACACCATCTTCTTATACGACTACGACTAAAAATCTTTTAAAATAGAAGTTTGGGGAATGATTTATTTCTACCGGGTGAAATGTCGAATGGCCACCAAGTAGTCCACATCTTTCTCCATGCAATTTTTATCTTGTGGAACTAAAACAAATTCTATCAAAAAGCATGTAACAATGTAGATGACTTAAATCAAAGAATTGTACAGAGCGTAGAGATGATCACTCCAGATATGTTGGAGAAGTTCACTGTGGCTTTAGTAAATCGCATTAATTTATGTCTTGCTCGTTCACGAGAGCATGCTGAATAAAAGTAAGTTTATTTTATCTGTCTTACACTTAGATTAATGAAATCTTTAAACAATTTAGTTAATGACAATTGAGCCAAAAAGTATCTAAAAAAGAGAATAATGTTTTCTTGGGTTTATGATATAGCCTTACTTAACTTGATCCTTACTCCTCGTGAGACATTTGTTTTTACTACAACCATCTGTCTATAGTATACGATTTCCTGACCTTCTTACATCTGCTAGATACGAGTAAGCTACTGCGTGGAAAGTGGGATCAAACAGTTATTGTGTAATAAGTGGGTAAAAGTTACGTTTATTTATGAATAAAGAAAACAATATTAAAACTTAAAGCTCAGTAGAGACGGAGTAGAATGTCGTCTCACGTAAGCAGATTAGATTTAGCACAACATTTTAAATTTATTTTTGAGGTTATAAAACGGATGTGAAAGGGAATGACATTATTATCTTCTTTGTGGGTCACTCTGCCGCCCCGACAGGTTAGTTGGTCAAGTAAGAGTTATTATTTGACCGTTAGATGGTCAGAGTAGTTCCTGGAAAAGATAGATTGTTAGGAGGGATGGCCTAGTTTATGAAAAAAAGGTTAAATGACATATATATTTTTATTTTTATAATTTACTTGATGTACAATTAAAGATTGTGATTATTTTATTTGTTCGTGTTATGTATTTTAAATTAGATCATTTGCATTTTTTGATGGTTCGCTTCCTATTTTTATATTTTCCTTTTCTATGAAAAGTCGTAAGAACACTCTATGAGTGTGAACTTGCAAACAATTTTGTTTGAACGTTTTAAAAATCGTTGTTAAAATTAGAAGCTCATAAAGAGAAACTACGTTTCAAACTTATAAATAAATTGTTTGCTATGCAATTTTAGTTGGTACGCTTCTTGTAGAAGCTACTGAAGTGGTAAGACTCAAACCTGGAATATTTTAATTAATTATTCGAACACTACGTGTGAGCCTAGTAAAATAATTATTCGAACACTACGTGTGAGAATATTAAAATAACTTATTTGGTTTGTAGTTTATTTGAATATTGTGTGAACATATTAATTATTTGTTCTTTTGTATTTTTAATACCTCTAATAATTACTCGAACAATATGTACAATTTTAGTTCGTTCGTTTCTTATAGAAACTCGTAAGAACACTTTATGAGTGTGAACTGTTAAATAAATAAATTGCATAGCAACTTGTATTTTTATGGATCATATTTTTTAATCCCTCGTAATGATTACTCGAACACTGTGTGAGCATACTAGAAAGCTTGTTGTTAAATTTGATTGTGATTTTGTTATAAATTTAAGGGAATAAACTTTATGCATGTAGGACTTTTTAATTTCTTTTCTTTATTAGATGGTAATAATGTGAAAGACGTTGTGTACAGAGTACGTATACTGTTGAATATACAGAGTATGGTTGTAGGACGTCCTTTCCTGGTGAACTTACGAGAGGAACTGAAGTTTTTGGAAACCGATTAGGTAGAAGTGAAAGTTGGTGTTGCAGACACATATTAAAATAAAAATAAATACAAAAGAAATGCGATACCGTGTCGGGTAGAGATCACAGAATACGAAGAGGGTAATAAAAACAAGTTCGGCGTCGTTATGATTAAAAATAAGACATTGTCGGCGAAGAATACAAGGAAAATTGAGGACGCACTAGGTAAAAATGTTGAAACTTTCTCCTATGCTAATTGACAATAGGAAAGAAGAAGTATGGCGCCGCTGTGATTAAATATAAGACATTGTCGGCGAAAAATAAAAAGAAAATTGAGAGCACGTTAATTAAAAATAGGAAAATAAGTAGGTCGTCACGTATGTTGAACACGTGATTACTTTGCATGTATGAAAATACCTTAAATACATAGTTACGCTCGGAAATTTATATATAGAAACATTATGCAGTCGAATGAGAAGAAGGATTACTGCGATAGCGATATTGAAGCATCATCCTCTGATCATGAAATATAAATATATGAATCATCGGCAGATGAAGAATATGATTTTGATTCGATACAATCATCGGTACTATCGGTTTCACCATTACCACCATCATCTCCAGTTGTATTATCAAGAACATTACGATTTTGGGGTTTAGTATGTTGTAATAATCAAAAGGTGGATCGTGAATGTATAAAGCAAGCTATTGAAAATGGGATTTCAATGATACATTAATATGCGACGGATGTAGAGAAGGATCTCTTCATGATTTTGAGCATGATTGTAGGAATGTGCACCCAAAGTCATTGGAAACCCGAGTTTGGAGTATTATAGCAAGTCCTAGTGTTGAAGAAGATGTCTTTTACTTGTATGCAAACACGCATATTATTGGAATATTAATAAGGGAAAAATTTCATGATGTGTATGTGGATTTATTAAGTGATACAGACTATCTTCCGGAACTATTGGACATTTTCATAAGAAAATCGATATTTCCGAGTGAGAAAAAAATGTATTCAAATAGGGTTAGTGTTTTATGTGTGTTATGTAGTGACAAAAACATTAATGTGGATTGTGTATTAAAAACTATAAAAGTATACTTGCGTACCAATAATCCGATTGAGTGTATGGAATGCAAAGTAAATCTTCTTCATGATTGTACCCATCTTCATAATATGGGAACATTTGCATCCAAGTACGAATCTATTGATAAAACTCTTAGTGAACTTTTTGAAGTTTTTGAATAAGAACATGGTGAAATCTCATTTATATGTTTTATGCATAAAATTTGTGATCTTTTGAATAATACAGTATTTCTTGAACAGATTATTCCGTTTTTCGTTTATCACACAAATGAAATTTCAACATGTGTAAATCAGTATATTATCGATATTCAAGCTTTTAAAATGTCTGATAACGAATTTAATATTCGTGAGTTTTGTTTAGCTGCATGCGATGATACAGTAAATTTTCATTGCCTGGTAAAATGACCAATAGATTATAACTTATTATCACTAGGTTGTCAAAAACGAATTGATTGGTTAACATTAAATTTACACGGTTTGAAATGGAATAGCAAAACTGAATATACTGTATCATAAGAACGAAACCTTGTATATCAATTATGTTTAAAGAATTCAACCTGTGGATTAAAAGAATATTTGCATTAGAAAATGTTATTGATTTATTAACAAAAAATTGTCCTTCATTAAATGAATTATGAGGAAAAACATTTAATGAATATTGTAATTTTCATACAAATGTTGTAAAGAAATCAGGATGTGCATATCGTAATGCACAACAGTTAAATTATTGGTGGAAATATGGAAGATCAACACCATTAAATAATGCATTATCAAGATTGTAATGAGGAATTGTAAATAAAATGCATGGATGTAACTTTAAAAAAATTATTGAAAATTAAAAAAAATGTATGTATAAGAAAAAAATTTAAAAAATAAAAAAAATGTTAGTTTTCTTTTTTTAAAAAATTTGTTTAGATGTTTATAAACAATATCATAATTCTTGTTCATTTTTTCTTATTAAACATTTTTAAACACTTGAAATGAATGAGTGCGAATAATATGATGCAAAAAGAATAAAACAAAATATCCGCACAACACTGATTCATCGTGTTGATATTGATGATTATTCGTAAAGTACATTTTAGTGTTTTTTGATAAAATGTTTTTTTTATTTTCTTGGGAATGTTCATAGCAAGACTGTCAAAGTAATATCCATGTTTTTTTTTTCGATGTACACTGCAACCCAATGGGAATCAGCAGAAGCAGATGTATTAAGATTATTCACAAGTGCAGCCGGGGGTTCTACCGTTATAGTAAGTCTGTCAATAGGGTAAATACCAGTAACTTTATCACCAGTTACTTTATCAGTTAGTAACGCTTTTAACAATTCGTCACTATATATTATTATTATTATTATTATTATTATTTTAATTGCAGTAGGTATGTAATTATCACAGTTATTTACATGTAACACATAATCATACACTTTTACATATTCACTATACAGTAATGCTTCATGAACACTGCACAAATATTGTCCAAAACAATTCTTATTATGTTCTCACCGATGAACGTGAAAAAACGCAGTATACTTTGGACAGTTTATTTCTTCTAAATTTGTAACTTCTGTTTGAAGAATTTCTTGAAGAAAACACTTTCTAGTTATTCCATATGTATCCTCGTCACCAAAAGTGCCTTTACATCGCCGTGACGGGTATGTGACCGCGCAGTACTCCAAGAAAGGGATGGTTGCATAAGAAATTGTGATTAATTTTAAAGAGTTATTATTTTGACTAGGGAAATAACGTATGTATAGGGAGTAATGGCACAGATTTGAAGCATCAGTACACTGTCATCTCTGAAATGATTCGCATTCTCAGTTTTTCAATTTATTATCTTCTATGTTAAGTTAATAACTGCTAACAAATCGTCTCACTGTCCTTATTTGATAATGGAAACTGATTACGCTGAACGTGAATATGTTTCGCTGTCGTAAAGCAAGGTCCGTAATAAATGTAAATAATGTTCTTCGTATTAAATAAAACACAGACATATTTATTGTGTATATAGCACAATATAATACAGTAACTAAGCAACATGATAATCCTTAACACCAGCAAGATTTTTTTCCAACAGGAGGGCGAACAAAAGGCCGATATAGAGCTTTTCGATTCATTGCGCTATATATATTAAGTTAAAATTCATAATATTTATAATTGATAGCATATATCGTCTTACTTTTTAAAATCGCCACTGTAGCCTATTAGTCAGAACATTCATCTCCAGACATGATGTAGAGAGAAGAGAAAGAAAGAGATATGATCAGTAGCGTAACTAATTTTACTGCACCAGGGATCGATTAATAATCGATATACTCATACCCGCTGCCTGCCCCACGCATTTCAGCTGCTGCATTATATATATGGTTTTATGTCAGAAGG
Source organism: Thermobia domestica (assembly GCF_964235325.1). Taxonomy (NCBI): domain Eukaryota; kingdom Metazoa; phylum Arthropoda; class Insecta; order Zygentoma; family Lepismatidae; genus Thermobia; species Thermobia domestica. Next base: position 144,727,535 of record NC_137469.1, on the reverse strand, counting down.
GCCGGACGAAAGGGCGAGGACAGAAAGGTCCGAGTCAAAACAGCAACGATCAAAAGGGCCCGTGACGTAAGAGGTCAAGGTAAAACGGACCCCCATCAAACGGGCCCGTGTCAAAAGGACCCGAAGTCAAATGAACCACTGTCAAACCGGACCCGCTACAAAAGGGTCCCAGTCAAAAGAAACCTGGTCAAAATGTCTCCGAAACAAAAGTGCCCGACTCAAAACGGCTCCGCGTCAAATGAGCCCGGGTCAAAACGGCCCCGCGTCAAAAATGCCCGGGTTAAAATGGCCCGGGTAATTGCCTCCGCGACAAAACGCCCAGAGCAAAACCGGCCCCGGGTCATAAACTCTCCGCGACAAAAGGGCCTGGTGCCAAAAGAGCCCGAGTCAATACAGCCCCGCATGAAAGGAGCCGGATCAAATGGGCATGCGACAAAGTGGTCCTGGGTCAAAAGAGGCCGGGTCAAAAGGACCCGCCTCAAAAGGGCACGGGTCGAACAAACCGTAACAAAAGGGCCCAAGTCAAAACGGCCCCGGGTGTAAAGGGCCTGGGTCAAAAGGTCTCAGCGACAAAAGGTGAGAGTCAAATCGACCCCGCGTCAAAAGGTCTGGCTCAAAAGTGCCCTGCGTCAAAAGAGCCCGGGTCAAAAGGACCCCGACTCAAAAGGTCCTGGTCAAAATGCTTTCTTGACAAAACCTCAGGTCAAAAGGGTCCTGCGTCAAACGTTCCGGAGTAAAAATGGCTCCGCATTAAAAGAGCGTAAGTTAAGATGTCTCTGCGTCAATAGGGCTCGGGTAAAAGAGCCCCGAGTAAAAACAGCGTGGGTCAAAAGATATCCGTAACAAAACGGCCCTGCGTCAATAGGGCCTGAGTCAAAACGGCCTCGTGTCAAAGGGAGCCAGATCAAAGGGCCCCGCAAGAGAAGGGCCCTACTTGAAAACAGGCCGGTTCAAAAGGACTCGCCTCAAAAGGGCACCGATGTAAACAGCCGCGCTACGAAAGGCCCCGCGTCAAAAAGACCTGCGTCAAAAGTCTCTGCGACAGAAGGGGCAGAGTCAAAACGACCCCGCGTCAAAAGGGTCTTGGTCAAAAGGGCTCGAGTAAAAAGGCCCTGCGTCAAAAGAGTACGGGGAAAAGAGACACCGCCTCAAATGGGCCCGGGTCAAAACAGCCCAGCGTGAAAAAGGCCCGAGACAAAATTACCACGCGTCAAGAGAGCCCGGAATAAAACGACCCAGCGTGAAAAATGTCCGGGTCAAATGGGTCCCGCGACAAACTGGATTAATAAAGGCCGAGTCAAAAGGACCGGTTTCTAAAGGGCACGGGTCAAAAGAGCGAAGCAAAAAGGCCCGAGTCAAAACGGCCCAGCGTCAAAATTGTACGCGTCAAAAGGGATCGAGTTAAAAGGCCGTGTGTCAAAAGAGCCTGGGTCAAAAGAACCCCTCCTCAAAAGGACCCGAGTCAAAACTGCCCAGCGTGAGAAATGTCTGGGTACAAAGGTCTTCGCAACAAAAGGAACGAGTCAAAACGACCTCGCGTCAAAAGGGCTCGAGTTAAAAGGGTCCTGCGTAAAAAGAGCCCCGGTGAAAAGCATCCCGCCTCAAAAGGCTCGAGTCAACGGCCCAGCGTAAAAAATGCCAGGTCAAAATCCTAACTCGACTAAAAGACCTAAGTCCAAAGGACCTCGTGTTAACAGCACTCGAGTCAAAAGGGCTCTACGCCAAACGAAGTGTGCCAAAGGAACCCCCCGACAAAACTGCCCGAGCCTAAAAGGCTCGGGTTCAAAAGATCTCCGCAACAAAAGGCCCGAGTCAAAAGGACCTGCGTGAAAGTGTCTCCGCCACAGAAAAACCCGAGTCAAAACGGCCCCATGTCTAAAGGGCCCGGGTTAAATGGGCTTGAGTTAAAAGGGCCCTGCGTCAAAAGAGCCATTGCCTAAAGATTCCGCCTCAAAAGGGCCCTAAGTCAAATGGACCCGCTACCAAAAGGCCTTAGCCAAAGAGCCCGGGTCCAAAAGTCTCCGCAACAAATATACCCGTGTCAAAACGGCAGCGCGTCTTAAGTTACCGGGTCAAAAGTATCCCGTGACAGAATGATCCGAGTCATAAGGTTACTACGCCAAACGGGCCCGAGAAGAAACTGCCCCGCGTTAAAAGAGCGCAAGTCGAAAAATCTCCAGGTCAAAACGGCCTCGTGACAAAAGGCCCAGAGTAGAAACGGCCTCGCGTGGAAAGGAGCCGAGTCAAAAGGCCCCGCGACAAGTGGACCCTAGTTCGAAAGAGACCGGGTCTAAAGAATGCAACTCAAAAGGGTCCGATTCAAAGAGCCCCGCTAGAAAATAGCCCGCGTCAAAACGGCCCGAGTCAAAAAGGCCTGGGTCAAAAGGTCTCCGCGACAAAAGTGCCAGAGTCAAAACGACCCCCGTCAAAAGGTTGCAGGGCAAAATGGCTCGAGGTAAAGGACACTGCGTCAAAAGAGTCCTGGTCTAAAGGACCCCGCCTCAAAAGTTTCCCGGGACCAAAACAGCCCAGAGTGAAATGTCCAGGTGAAAAGTCTCCGCGACAATAGGGTCTAAGTCAAAATGACCACGCGTCAAAATGGCCCGGGTCGAAAAGGCTGGAGTTAAAAGTTTCCGAGATAAAACGACCCAGCGTGAAAAAGACCCGGGTCAAAATGGTCCCGCGAAAAAAAGAGCCGAGTGAAAAGGGCCCTGATTCGACCGAGCCCAAGTATAAACAGCCCCGCGTCAAGAGAGCTTAGAAATAAAGAAACATTCCCAATAATATTATGCCGCTGGTTTTGAATGCTTAAGGCACCGCCTGAGAGTTACGCGGCTGAGCGATTTAAAAAAAGAGTCCAGGTCAAAAGGTCTCCGGGTCAAAAGGGCCCCGCGAGAAAAGTCCCCGAGTCGAAACGGCCCAGGGTCAAAAGATCTCCTGCGACAAAAGGGCCCGAGTGTCAACGCCCCCGCTTCAAATGGACCCGAGTCAAAAGGGCCTGGTGAAAGTTCCCCGCGACAAACGGGCCTCACATCATAAGAGCCCGGGTCAAAAGGACCCGCCTCTAAAGGACACAGGTCAAAATAGCCCTGCTACTAAAAGGCCCGAGTCAAAACGGCCCGGCGTCAAAATTGCATCGGTCAAAAGAGATCGAGTTAAAAGACCCCTGCGTCAAAGCAGCCCGGGTCGAAGGAACCCCGCCTCAAAAGGGCCCGAGTCGAAAGGCCCAGCGTGAGAAATGTCTGGGCGTAAGTGCTCCGCGACAAAAATGCACGAGTCAAAATGGTCCCGCGTCAAAATAACCCGGAAAATACGGTTTCACGTGTAAAAAGCCTGAGATCAAAGCGAGTGGAAATCAGAAATGCGCGAGGGGATAATATCCCCTTCGTAAGTTGAAGTGATTGTGCCAAAGGAAGAAAAACATCTGTAGTAATTATTAACAACTAGTAAATTGGAATGGTGGTATTAATTTTGTTTTTTTGTTAATTGTTCTACAACAATCTCTATCGCTTAAGTCCTTCTCCATCAAAGTTCGCTTCTACTTTCGACTTTCTGAATCAAAGTTTATCTATTATTGACATCCCTTAGTTCTGAAGTTCCATTTGCACCCCTGGACCAAAATATAGAATGAAAAAAATATGTGGAAAACATTAGTTTAATGTTGCTCTGAGAAGACATATGTGGATCTGTATACAGGGCATTGGGACAGAACAATTATAACGACATGCGTGGACGCATTGATTTGGAGTGGATTTTTTTCTTCTGAAAACTCATATCCTTATAGGGAATATACACTTGACACAGCGTGTTATTTAAATCTACGCAGTACGTGAATTTCGCCATATTGCATATCACACAATATTGTTTTAAATGTAAAAGGTTATGATTTTACACTTCAACCTAGCCTTGAATATCCCCACAAATGACAATGTAACTCATTTCTGACACATCATCTGTTTGGGACAGGCAGTGGTGTTTTTGACATGTGTAACTAATAGAAAAAATTATCGAGACAGGGCAGTAAAATGAGACGCATGGACGGAGGAAAAGAAAATGTTACAATTGGGCATTGTTGTAGAAACAGCGTTAAATGATTTAGTGTACATCATAGCAGTCATCTTGAATTCTGTATATTGTATACTACACAATATTTTGAAATAGATAGAGGTAATTACATGCGTCTCACATAAATTGATGCTAGAATCTTCATACAAACTACCTTCATCGTCCGTTTCAAGAGCATCGAAGTCTATATTACTTATTATTTCCGTAATCCTCCGGGCGAAAATACGGCACTATCATAAGAACCATGAGTTGTCTCGGTGTTATTCATAGCCAAAAGCTCAACTAAAAAGAGGATGTCAATCCTATGCAAACTACAAGAAGGGTGTTGAAACAGCCATGCACACTTCTACTGGCTAATAGAAAAAGGAGAACAAAAATAGCTACATTTTATTTGTTCTCATTACTTATATCTTTATAGGGAATATATCATACTTTACACAGCATGTCATTTAAATCTAAGCAGTAACTGACCTGTACGCATGAAAGTATTCGTGAAAATTCGTGAAAAGTAAACACAAGGGATTAGTTTTATGTTGCTAGGGATGCGCACGAGACGAGTCGAGACACGGCTCTCCCAATAGAGAAATATACATCTTTCGAGTCGAGACATCACTTTTACATCACACTTTCGAGACGAGACAGCCAAAATCTTGTCTCGTGTGCATCCCTATATGTTGCTGCTCTTCCGTCGCAGGAACTGACCTTGATAAGTCCGCGACAACTAAAGTTATCTCCCTGACTGAAAGCCTTCTAACAAGAGAGGAACTATAATTGTCCATGTGTCTGACATCTCATAGTTCTAAGTATTTGCAGCTATAAAGCGAGCTGTATGCCTTCTGTATCTCTCCCTCTCTGCCCCTAGCTGTGGCTGTGTTTGCGAAAATATTGTTTGTTTTCCATCGAAGTAAGGCACAAGTCTCAACAGAAGCCCTTCGTCGTAGCGGGTGACGTCACACAAAGTAATGACAGGCAGGCGCAGAATATTCTGGACAGAGTTAGTCAGGCCAACACTAGTTTTTTTTAAAAAAATAACAAGCCGTTTTACAGAATTTTTTGTGACTCACTATATACATATATATACAGGGTGTTTCAAAACAAGACTGACAACATTTGTGAAGTGATTCCTGACACCAAGATAAGACAAAAGTATAGACTAACTTAGATGCACAAATGCTTCCCTTTGGAGCTATAGCCTGCCGAAAACATGAAAAAATGAATTTTAAAGGTCCATAGCCCAAAACCTGTGGGATCTACAGTAGTCGGGTCAAGGCTTCACTTAGGAACTAGTGTGTATTCTATCCAAAATACATGTTTCAGAATCCTGCGGTTCTTTCGCAAGGAATTTCATACAAGGAATTTTGGTATGGGCATATAATTTGAAACACTCACCGACTACCTCTATAAAAATTGTCTCAGAAGTACCGAAGGATTCTGAAACATGGATATTTGGATAGTGCACATATTAGATCCTAAGTTACGTCTTGATTCGAATACGGTAAGTCCCATAGTTTAGGACCTGCGGACATTTAAAGTTCATTTTTTCGCCTCTTCGGCAGCCTAAAACTCAAAGGAAGCATTTGTGCACACAGCTTGGTCTATACTTTTTGTCTTATCTTAGTGTTACGAATCAGCTCCCGAACGTTGTTGGTGGTATTTTGAAACACCCTGTATAATAATTTTAAATGATACGCACTGAGTGCTAAGAAGACAGAGAAAGAGATAAAACAAATCCTATCACATTAAAACTGTTATTGTCTGGAGAATAATGGTAATATGAAACATACGTATCATAAAAGACATTCTTGGAAATTATATTTCTGGCAGAAATTTTAAGAGAATAATAGGTTAATAGTATTTAAAGCTACTGGTTCTTCTAAAATTATTGCATCATGCTAGATCGCAAAGATAAATTTTCGTTTAAAAAACATCTGAATAAAAAGAAATTATACTTCAAAGAGAAATATTTAAATTCAGTTTAACTTTTAAATACTTGATGAATCAAGCAAATGAAAACAAACGGTATGAAAGGTGACTGAGAAATTTAGTATTGGGAGAAGCAAAAAAGTAATGTGCAGGATACAGGAATTTCTCGTGTCGTCTCGGAAACGAGAAGTGTATGTTCTAATAGGAGTTAAGACAAGAGATGTATGTCCAAGAGCGAGACGAGAAACGACAATTCTTGTCTCATTTTCGACACAAGATATTTATCAAGTCCAAAGTCCAAAAAAGATGCTCGAAAGCTTGTTCACAAACGAGATGTCGCTGCTTTTTCACATGCGCAGCCACTTTGAATCTGTGGTCGATGAGGAAGGGAACTTTGCATCGTCGAAACTGGCTAACTTCAAATGCACGAAGCATCCTGGATCCCTGAAAAAGAGATCGATGTTAGTTCTTTAGATCCTGTTCCACCTTCATCTTCCTTGTCAGTATTTTCTCATTGTCATCATCTGATCGAAAAGGATAGGTGTGTTCTCCTTGGGAAACGACAGTATGCAGTTTTGAAGAATTAGGACTGTTAGTTAGGCAATCTCATGGGGTTAAAATATTATTACCATCCTACCATTTTCTAATGCGTACCGGTACTTTGATTTATTGGCGAAAAGCACTACAAATATATTCAGAATAAAAGCATTTTGTAATAAAAGTTCTGCTATTAAAAATAGTTTATATTATAATAACTCCCAAAATAAGCAAAATTGGTGAAAAAACAAAAATCCAAAAGTGTTACGTAACGAACGGGGGAGGGGTTCAGCCTTGCATTACGAAGTGTGACAAAGGGGAGGGAGAGGATAAAAGTTGGTCAAAATAGCGTTACGTAATATGTGGACGGCCCCTTAAGACTAATCATTGTGTGTATTGATAGGTAGCCAAGCAGGTAGCCGTAGCCAGCCCAAAAATATGAGGGGGCGGTAGAAGTTAGGGGGCCGATCCAACCATATTATAGTTCATCATTCTATTATAGCAGTACATTTGCAAGCCTACCATGAATATTTTAGGGGACAGGGGCGTACCCAGGGGTGGTTCCTGTGGGTCCGCCCCCCAAAATCCCGACTTTTTAAAAAGTGTAGTCTACTTTCAGGGGCAATTTAAGAAATTTTCATATAATTTAGCCTCAAATTGTATTTGGAACCCTCCAAAACGCTTTAGGCCCCTCCCGAAATAAATTCCTGGGTACGTCCTTGTTAGGGGGAACAGTAAAACTTTAGGGGGGTCCGGCTCCTAGTTCCCCTGTAGGTACGGGCCTGTAGCCAAGCAACTAATCAAACACAAAAGCATCAATTGTCAGTTTTTTGAATGACAAGTTACATTTTCTCAGCACTAATAATTGAATGCTTTCTTTACATGAAAATGAGTGTATTTTCATACTTTGTTATTTTCGGATAACAAAAAACTTTATTTCATTTAAGTAGGTTGTTTCACTTTGTAATAATCTATTACCAAAAGACCATTAGTCAAAAAATATTTTGAAAATATCTTTTGTCCCCAAAACTAGTTAAATACATTAAAGTATAGCACTAGTAAACGCTCCACAATCAACTGCCAATGGTAATACGTATTAACATATTTTAATTTTAAAACAAATAATGGGGTTAAATCTGACCCCACGATAGTACTTATGGAGTATAAAAATAACGATATTAGTAAAGAGTTAATATGAATTATGTTAATAGGAAATTAAATTAAAAATAGATTACTCTACATAATCTAATTTAAGCAAAATAATGATAATAACAAAATAAAATAATGCAATAATAAAAAGATGGTAATAAAAAGTTTTTTATGCTACTCCTGGATTCTCTTGTGTTGAACAACATGGCTTTCCTCAATGCTGCCTCTAGAAGGGCGACAAATACGTATTATGAAGCACTCCAGTTCACATTTTTGGTTAGAAAACCACATATCAAGAAATGTCTCAAATTTATTTTTCAGACCTGCTCCCCCCTCAAAAATTCCTGGTTCTGTCCGCGATATCGGTTGTTGCCAATCAACTGATAATAGTCATAGTGTACCTTTCAAAATGTTTTCAAACCCTCCTTGCATAAGGAACAGTTTTCCGTATTCTTTTTTTCCTTTCTTTTTTTTTTCGCCCATTTACTGTGCTCGAAAGGGACTCCATGTGCAGTGTTTGGCAGAAGGTATGTGCGAACAGCGAACAGCTCTGAAGTTGAATGTTTTCAAGGCCAACGACACATTTTGATAAATACACTGTCACGTGACTCGCCCTTAGGGAGTGAGTATGCCACAGCAGTTGCATTGTGTGTTTCCGTATGGTACTGAAATATTTCTTTGGCAGGAAAATTGTTTTGTAAGGAACCAAAGACGACTGAATATAAAAACATTTAAAAGGTATACTCGCCCTGCAAAACTTACATGCCGGGCTTTATTTGATGAGTAAGGACAACCACTACCACAGTACATGTTGTGGCACGAAAGTTGTAGTCTACGTGTCTGCTATGAGTTGGACAGCTGGGTTTCTTTATACACATCAGGCTTGACTTTTGTTTGTTGAGTACAGCACCTGAAATCCATTCATAATTCGATATGAGGGTTTCAACATGTGATAGTTCTTGTGGATTGATAATCCTTTGGAGTTCTAGTACCTATTTTTTAGCTACTAAAGTAGTGTCTTCATTATTCGATTTAAAAAGAACGAATAAAGGTTTTTACTTTGGGTTTTCTGTTTTTTCAAGTCTAGAGGCATTGTAGAACACGTTATGTATGGTTTCACGCCTTTCTGCGTCGAGACAGAGGAGGTGATGACGTGAAAATTTTAAAAAATATTTTGTTGTTAGGCCGATATTTATTTTTTTAATTTTTTTGGCGAACATACTTTTGCACTTAGAAGATTGAAATTTTGCACAAACATTCAGTCCACGCATGTCGGAACATCTCAAAATTTCCCACTTCAGGGACACAATAGGGAAATGTAAATGATACACTCCGATTCAAAAACATTGCGACAGCTAACGCCGTGCAGTTAGGCCACCCAATATACATCTTCTTATCCCATAGTCGTGTCAGGTAAATCTCACCTCCTTTCTTCTCTCCCATACTATAATTAGCTAACAACATGAGTGCAATTCTTATTTCAAACTATACATGTATTATTATAGATAAAATGAAACAACGAAACCGAGACGAAACAAGATTCATAGGTTGATGTAGGGAGAAACTGAAACACCCACAATGAAAAATTGAAACCAATGAATGTTTGTTACAGAGAAATTCCGAAATGAGGAAGAGAGAGAGAGAGAGAGAGAGAAGAGGAAAGGAGAGGAGAAGAAGAAAAAGTAACGGGAGAACAGATAAAACTGTGGAATTTAAACGTAGTAAGAAAATAACCTACTATTATAAAGTTCCGTTTCCACAAATCCAACAGTAATATATAAATAACGTTTGTTTTTACATAGTTTTTCAGAACTATTCAAATATATAGACAATCTCTTAAATATTTATTATGTTACTTTCATAATGGATAGCATACTCAATTTCAAGTAGAACTGTATATGTTCGAGACACATCCAGGATAATGTCAAAGTTTTAAAACACACGCTTTGTTTCCGCATGGTTCGATTGCAAATTCGGTAGTGTTCGTTGGACGTAATTATCCAAAATACATTCTAATATACCCAGTAGATAGCGTTGGTCATATCCTCTATTTCAGACTACTAATGCAAACTGAACGAAAAAAACGAAACGGAAAGAAAAGAGAAAGAAAGAAAAAGAGAAAATTGAAGAGTACTATTTTATTTTAAACATCTATCAAATATAACCTATATTAAAAGTCGAAACTGTATCGTAATGGAGAGCTACAAATGTTGGAAAGGAAAAGTTCATGTTTCTCATAGATGTAGCATCTTTCAAATTTCAACGTGAATAAAACACATTGAATTATAGGATGGGAACAAATATTGTGTCGAACTAGTATAAATAAAATTTTGTTTTCAAATAACTAAAGAGGTACCACTTTCTAGTCTTTTCCGAAGAGTTATCTGTTCCGAACATCCAGCATTGATTTTATCTCTTCCGGATATAGCGTAATTTGCACAGATAGAAAGAACACACTAAGAGCTCAAACGCATCATCGTGCCAGTCGTATGATGTTGGTTAGGTTATAGACTACCACTGGATCGATGATTTTAAATCCGTAGTAACCCGGCAATTCGAATGAGACTCGGTAACCCAGAGGATAAAAAAGAGATTTTACTTATTTCCTTGCGTTTGAACAATATTTCTGTCAGAGATGACTAGGACCGTTGATGTTATCCCTAGAGCACGAAAAACACGACGCCGAAGTTAACAGTTAATTAGATTCCCCGGACCAGGTATGTCATGTTTCTGCTCCGTTTTAACTTTGGAATATGAAGTGCATGTATATGTGAGAGGGAGAGAAGTGAAAGGTGCAAAGACAGGATAGAGAGACGTCAAGAAAGATAGAGAAGGACGGGAGGAAAATAAATATGAAGCATACTTACTATTGCAGTGTATGATATAAAACGCGTACACTATTTACTCGAACTATCGCCAGTAATGCCTTGTAAGTTCTCCATCAGAAGATGAATCTCTGTTTGCAGCCATTATTTTATGAAAAAAAATACTACCTGTTGGAGAATCGAACCAAGATTTTCCATTTGGAAGTCTGACACGTTACCACTACACCACCGATTGCTTTAGCCAAACTTTGTTTAACGAATGGTGTAGTGTATCTTTCTGAGAACAATAACACAAAAGTGCATACTGCCTGTTGGAGTGTTCAATGATGTCTTTGGAATGTCCTGGTAATTCCGTTGCCCTTTCCCAACCAACATTCGTAAATCGTCTCTATCATGATGCAGGTGTTTGCTTTCATATTCTTACGTACTGCTTGTCCAGTATTATAAGTCGATTCTTCACAATCATATTGTAAAAATATTAACTTTGACGTGAATAAGATTTGAACCTATATTAGATAGCTGTATTATTCATAAGGCCACTGCGTTACCCCAACACTATCTTGCCACCTGAAATTAGAAGCCAAATATTACTTACTTTAGCTCTGATTTTTGGAACGAATCAAAGCGCACAACGAAATTGATTTATTCGACGGCCTAAAGACAAATTAGTGCCCACTAATAAAGGAAATGCATACAATCCAGAAAAAATTACCGAAATAAAACATATTTTAAAGTAATTTCATCGTGCAAGTTCAAAAGTACGTGAATAATAATGATAATGATAATAATAATAATAATAATAATAAATGTATACATTCACAGTATAGTAGTCTATTATTATTATTATTATTACTATTATTATTATTATTATTAGCATCAATTACCCGCTTCATTGGGTTAAATTGAGAAAAAATAGTAATATGGTCCGTTACTCACTCACAGTTTAGTAATACTAAAGCCCTCTTTGATATCGGTCATTTTTTATGAGTTTTATATATCTCCTCCCCACCCTATGTTATGAAGCACGGCATCTGCAGTGTCATTGTTGATCTAAGCGAGCCGGAAAACTGTGAATTGGACACTGATATTGGATTTTTCGATCATTTTTATATGTCTCCCGCTCCTCCAAGTAGAGGGACTGAATTTGGATTTAAACAGCATCAGATGTTCCACTGTTAATCTCAGCGACTCCAAAAATTAAAGATTCGCCACTTATACCAGTAACTTTTAGTTCTTTGTTAAATGTCGCTCCCCCTCTCCATCTCTTAAGTTCCAGCGTCCAAGTGATATGACAGAAACCATCTCAGGTTGGAACTTCATGTAGGTTGAAAATGTGATCAAGATTGGTTTAGTGGTTCAAGAGTCATTAAGTTTTATTAACTTAATTTATTTATTTATTTTATTTATTTATATATCTCCCACTCCCACTCCCCTCTCCAAGTTCTCCCGAGAAAATGAAATGAAAAAAATCATCTCAGGCCCGAACCTCCCCTATGTTACAAATTTGATCGTGAAGGATCCTTTGTTTCGCGAGTTATCAACTTTTATTTATATATTTAACTTCTACCTCTCCTCAACCCTAAGCTATATCGTCAAATAAATAAATACCATCTTAGGCCCGAACCTGATCTGTGTTGAAAATTTGAGATCGGTCGGGTGGTTCAAGAGTGATGAAGTCACAAAGACAGCCACTTTCATTTTCAGTTTTTTTTTTACATGTATCTCCCTCTCACCGGCCCCTACGTTGCACCGTCAAACTGAAATGACAAATGTCGTCCAGGATGCGAACCTTATCTATGTGTAAAGCATGATAGAGATCGGTCGGGTGGTTCAAGAGATTAGGAGCCACAAACATAGTTACTTTCAATTTTATAATATAGGTTATTATTATTATTATTATTATTATTATTATTATTATTATTATTATTATTATTATTATTATTATTATTATTATTATTGTACTTTTGAACTTGCACGGAGAAATTTCTGCAAAATATGTTTTATTTTCACATTCTTTCCTCGATTGTAAGTTTTTTTTATCAGTGAGCATTTATTTCTTTCTAGGCTGTCGAACAAATCAATTTCGTTGTGCACTTTGTTGCAAATAACGTTACAGGAAGAAACCGATTCGTTCCAAAGATCAGGGCTAAAGAAAGTAATATTCGGCTCCTTATTTTAGGTGGCATGATAGTGCACGGGTAAAGCAGTGGCCTTATGAATAATATAGTTATCTAACATAGGTTCAAATCCTGTTACGTTAAAGTTAATTTTTTACAAAGTGATTGTGAAGAATTGACTTATCATACTGGACAAGCAATCTGTAAGAATGTGAAAGCAAACACCTGTATCATGATAAAGACGATTTACGAATGTTGGTTGGGAAAGAGCAAACGAATTACCAGGACGTTCCAAAGACATCATTGATCTGCAGTATACACTTTTCCTGTTTTCGTTCTCAGAAAGAAACACTACACCATTTATTAAACAAAGTTTGGCTAAAGCAATCGGTGGTGTAGTGGGAACGTGTCAGACTTCCAAATGGAAAATCTTGGTTCGATTCTCCAACAGGTAGTATTTTTTTCCATAAAATAATGGCTGCAAACAGAGATTCATCTTCTGATGGAGAACTTACAAGGCATTACTGGCGATAGTTCGAGTAAATAGTGTGTGCGTTCTATATCATACACTGCAATAGTAAGTATGCTTCATATTTATATTCGTCCTGTCCTTCTCTATCTTTCTTGACGTTTCTCTCTCCTGTCTTTCCATCTTTCACTTCTCTCCCTCTCACACATACAAGCACTTCATATTCCAAAGTTAAAACGGAGCAGAAGCATGATATACCTGGTCCGGGGAATCTAATTAACTGTTAACTTCGGCGTCGTGTTTTTCGTGCTCTAGGGATAACATCAACGGTCCTAGTCATCTCTGACAGAAATATTGTTCAAACGCAAGGAAATAAGTAAAATCTCTTTTTTATCCCCAGGGTTACCGAGTCTCATTCGAATTACCGGGTCACTACGGATTTAAAATCATCGATCCAGTGGTGGTCTATAACCTAACCAACATCATACGACTGGCACGATGATGCGTCTGAGCTCTTAGCGTGTTCTTTCTATCTGTGCAAATTACGCTATATCCGGAAGAGATGAAATCAATGCTGGATGCTCGGAACAGATAACTCTTCGGAAAAGACTAGAAAATGGTACCTCTTTAGTTATTTGAAAACAAAATTTTATTTATACTAGTTCGACACAATATTTGTTCCCATCCTATAATTCAATGTGTTTTATTCACGTTGAAATTTGAAAGATGCTACATCTATGAGAAACATGAACTTTTTCTTTCCAACATTTGTAGCTCTCCATTACGATACAGTTTGGATTTTAATATAGGTTATATCTTATAGATATTTAGCAATAAAAAAGCACTCTTCAATTTTCTCTTTTTTCTTTTTTTCTCTTTTCTTTTCGTTTCAACAAACGTTAAAACAAACGCTATTTATATATTACTGTTGTATTTCTGGAAACGGAACTTTATAATGTTAGGTTATTTTCTTACCACGTTTAAATTCCACAGTTTTATCTCCTCTCCCGTTATTTTTTCTTCTTCTCCTCTCCTTTCTTCTTCTCTCTCTCTCTCTCTCTCTCCCTCTCTCTCTCTCTGCCTCATTTCTGAATCTCTGTGTAACACACATTCATTGGTTTCAATTTTTAATTGTGGGTATTTCAGTTTCTCCCTACATCAACCTATGAATCTTGTTTCCTCTCGGTTTTGTTATTTCATTTTATCTGTACTAATACATGTATAGTTTGAGATAAGAATTGCGCTCATGCTGTTAGCTAATTTTAGTATGGGAGTGAAGCAAGGATGAGAGATAGGGTTTCTTTCCCTGACACGATTATGGGATAAGAAGGTGTATATTTGTTGGCCTAACTGCACGGTATTATCTGTCGCAATTTTTTATGCGGAGTTTACCATTTCAAAGGCTGTTCTATTGTAATAAAAGGAGGCATGAAGCATGATCCTACGATAAATAGGGATGATGCTGAAGTCGTTTTACTGAATGTCTGTAATTTACTTTTAAACATAGGACACCCTGTAAAACAGAGCACACTCAGTCTGAAACAAATGATGTGTCACAAACGAGTACACATTCTCATTTGTAGGAATATTCAGGTCTAAGTTAGTCTAAAATCATAACCTTCTATATTTAATAATATTGTGTGATATGCAATATGGCGGAATTCAAGATGTGTTCGAAGGTGACCCCACTCCAAATCAATGCAATAATGCCAATTGTAACATTTTTTGCCTCCGTCGACGCACGTCGTTATTATTGTTCTGTCCCAATACTTTTGACTAACCCTGTATACAGCTCCACATGTGCCTTCTCGCTCCAAAATTAAACTAATCTTTTTCACAGAATATTTTTCATACTATACTTTGATCCAGGGGGAAAGTGAATAATATATAAAGTTTGATTAGGCTATGTAACGAGAATACAAACTCCGAAAAACGGTGGTGCAACCTTACTTTAATGGAGAATGACTTAAGCAATAGCATTTGTAGCAGAACAATCAACAACCAAACAAAACTTATATCACCATTCAAATTTCCTATTTGTTACTAATAACTACAGACATTTTTCCTTCTTTTGCACAAACATTTCAACTTACCAAATTGACAATATACACTTGTGCATGCCTGATTTCCACTCGTGCTTTGATCTCAGGCTTTTTAGCCGTGGAAGCGGGCCCTTTTGACGCGGGGCCTTTTTCACTCGGGACTATTTTACACGTGGCACTTTCGACTCTAACCCTATTGGCGCGGGGCCGTTTCGACTCCGGCTCTTTTGACCAGGACCCTTTTGAAACAGCGCCCTTTTGACGCGGAATCATTTGTCGCCGACTCCTTACCCGGGCTCTTTCTACCGGGGCCGTTTTGATTTGGACCCTTTTGACTCGGGATTTTGGTCGCCGAGCCCTTTTGTCATGAGCCCTTTAGACGCAGGACCGTTTTTGATGGGCAGTTTTGTCATGTGGCCCTTTCGACCCGGGCCCTTTTTACTCGGGCATTTCGGTCCTCGCCATTCTGACATAGAATATATATTCACCAGCTGAAATGCGTTCGGCAGGGGGAAGTTGTGAGTAAATAGATTAAAACGATCCAGGGCGCAGTAAAATTACTTACATAACTGTTCATATATCTTTCTTTCTACTGATTTTCACTCCTGATCTCAGGCTTTTTAGCCCTGAAATTGTATTTACCGGGCCTTTTTGATGCGGGGCTTCTTTGACACGACCTCTTTTAACGCAGGCTTCTTTTGACTCGGGGCATTTTGTAGCGGGGCCCTTTCGACTCGGGAACTTTTGACACGGGACCGTCTTAACCCGTGCCCTTTTCATGCGGTGTCCTTTTTGACCAGAACATTTTTAGATAGGGCCCTTTTGTCGGGACGACCTTTTGATTTGGGCACTTTTGGCAGCGGGACCCTTTTGACTTAGAACCTTTTGTCGCCGGTCCCTTTTGACCGGGGTCCATTTTACTTGGGCATTTCTGTCTTCACCTTTTTGTCCGTGCATTTATGACAGAACTATATATATATATATATATATATATATATATATATATATATATATATATATATATATATATATATACGTCAACCCTGCGCGGAGCAGGTATGATTAAATAGATGATCAATGATCAGGGAGCAGTAAAATTAGTTACACCAATGGTCATATCTCTTTCTTTCTCTTGATTTCCACTCCTGATCTCAGGCTTTTTCGCCGTGAATCTATATTTGCTGGCCCTTTTGACGCGGAGTCTTTTGAGTCGGGATTTTTGACGCAGGGGTCTTTTGACTCGTCCCATTTTAACGGGGGCCTTTTTGACTCGGGCTTTCTTTCGCGGTGCCCTTTCGACTGTAACCCTTTTGACACGGGCCGTTTTGACCCGTGTCCTTTTTGAGGTGAGGTCCCATTTGACCCGGACATTTTTGATAGAGCCTTCTTGTTGCGACGTCCTTTTGATTCTGGCCCTTTTGATAGCGAGGCTGTTTTGATTCGGATGCTTTTGTCGCAGGCCCCTTTCGACCGGGGCCTTTTTCATTCGGGCATTTCTGTTCTTGTCCTTTTGTCCGTGCCCTTCTGACATAGAAATATATATATATATATATATATATATATATATATATATATATATATACTCAACAGCTGAAACGCGGGTGGCAGGGGGAAGGTATGAGTAAATAGATGATCAACGATTAGGGCACAATAAAATTAGTTACGCCACTAGTCATATATATCCTTCTCCTGATTTTCACTCCTGATCTCAGGCTTTTTAGCCGTCTAATTGTATTTGCCGACCCCTTTGACGCGGGGTTCTTTTGACTTGGCCCCTTTTGACGCGGGGCTTTTTTCACTCGGGACCGTCTTGACTTGTGCCCTTTTGAAGCGGGGTCTTTTTAACCCGGCTTTTTTGACATAAGGCTCTTATTACTCGGTGCTTTACTCGCGATGATCTTTTGACCTGGACCCTTTTGACGAGGGGAACAATTTGATGCGGTGCATTTTCGACTCGGGTACTTTTGTCGCGGGGCCACTTTTGACCTTGCTCTTATGACGCGGGGCCTTTTAAAACCGAGCTCCGTTTTGACTCGGGCTTTTCTATCCTCGCCCTTTTTCGAGCCCTTCTGACATGGAACCATATATATATATAACGCAGCAGTTGAAATGCGTGGGACAAGGGCCGGGTATGAGTAATCGATTATCTAGGGCGCAGTAAAATTAGATACGCCACCTTTCATATCTCCTTCCTTCTCTTCCCTCTACATTATATCTGGATATGTATGTTCTGACTAATAGGCTACAGTGGCGATTTTAAAAGTAAGAGGATATACGCTATCAATGATAAATGTTATGACTTTTAACATATATAGGGCAATAAATCGAAAAACTCTATATCGGCATTTGCGCCCCCCTCCCCCCGTTCGAAGAAATCCTGCGGGCGTTAAAGATTATCATGTTGGTTAATTACTGTATTATATTGTGCTATACACGGAATAAATACTTCTGTGTTTTATTTCATAATAAGAACCTTATTTACATTTATTACGGACCTTGCTTTACTACAGCGAAACACATTCACGTTCAGCATATTCAGTTTCCATTCTCAAAATAAGGACAGTGAGACGAATTAAATAATTCACGCATACATTTAGGACTTTGAAAAGTGTCCTGCGAATATGTCGTGTTAAATTCCTGAAGAGTGAAAAGCGCTAGTAGCAGTTGTCAGCAGTTATTAACTTAACATAGAAGATAATAAATTGAAAAACTGAGAATACGGATCTTTTCAGAGATAACAGTGTACTGATGCTTCAAATATATGCCTCAACTCTCTATACCTACGTTAGTTCCCTAGTCAAAATAGAAACTCTTCAAAATTAATCACAATTTCTTATGCAACCATCCCTTCCTTGGAGTACTGCGCGGTCACATACCCGTCACGGCGATGTAAAGGCACTTTTGGCGACGAGGATACATATGGTTGTAGTATTTGAACAATATGTTTGAAGTATTTCCTTAAAATGTGAATACTCAACAAGGCTTTCGTTCCAGGTAATGCCATACACATTCTCACCTAGATATTTGTTTGTACTTATGATCGGCTCAGGTAACATATTTAAAGAAAATTGTGGTTTAAAAATCCAATTTTGTAAATAGGGAACGTCAGGATTTACAATGGCTACCTCTTATAATAAACTCATCATCTTCGTTATCGTGATAAGCCGAGAAGTGTACAACAATCCTCATCGTACGCAAATGAATAAATCAGAAGATGATATCAGTATAAGTATTTCTATCTTTGTCTACTTGTGCTAATGAATCGAATTGTGTGAATCGAATTGTGTAGCTATGCAATTAAATACACAATACATGTAACAGGTTCAGTAAAAGTTTCTGAAAATGATACTTTTAAATTTACAGGGGAATCGCGTACTACATCCCACGTGTTATCGTCTAAAGTTGCTATTGGAGATGGAATAAAAGCATACAGAGCATATCCGTTTGGATATTCATCAAGAGTAACAGTATGTGAATAATTTTGATAATATATACTAATACCTGAAATCAAAGTATAGTAACTTAGAAGGTGTAAATCGTTATTAAAATCAGGAGTGAGGGGGTTAGGAGGAAATGATTTTGAGCCAACTTAGAGTTGCAGTTTGTTAACGTTAAACTTTAGAAATTCAAAGGGATTAAGATGTGATTTTCCATTGAAGGCTGTGTTGGAGATGAAACCAATAACCAGTCCTTTAGGAACATTACCCAAGCAGAGATTATCAATGTTGTATGACTTTACTTGTGCAGGTATAGTATAAGATCCTGTCTCCACTCTCGTTAGAGGTAACTTGGCCGTTTCCAAACCCATTTGTGTATTTAATTGCATAGCTAAATCTGCAGTTACATCAATACGTCGTACATGAATAATAGCTTCCTCAAGTGCAACTTTATAACTTTTATTTTCAGGAGACCTTAAGCAAGAATTATCTTTACTACGGTGTAATTTTACACGTAAACTTACTTTGTTAGGGAGCATACGATCTAAACTTACAATATCAGTATGAAGACGAGCATATATTTCAAAAATTTACTATTTTTCACCTTATTAGCACGTTTTTGAAAACCAGCATTCGTATTTTCTAATTTATTCAAATGATTTGCAGGATCATTATGCCACATGGCACATGTTAATGTGTTTGAGAGGCATCATAAGAATAATTTAAGATTAAAGATGAAGAAGTAATTAATTTATCCTTTAATGAAATATCAATTTGACTAAATAAAGAATGTAAAAAATTATTTGCTGGTGCAACAGTATCATTTCGAGTTAAAGTTGTACCATCGGGTTTTGTAATTTTACAGCGTACATAAACATATACATATGCAGGATGAATAAACTCTCCTGTTTCTCCCGGAATAACAAATTCAATAGGTCCTTCTGAAGATAATGTAGAAATAGGACGATATTCAGCATTTGGAGTTGCTTCAATAGCTGTTTGTGTCATTGGTATTGAAAAGAAATCAAATTCATTGGTACAACATTCAAAACTATTTGAATTTCGGAGTGCCATCATGAAAAGATCGTGTATATGTTTACGTTTTGTTGGTGGTCCAAACTTTACTATTGCAGGAGCTTTTCTCTTGCGTGGCCGTCTCTTGCTGTTAGTAACTGCCCGACTTTATTCATTGCTTTTGTCTTTAAACTATTACCAGCTTCTTTTACACGCGCACGAACAGATTCTTTAAATGGTCGATTTTCTAGTACCTCACCCGCAACTTGCCTACCGGTTCGTAATGCTTGACGTCCTGCAGTGTTTGGACCTTGTTTAAGAAATGGTAAAGCGAAACGAAACAATCCTTTAAAAAAACTGCCTATACCATGTCCCCTTTGGTCCTGAAAAATATGATATTCCACGACCACGGTGATAAGTAACACGTCTTGCTCTCATCTTTTACTATTTTTTATTATTATTTAGCAAATGTAGGAGAGCGTTTAAAATGAAATGTTACTGTCAGTGTTCCAGAGCGAAATGGCAAATTTCGCCCTGCATGATCTCTTAATAGTATTTCAATTGTGTTAAAACAAAATTTTGGAAGTGGCATATAATGAATATCTTCAAAGGTAATTGTTTGAACTTTTCCGTATTTAATATCAGAGATTGTTGCTATACTTAATAATGGTGCTTTTGTATCACCTAAGAATTGATATTGTATAATATCTGTATAAATAAAAATTTGATGTGGATATCCAATATCTACGTATGGTTGTTTGAATCCACGAGATTCTTTAACAAGATCTGATTTCACAGAAAAACTTAATTGTAAAGCTAATGTAGGCGACAATGTTATTGATTCTACACGTTCATCACATTTAACATGTAAAACATTTGAGAAATTAAAACTTATAAATCTGGATACTGTATTTAATTCCTCTAGTAAATGATGAATGGATGCATAATATCCAACAAGAATTTTACTTTTCATAGGTTCAGCATTTGTAAATTTGTACCATACAACATTTTCCGCTTCGGTAACATTATAACAGGTTAATGGAATATGTACTTCACTTAATCCTACATGCCAATTGGATTCTGATAAACGAATATTATTTTTTAATTGATTAATAAAATGTGTTGCACTACTTGTAGGATATAGATCAGCACTAGCATTTGAAACTAATGTAATACAAAAACTACCATCAATACTTTCAGAAATCATTTTCGTTTAAAATGAAGTGTTAGGTTTGAAGTTCCAAATCGGAATGGTATTTTAACCCGTGTTCATCTTTTAAGTTTACTTCTATCGTATCAAAGTATTTCTTTTAAACTTTAACATAATGCGGTGTGTGAAACACGAAAGATTTTACATGACCGTGTTGTATATTATTTACACTAAGTTTCCGAACTAATGGTCCTTTATTTTGTTGTTGTTTTACAATATCAACGCACACATTAATTATATTGGGAATATTATACTCTAAATCACATGGAAATTTTGCACGTGCTAATATTAAATCAACATTTCCGACTTTTGTATATATAACATTTTTCAAATCAGTTGTATTTTTATTAATAAATCCAAACATATGTTGTAATCCCTATGTAATACCAATTATACATTGATCTCCCAATTTCAAAGAATGTTTAATAACAATTTGATTTTTATTTTGTAAATAATGTCACATACGAACATTTTCAGGAATCAACTGTAGAATAGATTCAATTGATGAATAATATCCCGGTGTTATTTGAACATGACGACTTTCAACTTTATCATCGATAACAGTAGTAATTATAATTTCATTTTCACCAACATTGTTAAAACTCCACGAAATATTAATTTGTGTAAATGCAAAATCCCATTTTCCATCACTTAAATCAATAGGTTGTGCCAATTCAACTAGGATTGTTGATGTAGTATTATTAAAAATATTGCTACTTGCATTTGCAGGAAGAGTAACGTAAAAGTCGTGTGTAAAGTTTGAATTCATTTTGCAGACTCAATAGAATCTGATCTAATCTACGAATTCATACTTGATGGATATCCCAACTATTTTGCAAACATCCACCCATTTTTACGTTTTAATACTTTTCAATGAGAAATGTTTTCTTTGAATTTATAATTACTTTTTGTAATTTTTGTGCATAAAATATTCCTTTAATTTCTTCACCATTCCAATCTTTTAATTTATAAATGTTTTGATCTGACTTAATACATTTATCAACAATAAATATTTCTTGTGACCATTTAAGTAAATATCATTTTTCTAATTCATGTTTATACTTACTAACACGAACATAATAACCCGAACAAAATTTACAAGTTATATTCTTTTTATTCTTTTTATTTCCGTATAATGTTTCCCACACTATTCACATTGGAACCATTTACTTGTTCCGGTGCTATTTTCATACTTGAATAGTATGAATGATTATAATTATTTACAATTTGATCTAATACATTAATATAACGATAAGCATTCTTTGCAGTAAAATAACGATACAATTTTTCTTTTAATGTACGTATAAACCGTTCTGCTAAAGCACATTTCATTTCGGACTGAACGCTATAATGATTAATTTCATATTCTGTAAACAATTGTTTTACATGTCGATTATAAAATTCACCGGCTAAATCTGTTTGTACGTTAAACACAGGTAACTTGAATTTTTCTTAAATTTTTGTTATTGCTTTTACCATCTCAAGAACTTTCTTTGTTTTTAACTATGCACAATATGCATAACGTGAAAAATATCAATTCAACATAAAATATATTTCTAATTATTATTATACTTTGCAATATTTTGCATATCTGCTAAATCCATTTGTAATGTTTCATTTGGTGCACTAACATGATACTTTTTACGTTTAAAAACTTTACGAGCTGGTGCGTGTAATGTACATGCGTCTTGAGAAACTAACCATTTTTAGTTTTCTTTTAGATATCTTTGTTTTACGTTGTAATGTTTGTATACTTGATAAAGAATAAGGATTTGAATAATCATAATATATTTTTGATAATTTTGTCATTTTACATACTATATTATTTCCAATGTTTAAATAAATTAGCTACTACTGTAGGACTAGCAGATTTTTTAGTTTACGAATGTTATGTGTTACCAATACAACTATTCACTTTTAATGCCGGTGTGCCAATAGGTGAACCAATAAATTCTTCAGGAACATTAAGATCTAATACATTTTTAAATTGATAAATACCTATAGGATTTCTTGAATATTTTCTTGTACGAACAACATCATTTACTAAATCTATAATATTGAAAGCTGGTATTGTTTTTTCATGAATACGTACTATACCAGACTTATCCCATTGAATTTTATCAGAACTTGAAACTGTTTTAATAATAGATCTGTTTTCCTAGGAAGTGTTTTCGGCACTGATTGTAAAATGTCTAATACAAATGATAAAATAGAAGTTTTGCTATCATGTATGGAAGTTGATGATGATTTTTCTTTTTCTTTTTCTTCTTCTTCTTCTTCTTCTTGAATGACAGGTAAAGTAATAGGTTTATGTGAAGAAGATGTATACTGTAAATGACGATGCAGAGCTTGTTGATTTAATTTCCACTTTTGTTGTACACTAAGATAATGACGTTTTAGGATTTTATTCATTTCTTCATCTAAACGTGACTGATGTGAATGTATGGATTTAAGATTCGATTGAATTTCATGTACAGCATTTTAAGGAACTAAAATGATTTTACGTAATTCTGACATACCTAATGACTAAAAATACTGCTTCCCACTGCTGCAAGAAGTGGTCCCAAGATTAACGGTAGAAGCGCACCACCTTTTTGTAACAACAACTTTTTCTTTTTCTTTAATGCAGTACGCTGCTGAGATAGAGCACGTAAGATCTTATTATGTCTACATAAGCGTTTTCTCTGACGAGAATTTAAAAGGATGTTTCCTTTTATTGTTTTTTTTAGCTACTTGAGAAATTGTTCTTATTAAATCCCCTGAAGCATTTTCTAAAATTTGTTTTCGTTTTGTATTTTTGCATTTGCACAGAGCACGGAGCGTGTTATAGTGTTGTTTCACCTACAACATCTTGATGAAGAGTAAACAAAAATTTCTGTATGCATGTATTTTACGTTAGCGTACGTATACATAATTTCTTTAGGAAAAATATTTGTACGTATTCGCAATGCATCGTTTGTTTTCGTGTTGTCAAATAATAAATAAGTGTGAGATTCCTGTGTTACTTCTTCGAACACACTTACGATTTCTTTACTATAACGAGGAATAATTTACCTTGCTAAATATTGTATTTGTATTTTATCACGTGGATTTTTAAATACTATAGTATAATGTGAATTAAAACTAATATCACGTGCATGTTTTCCTTTTGGAAATAAATTTTGAATAATAAATATTACAGTCAACTTTTTATGATGTGCATACTTTGTAAATAAATTAGCAACATCACCATTAGTTTCTGACATTAAATCATCAAGTATTAATTATGAATTTTCTTTAGTTTCAAAATTATTCTTGTCCGGTATTTCCTGTACAAAACGTATTCTTGCATTTGCATCTAATTTTGGTATTACTGCACCATAACACCAAACAATACCATTAAACTTTATACTAAACATTTGGTCACGTTCATTAAGTAAACGATTTACAAAACAAGTCTTACCAGCCCTTGAAGGACCAGCAATTAAAATAGTAGAGGGATGTTGAAACTTTAACATCTTGTAATAAAATGAATGTATACAATAGAAACTTTGCTTTATATACACACACTCACACTCATACATTGAATATCGAGATTCCATAGGAATTTTAAATATTTTCTCAAGGAGTTTCCAAGGAAACGAAAGAATACAAAAGCAGAGTTTACACAGTAAACAAATTGTCTAAAATTTCATTTATACAAATCACATTTACTCGTTCGTGGGCTTATAACCGTAAGGTATACTTGCACGCTTTCGTATTTGTTCATCGTCAGTCACGTTAGTTTCGTCAATACGATTTCGTTTTTTGCTAACCTCACGGTGTGTCTTTGTTTCTCTACAGCTAAAGATACGAACGATGCTATTTGGGTTTTCTATTACTGTGGACTCTAATTGCCCAGACACTAATTTATAAAAACTTTCAAAGTTAATTTTTTCAGAGGTCCTATCAGTTAGTGTCATCCCCCTAATCTTGCATATATGCCCAACATCTCCCTGGGCATTTGTTAGCCTCATGGCATAATTTTTACATCCTAAACCGATAAAGGTTGTAAACTCCCAACCTTCAGGAATTTTATTTGTCAAATCACCCAAATAGTTTCCGAGCGGTAACAAGGGTTCTTCATCTTTTTTCTGTAAGTACATGATCCTGTCAGTATCACAGTAAATTGCTCTGTCAGGTCCTACAGTTGTTAGTAATTCGTAAAGTCTAAATCTAGCCCACGACGTATTAAATGCAGCTAGTATCTCATTGGAAAACTCTAACGGAACGTTTTCATTTTCAATGTGTCTGTATGTGACAATAAGATCGTCATCATCAATTGGTATCACACTTTGAATTTCATACCTTGCCGTATTTAAATACCTAAGAAATGTGACCTCAGGACTAACGATTATACTCTGCTACATATCTGTCCGTTGCCCCCACTTTCCATACAATTAATTGAGGTATAATTTTGCACGTTGCCTCAATCCCGGGTTCATCCTAATATTGTCATAATTTAATCCTATGCCTTCATGAGCATAATATTCATTGATATATTTCTGTTTGTCTTCTTCAGTGTTACAGTAAGCAGGAAAACCAAGGCTTTCTGCTTCATCTGAAGAAAGGAATTTATATAGGTCCCAAACAAACCACCTGAATTCCCCTCTTCAGGATCTAAGAGTTCAAATTCCCATATATCATGTATATCAATTATTTTATAACCTTTTTGCAGAGGAAGGCGTAACTCTGGAGTGCAAAATGTTCCTGTGAGAGCACACTCAGCGTCACTATGAGTACATTCCTTAGTGTTTTCTTCTTCCATGCATGTGCGGCAAAAACCGAAGAGTATTTGACCTCCCGCAACGTATGGTAAGATCGGAAAATAGAGTACTTTTGCAGGCAAAATAGTGCATTTCATACATGGTGAATACTTTCCACATCTGGAAAGTCCGGCCCCGTCTAAATCTTACGTGATTTAACCGGCATAGGTTTACGTGCCATCACCCAGGGATAAAGACTAGTTACATCGGCGTAGCCAGTTCGATCATTACTCACACAATTGACGTAACAACGAAAAACCTCCGTGCGACCACCGTTGTAATAGTTCTTAGGAATAAGAAAATCAGGTAAATTAGTACCACGTTCTTGAACAAACTTTGGTACTTCCTTATCCGTCTTTACTTTAATGTCCCAAGAACATACCCATATTTCGTATAGGTGTACACCTACACTTTTTAGGTACCTACGGAGCCTCATGTTTTGCTGATATCGCTTTTCCATCGTATTGTACGAGTCTTGAACATCGTGTAAAACGCCGTCACGATTAACGGGAAAACAAAGCCTACAAGCATGGAAATAACACCCATAAAAGTCAAAGGCAGCGTTAAGTCCTTAGTGCCATCCATCGACCTTGTACCTACCAATATACTTTTCCCCACCTCTCCTAGCATGTTGGATTTCTATCCCTAATATGTCTTCCATATACATAAGCCATTGCATAGCTTTCGTACTATACTTGGTCTTATGATGAAATCCCAACGCGGGAATGATGGGAATACTATTTTCCGGTAAGTGCAAGGTAAGATATGTCCGCATCGCAAGACTTGCAATGGTGGATGAAGTGATAAAACATTGCAAACCCTCCGTTTCCTCTACAATAATATCGCTAAATTTAATGACCGCTTCTGTTAGAATTCTAACGTCATTTTCAGAATACGCCAGCATATCCTTTTGCAGGTTAAACTCCTCGCCACTTTCCGCACGTTCTTGGTGGCATTCTTCCAATTGTTTTTTTTCTTCGGTGTTTCGCGCCTCAAGGTCGTAGCACTCAAGCGGAGAGTAGGGACCAACATAATTTTCATTCTCTTCAGTATTAAACAAATATGGGAAATCTCCCTTCTTTAAATTTTGACTAAGGCATAATGTTTTTGTTAATTTGGATAATTTCAGGCCAAGGAAAAGGAAAGAATCACGGAAGAAAATACGATTACCTATGCTAATATTAAAAATCTTCTGACCCTGGGTAAGAACAGTAGGTATAATATGTTGGTCATCTATTAGAGTTCTAAGAGAGAAGAGACTATCGTAACGACTACCAGTATGGGCGACTGCTATTATATTCTGAAAGACAGAACGCTCTACTAACACGTGGTTAATAAAATCCGTCATTGTCTTAAAAGAAAACGAACGATTTCCATTATTATCACCGCACGTTTGGAAGGAAAGTGTCCAAAAATCAAGAATCACAACCACCCTTCGCCCTAACACTAACACCTTCGCAGAGAACTTCTGCTTTAGCAATCCATGTATCGCGGTCATCTCTTTTTAAATTATGCGTATCATGTCTTGTACCGTAAAGCTTTACTTGGCCCCATACTATAGCCAGAGTTAAAAAGTAAATATTTTTATTTTCAATTCGAATTAATCGCTTTTCCAAGTGATCTTGATATTTTGCATATTTATTAACGTCAGTCATCGTAGTATTTCTTCCCTGGCAGTACCTACTCTAAGCTATCTGAAATCGAAACAATACTTCTTGCCCCAAAAAGAACACTTCGTTTGAATTTAGTACACGTTCAATTGAAGTAAAATCTGTCCTTGCAGAGAAATTGCCCTTTTTCCTAAATGGAACATACACTGGTTTGTTGTTAGTGCTATTACTACTGTCTATGTATAAGCCAATGTAGTCCCAGGGGCGTGCATTGGAGATCACATGTACCAACGCAAAATTAATTAAACTTTCGATATAGGCCTCTGGATTATCAATATTTCTTTCATCAGGTCTAATAGCAATTTCATGGCCCGTAAGATGAAACTTGCGGAACGTTTGTCTGCTTTCTCTTAAAACTTCGAAATTACTATTTCTTTGATTCTGTCCGTCATTATTGTTATTACTACTACTACCGCTTGTACTACCACTATTAGAACTACTAGTAGTACCACTTGTTGTTTGTATTGCCATGTCCAACCATTGCTGAAACACTAGCATACGACGGAACAGGTTGAGGAGAAAAAACATTTGGTCCCCATAGTCATAATTATTCTGTACCCAATGTTGAATTGAATTATATAGAAGATTTTCTCTCTGGACTTGTTGCGTGGGTATATCCACAGCATTACCCTCATTTTGAACCAAACTCCTCATATCTTCAGCTGGTATTCCAGCGGAATTTTGAGTGCTAATCCCATCTACTTCATTTAAAAAAGCTAAATCATTATTAGTTAATAAATGTAATTATTATTATTTTCTATATAATTCACTTTATTATTATTATTATAAATATTATTATTATTTTCACTCAAGTTATTACTTTCTTGAGGGGACATGACTATGGCATTATTTTCAGATGGATTTAAGCACGGTTTTCAAACAAACCGCGAGCCAAAATCAAAAAAGTCTCATAACTCTGCATCTTTTATTCTATCCACCTGACCTTCCGCACAAGATAATAAATATAAAAGTTTTATTTGCGCCGATTCATAAGTATGATAAGTACGGAAAAACCCATGAAAATAAATTATATCAGCACTGCTTACGCAATGCTGGAGTAGTGTATCATTACCTTCAAAGGCACGAAGGGCGCGTAAAAGTGCGTCACGTCTCCCCCACCCTCGATGCTCAGGCGCTCTAATTCCATTATTGCTTTCCACGTACTGAAAATCCTTCGGTAGTCGTTGAAACCGCTCATCAATTCTTGCAAATAAATTTCGTCCACCATATCGAGGTCTTCTGATGGGCAGAAAAAATCCATCTAAAAAATAAAACAAAGAAAAAACTAATTTGAGTTATCAAGATCACATCAATATATCAGTTTCATAAAAAAGAAAGTCTAATCAATAATTTTAAGCAGTAGTAAATTATATTGATATGCAAAAAGAGACTAATCACTTATTGATATGTAAATAGAAAGCAATCTGTTTAATTTATGAAAAAGTAAATATTCGCTCTATATATTTTAATTGTAAAATATTCTTTTAAAATATCCACAAACAAGTAAACTCTCTCTGTTTAATAATATTAATTAATTGATTACAAGAAATGAAAAAGTATTTGTAAGTACAAAAAATCAATAAGTTTATATATCATACACACCTTTAAAGTTTTAGTTAATCTTTAACAAGTCCACAAAAACTGGTGTATTTCCCTCGCAATCCAGTTGAGCAAAAATAAAAAAGCTGGCTAGCTGGCTATCCGTATTACTTTTAATATCAAAAGGCTTCGTTCGTCCGTTCTCTGAAATGCAATAAGCTTCAATGAATACCAATATAGTTTACTTCGTAGTACTACAATGTATATAGTTCAATAAAAATAGGATTTGCGGATAAGGCAAGCTACTCTTTAATCTTTATCGTAGGGTAATGTAAAAGAAAATGATGACTGTATACGTAAAATGTACGTTATATCATGCTCTATTATGTATTGCACAACCACCGCTTCTAATCCTGACACCTAGCGGCAAAAGTATAAAATAAAGCTTAATATAGCGAAAGCTGTTTTACAGTGAGGACGTTTGTCGTACCGTGTCCGTATAATTTTATATATATTTTCAAGCTAAAGTATAATATTTTATATTTTATTAAATATTATATTTCTTAACCATTAGTTAATATTTAGAAAAACAAAACATGTCTTCCATATCCTCATAAATATGTATGTATGTTCTGGTAACCTTAATAATCATATCCAGTATTGGGGATCCATACATATATGTTTTGGTAATGTTAGTATGCAGCTCGAGTATTGGGGATCCATACATATATGTTTTGGTGATCTTAATATCCACCTCCAGTATTGGGGGATCCATACATATATGTTCTACTGATTATTTTAACCATTAGTGGTCAGTACATGTATAAATACAATTAACTTTAATAAACCTCCGTTCCTTCAATAAGAAAATAAAGATTTACTTAGGAAACGCAACACCGTTTATTTCCCCCTAGTCGTTAACGCTCTTGCCTTTGGACCAAGCAATTTTGAGTTTCATTTCCAGTGCAGTGAATTATAAAGTAACAACTCTTTTTCACGCTACTCATCCTAATTGAAGCTTTCCTATATTTTCCTCATTTACAATAAGGAAATAGCGAAATAATACCTTACTTATATATTTCAAAACGCTTTCCAATCTTTTCTTCCTTTCTTTCCTTTCCCCGGATTATGTGCTCGCCAAGGACACTCAAAACATAACATGGTAAATGTCCTTAAATGCCAAAAGCCTAAAAACTTAAATTCTTTCGTTTGCCGGGGGCATATTCCCCTGTAGCATTATTATCAAAAAAATAAAATAAATAGTCTAGGGGCAAACCTCTCAATAAAATTAGCCTATCAGTTAAAGCGGCCCTCACGTATTTTTATCAAAACACATACTAAATTGTCTTCAGTTATACAAAAGTGTGGAAGAAACTAGCTAAAAGATATAAGGGGCAAAACTCCACCTTTCAATTGCAAAATAGTTCTGCATATTCACTTCTCATTGCAAAAGGTACCGTTCGGTTTAGGACAATTATGTTTCAAGTACAAAGGAAATTCCCACCAGTAGTCCGTAACATAACATTTTAATTGTCTATATTTTAAAACAAGTCTTGATAAAATACATAGCCTTACACAAGATTTATAATGGGAAACGCAAATCCTGATGGGGAAAGTACGCAGAACATTTATATGTTCATTATTTCTTGTATATCAGGCAATAAGATAAAAATTATTTTCTTTCAATCTATCTCCAAAAAAGCACGCCTGCCAAAACACTTCCTGAACACATATTAGTAACTGATTTTTAATATAATTGAATAAATTGAATGAAGTTGTTGTTGTTGATTGTTAACACCGGTGTGCAATGCAAAAGTGTTCTCTGTGTGGTTTCTGTCCTAAAATGAGGAAATATTTTCGATTGATGAGTTTGAGTCATATATGGGTGTGTATTATGTCTCCGAGGTGAAAGTGGCGAAATCCGTATTAAAATTGGTTTTGAGGTTATCTTATTATAAAGGAATAAAAAAATAGGCCTAATGAGCGTTAAAATTCTGTAAACTTTAACAATGAAATCTAGTGCAACAGAAGAACGAAAAGTGCTATTTTATCAGTTAATATTCGTTAAAAATGTTTGAAAATTTCAACAATAACAATGAGTAAAACAAAACAGTTTTAATAACTTATAACCTTGCAAAGCCTGCTTCCGGATACATCAAACATTTCAAATGATGTGCAATGTGTTCATTGTAATAAACATTTTCTTAGCCAAAGAGGCTTATCCATACACACAGGCAAATGTCATCATGTGATACGCAGGAGTAAGGGCAGTAACGTGAAACTTCAACAGCCTGCCAACTATATTTCGGATTTATTAACCTTAGATTTGAATGACAATTCCTCTGAAATTTTATCCAAAATGAATGATCTTATGTCTCATCTGAAGGCTAATGTTCCGGTTCATCGTCGTGTCCCGCGCGGTGCTCGTTCATCGGTAGCTGATTCTTTATGTCACATTATTCGTAATATCAACAACACCAATAATGTTGATTCTTGGATCGACCTTCTAGTTTTCCCTTACGCAGTGCTTTGCATCCCGCCGCGTTCTGAGAGAGTAAGTAATCTCACCACTTGGATGAAGCTAAGAGTCAGAAACTGGAGGGAACATCATCGTGAAGTATTAATGAAGCAGCATCGAGGGACCAACGAACCTCGCAAACCACAAAAATCCGGCTCAATCAATACCAAGAGCATCGAACAAAAATTAGCAGATGGTGATATACGCGGCGCTATCAGACTACTGATATCCGATGACACTGTGGTTACGCCAGATACGTCAGTACTACATGATCTCAGAGAAAAGCATCCAGCCCACGCTCACTCATTCATCAATCCCGAACCACCCGAGGACTCGACTACAATAACTAAAGTCTCTTCCATCGAATTATTAAAGGCGATAAGATCCTTCCCCTCTGGTTCGGCAGGCGGAATGGATAATCTCCGTCCCTCAATCTTAAAAGATCTACTTACAAATCAAGACTTTGATTCAAGGGAACGCTTAACCACAGCCATTTGTGAATTTATGCACTTAATTATATCTGGGAAAGTGCCGACCATTTTACGACCAATTTTTTTTGGTGCTTCACTTATAGCACTGAAGAAGAAAAGCGGTGGAATTCGCACAACCGCGACTCAATGTTACAATCTGTTAAAACTAACTTTCCAACTTACTATCCATACATCTACCAATGCTACTCCGAACCAAGCAATCTTTTTATAAGTGATAACATAATTCACTCACAACGTGGAGTACAGCAAGGTGACCCACTTGGACCAGCACTGTTCGCCCTAACCATCCATCACATTGTTAAGGATATTAACACAGATTTAAATATCTGGTACTTAGACGACGGTACCATAGCTGGAAATATCGACGTAGTACTATGCGCTTTTAGTAAAATTCGTCTAGAAGCTTCATTTATTGGATTGTTTCTTAACTCTGCCAAATGTGAAGTGAGTTTTCTGAGCGCCAGAGTTGATGAAATCCATGACCTTTATGAAAGGTTTAATGAAGTAGCACCTGGTATCAAACTCTTATCTCCTACCAATGCGGAACTTTTAGGGGCTGCCATCTCTACCGAATCAAGGAGCAAAATTTTATTGGACAAGATATCAAAATTAGAATTCTTTTTTTCTCAATTATCAAAGCTTTCTACACACTCCGCCTATTATTTACTACGAGCTTCACTCTCACTTCCAAGATTACTGTATTTCCTTCGTTGTTCCCCTTCTTGGCAGGATGATAAATTACTTGACAATTTCGACCACACTCTTAGAACAGGACTGGAATCCATCCTAAACTGTTCTTTGAAAGACAGTTCATGGTTACAAGCTTCCTTACCAGTGGAGAATGGGGGCCTTGGGATTCGTCGAGCCATGGATATCGCCATACCTTCTTTCCTCGCATCATTCTATGGCTCACGAGAACTAATTGGATCTCTTCTTCAACAGGAGGTTGACTTAGACTCGATTCGAGATGTACAAGAATGCATCGATAAATGGACTAGTCTGGTTGGAATGGATCCCCCACCTAACGACAAAAGACATGTTCAGTCTGTTTGGGATGAACCTATAGTCAAGCTTCATTTATGTTCACTCCTATCATCAACCAATAACCCAGATGACAAAGCCAGGCTGTTAGCTGTCTCCTCCTCCAAAAACGGAGCATGGCTTCAAGCCCTACCTTCTCACACACTCGGCCTACACCTTTCTAATGAGAGCTTTCGTATTGCTACAGCTCTGCGCTTAGGTGCTAATATCTGTGAGCCTCACTTTTGTCCTGCTTGCAACGCATATGTTGATAATAAAGGATTACATGGTCTTTCATGTAAAAAAAAGTGCGGGAAGACAATCTCGACATCATATTGTAAACGACATTATTTGTAGAGCCCTCGTTTCAGCGGGAGTTCCTTCAATAAAAGAACCAAATGGTTGTTGCCGCTCTGATGGTAAAAGGCCTGATGGCATGACTTTGGTACCGTGGAAAAATGGAAAGGCACTAGTCTGGGATTTCACATGTTCCGATACGTTTGCTCCTTCCAACTTATCCCATTCTTCAATTCAGGCAGGTCTCGTCGCCGCTCACAGAGAATCAGACAAAAGACTAAAATACTCAAACCTATTGGACAAATATTGGTTTGTAACAGTAGCAATAGAAACTAGTGGGTCTTGGGGTCACGAAGGATCTAATTTCATTAATGAGGTTGGTCATCGAATAGCAATCAAAACTGGTGACCCCCGAGCTACTGCATTCCTTTTCCAACGTATCAGCATCGCCATCCAGCGCGGGAATGTGTCATCGATCTTAGGCACATTACCTCCTGGTAAAGAACTGGACGAGATTTTTCTTCTATAACACACAATAAGACGGAAGTAGAGACATCCTAGGAGGCTGACAACCACCTTGACTATGTTCTTGAAGAATGTTTTGAATCCAGTTTGGATAAATATAAATTATAGGAAGTCATGGCTAATGCCGGTAAATTTGGGAGTGGTAGCAACATTATCTACAGATTTTACTTTGTTGCTCAAAATC
This sequence comes from Thermobia domestica, assembly GCF_964235325.1. Lineage (NCBI taxonomy): Eukaryota > Metazoa > Arthropoda > Insecta > Zygentoma > Lepismatidae > Thermobia > Thermobia domestica. The sequence continues at coordinate 144,693,719 of NC_137469.1, read as the reverse complement.
GTTAAAGACCCGAAAGATATTGCTGTCAAGCTGTCCGATGTTTATTTTGGAACAAATATGCTAATCAGAAAAATAAAAAAATGTTGAAACTTATATATATATAACGGATCTTTGTAAAATCTAGCGGTACCTCTTCGCAAGATGTGATTAATCGAATAGAATATTTAGTCATTGTAAGGCTGCTGATCTGAATGTAGTAATTGTAATTTAAAATTAAAATCGTATATAATTAAAAAAAATTGAATAAAACTTGATAATAATTGAATGGATAATATTTTTCTACTCGATCAAACTGTTCATGCAAGGTAAGACAAACGATAAGCTTTTTAATAGAGCAAATTATTTCATAGTACAGGAAATACATAAATATTTATTACATATGTCATACAGACATATATCAAGTGTCTCATATGTGTACAGAGCACATTTTTACAAAATCTAAACCAATATTATTTAGTTATACAAATGATCCTGCAATAAGTTAAAAAAATCAGTGACGGTTGTTGAGGAAACGCATGTTTCCTATTCAAAATAGAATAGTTTTATTTAGCTCTACCAATATTTCATGAAGAAAGGTTACCCAACAGCTATAACGTAACTAATCTTTCTCTCTTTCTCTTTCTCATTCTCCCCTAAGTTTTGGTAAACAAAAAATCGCCTTCACGCAGTCTAATATTAATGACAGGGTCCTCCCTTCAACAAATAAGTTTCTAATGCACAAATACAATATATATGTGTCATAGGTGAGCTGTGAAAAAGTACATATCTCTAACGCCAAATGTAACTTACGTTAATTATTTTCATAGTATATATATATATATATATATATATATATATATATATATATATATATATATATATATATATATCTGAATTTCCTAGGATCAGGGGGTCCCCACTTCAATTCCGGTTGGCATAATCTCCCATAACAAACTCATTCGTAACTAAGCAATTAGCGTACATCCCTGTAACATAAATGCGTGCCGTACGCGTTCGGTGCCCGCGTGCCGTAACCGGCAACATTGCGCGCGTCACGGTTACGCGCAGGCCGGTACAAACTAACGCGTTCGCGTCACGATCGAATTCGGTGCGGGCGGAGGTCCCTGGACAGGGCCGGGGGGTTTAATTCCTGGTAAAAACTTATATTGTCCACCTCCTGTGTGAACATAAAGGTCCACGTCTTATATAGCCTAAACTCAGACAAAAATACTTTTAAAACAATCATTATCTTCTACAATAATATCTTTAAGTTTTACGTCTTACAATTATGTCAACTAAACTTGGAATATAACTCATGCACACGGTGTTTGTTCATCACAACGTTCACTTGGTGCAAACTGGAATCAAGCTAAGGTCCCCAAGCATCAGAAGTAAACGCTCTACCACTGAGCCATCGCGTATCCAACAATCATTATCATAACTTAATCGTATATATAAACGTAAAAAATCGAAAAAAATAATCAAAAAAATATGGTCACTCATATATTTATAACACGGTTCATTCAATCACCCCACCTCTTCATTTTCTACCTATTACGGAAATTATCATTTTCCAATAGACATTACTGTATCATGTCCTGAAAAAGTAATCAATACTTTTATCATTTTTCACGTAGCAAGTACTTCAGTTCTACAAACAATGTTAGCGAGTTATACTAGTTGATAGCATAAAGATTGTCTCCAGTCAGTTTCTGGGAAAACGTCATGACGATCCATGGTTATAGAACAACTTTATTTTCGTCTTATATTCTCAACAAAAATAAGGACAGCAAACAGTAGTTTTCAAAGCACCATAAACATTGTCTCCTGTTAAATTTTAATCTTGCTAAACAAAAACACCAAGATTGGATATCTTTCTCTCTCTGAATACATATGGTACCGTAAGACATTTAACAAAAAATTTTGTCAGCATTAGATAAATGTTCGGTGAGAGTCATTCAACGTGTTAGTATTAATAAAAGGAAAGAGGTCAGCCAACCACCTTCCAACTGGTTGGGAGGGAGAAAATATCTCCTGCTAATGTTCAGTGACAGCCATTTATCGTGTTATTATTAATACAAGGAAAAGGGTTGTCAGCCAAGCACCTTCCAACCGGGTGGGAGGAAGAAGATGCATCCTGCAAATGTTCAATGAAATTCATTCAACGTGTTATTATTAATACAAGGAAGGGGGGTCAGCCAAGTACCTTTGAAATAAGTAGGAGAGAGAAGATGCATTCTGCTATCTGTAGAACAAGAACTATGTTAATAACAGCCAATCACGTTCAACTTTATTAATAGGTCACTGAGAGTCCATCAGCATAAATGAACAGTTTCTCGCATTTAAAAAATACCTCTCCATGACATCAAACCATAATGTGTGCGTTTCAGCAAACGAAGATTTTCACGTCTCGCAACTATGAAAAGGAAGATCTACATAAATCAAATGAAATGAAATATACACCAACTAACTAAATAAATAAATAAGTAATCATTCCTATCTCAACCACTTCATCAACTAAATAAATAAATAATCATTCCTATCTCAACCACTTCATCAACTAAATAAATAAATAATCATTCATCCCTCAACCCATCACTTTAAGCGGTTAGCATAGTGCATTTTACACGAAAGGCCTGGGTTCAATTCCACGTTAATCAGTAGGTTCACGTCTTACATAGCCGCGCTGCTAAAAGAAACACTAAACTTAAATTCAACTCAACTCATCTTCAGATCTTTTTTCACTCCATTACAAAACAGTACGTCTTCTATTAAAAATACTACACAGTGGCGCGGCACGATAAGGACCGGGTTCAATTCCACGTTAATCAGTAGGTTCACGTCTCACATAGCCTCGCTGCTCAAAGGGACGCTAAACTTAAAATTCAACTCAACTCATCTCCACATCTTTTTCACTCCATTACAAAACAATACATCTTCTATTAAAAATAGTACACAGTGGCGCGGCGCGGGAGAGGCATATACTCAAAGTATGTTATTTTTTCAGAATTTTTAAAATATTTTTTTAAATGAAATTGCTTCATATTTCTGCAATCGACTAATATTATTCTTATGCAATTATGTACTAATTAATTGTTCATTAATAGGTGAAAAAAAGCTTCGAGGAGCTACAAATCATGTTTCAATCAATTTAAAATATATTTAAACGTATCACAGGGGACAAGAAATCATGTTTCATTCAATCTAAAACATATTTTTAATTATAATTTCAATTAAACAAACCTGAAGGATCATGTTTTCAACAGCAAGAGGTCAATATTCACTTCTACATCCTTATCAATCTGTTTTGTCATCCTGAAATACATTTAACATGTCCTACTAACCTGTCGGGGTGGCGGGGTGACCCAGAAACAAGATAATAATGTTATTCCCTTTCACATCCGTTTTATAATCTCAAAAATAAATTTAGAGGGTTGTGCTAAATCTAATCTGCTTACATGGGACGACATTCTATTCCATCTCTACTAAGGTCACCTATTGGAGTTTTAATTTTTAAAATATTAATTCTTATTAAGATTTTTTCGTTCGTGGTGCCCGCGGCATTTTCCATGAACAATTTGTATTGTATTTCGAGTTGGTTTGTTTAAGTGTGCAGAAAATATACAGGTGACTTGTATGTGTGATTTTATGCTATAACAAGTGTTCAATTTGTTTTTTTAAAAAGCAAAATTCTTTGATCATATTCCAGTGATGCTAAAACAATGAAGCTATATACTCAATCTGTTCCAAAAGGGGGCATTTCCAAAATAATGTTTCCGACGGTTTTAGTAGATTTGTGAACGAGTGTTTTTGCATTTTGTAACAAATACAACTCATTTGCCCCAAAATCGTTACGAATAATTATTGGAGAAAACTGCTTCCAAAATTTAACATTGAATCTTTATATATATCTTACTCTTGAACCACCCGACCGACCGATCTCGATGAAATATTTTACATAGATAAATTACGGGTCTGGGATCGCTTTTACCATTTCTCTTGACGGTGCAACTTAGGGAAGAGGGAGAGGAAGATTTTTAATAATGATAAAAAATGACCAATATTAGTATTGAATGTGTTAAAGGGGTCGCTGAGATGAACAATGACTCTTCCCATACTGTTTGAATCCAAATTAAGCCCCGCACCTTGGGGAGGGGAAGATATATAAATAGGGAAGATAAATAGATATAAGATATAAAAATGAGCGAAAATGACCAATATTAGTGCCGAATCCACAGTTTTCGGAATTGCTGAGATGAACAGGGATACTTCCGATTCCGTTTCAATCCAAATTCAGCCCCATCTCCCTTTATATCCAAAATGAAACGTATTCTCCCGTACGAAGAACGGCAATCCGCTAGTTATATATCAATCAGAGATAAAGACTCATCTTACAGGAGGAAAATCCAAAATATGTTAATGAATTCTCTCACATTTCAATTGAGACCATATGGCCTTACTATAAGAACTAAAACTAATAAATTAGATGAATGGCATTTGATCATTCTACAATCTAATAATTCTACGGGGTTCCATAGATAAAAGTCAAATATTGAAAATCAATTAATGTGGCTTTCTTAAATTTGAATTTGGACTAAATGACTTTGGAATAATAAAAACGACATATTAGAGGTCATCAAATAAATTTTGAGCATGAGAAAAAAGATGTATTATTATTATTATTATTATTATTATTATTATTATTATTATTATTATTATTATTATTATTATTATTATTATTATTAATCAATTAAAATGCCACAATACCAATTAAAACGCTTCTTTTTTCGCAAGCTCAAGCTAGCCCCACCCAAAGGTTATGCCTTCGACTTGGGAACTGGGATTAGAAGAAATTTGGGAAGGTTTATTATTATGGTTGAGATAAGTATTCATTATTTATTTATTTGTTTATTTAGTTAGTTCTCAATGATTTTAACATATTTAAGATTTTATGATTTTCAGATCATAAACATATGGTTGGGTAGTGATGAATATGAGGTATGAAAGCATGAAGAAGTGCTTGCACATCACAACACATAGGTAGCGCTAAAGAGACGAGTGGGGTTATCTTCTCGCCCCGGGGCAACGCGGGACATTGATGTGAGACTGAGGGAACCCTGTTAGTACACTAGGATTACTGTGCTTGATATGATGGAAAGATGAAAGGTGAGTGAAAATAAGCTTGAAAGGCATCTAGAAGTGGGATGATCAGGAGGAACTGTGAAACGATACAGGGTAAAGAGTGAAGAAAGAGGGGTGGAACGTAAAGGTGGTAGAGTAAGAAAGTCTGCTGCAGTGAAAACGGTGTCCATAAGTAGCGGATGATTTGTAGTCAAGCGGCGAGTGATAAATTTCAGGCGGAGCGATTCTATGTGTGCAAGAAGAGTAAGAAACGTAATAAGGCTATAGAGGTTGGTACTGGGGCTGGGCAAAGATAGGCGATTCGGAAGGTATGACGTTCAATAATTTTGAGCTTTTTATAGAAGAAAGGGACATCATCAGGCGCGTAACATTTCAAATATTGGAGGGGGCAAGTTTTTTAGTTGCACCCGTCTCCCCCCATCCCAGCCCGTAAATTCCACTAATCTTTACAGTGTTACTGTTATGTATTTTTTTCGTGTGTGTGGGAAAATAATTGTAATTTACGAAAAGAGCTATACATTTGAAAAATTAAAATATTAGACTTACTTGAAGTAAAAACAGCTTTTTCACCCACCCAATGTATTCATTCAGCACAAGAGTCGTACATTAGTAAAACTAGTAGACCTCATTTGATTTGCGTCGGGATAAGTATGAAGCACAGTTTACTATTAATTAATCACTAAATAGTGCAACATGATTGTTCCGTATATATTCGGCACTGAAGCCACATTCTCAATCTCCAGAACTCATAGGTTGAAGACATATCACAACCACAATTTTTTTTCTAAAGTGATCAACAGATTCTCACAATACACCTACGCGAACACTTTTCTTATTTTACTTTCACACCACATTAATTTTCAAATGTTTCAGTACATAGATTGAACTGCACTTTGTATTGATGTACCGGACTAGGGATGCAAAATAGCCGGAGTTTTGGGAAATTTTCGATCTTTTGGGAAAAAAGGAAATTTTCGCTCTTTTGATACAATTAGCATCTCATAAGTTCCACGTTGGTTGCCTAACCATGATATCAAATTCTTGAAATTTATACATCTTGAAATGCGTTGTTTGGGTTGCTTAAAATCAAACTGGCAGACAAGAAAAAAGTATCACCGACGTTCCAGAAACTCCATTGTTTCAGATACTCTTCAATACCTAAATATACCTGCTTCCTCGTTTTCATTGTTTTACTTCTCTAATAAATTTCACCGAAATTTTTAACTCTTTTTCACTTAACGTATTAAACGGATAATACGTTCTCTTTAGAGCCGAAAAGGCTTCATAATTTTTTTTTCATATTTCAGAAAAAAATGTTTCACTAATAGCAGCAGAATAATATGATTTAGTTTAAGGAACTGGAGCAACAAAGCTTAGTGCGGTGGCTCTTACCTTTTATTTATAAGTTATGATGGGAAATGAAAGCTGGAACACACTGTTGTTTCTTCACTAAATATGAAATATTAAAAGAAAAATTCCAAGCCAAAAAAGCATGGAAAGATACAGTATTAGTTTCTTGGTTAAAAAAGCAGTATCTTTTTCGAGACCTTAAACCACTATTCAGAACAGTTATTGTTTCCACCACTAACTTTTCACTAAAACTTTATTTGTCGTTAAACATTATTCTATGAACTGTATTATCTGTCAGAAAAGTAAATGTATACCTGTTTTTTGAGTCTGGCATTCCTGCGCTCGATCCATGGAGAGTACGAGAATTAAATAAATCAAATTTTACTGAGGAACAAGAAGAAAAGCCTAATCTAAATAAGACATTGCAAAGCGGCACAAACTGTGAATACGAATAGTGCATAGTGTAAATAAAAGGCGACAGCGAAAGAGAAAGCCAGAAAAAGCTGCTAAACGGAGAAAATAGAGTAAAAATTGTCGAAGTGGGAACATAAAATACAAATACAACAAATATGCCAACGACTAAGAGTTTAACAAGCAACGATCTTGGTGTAGTGGTTAACACGCTAGATTACAAATCCAAAGAACGGCGGTTCGAATCTGCTCCAAGTTTTTTTTTTAAATAATGCATAGAGCACATGAAAGGTGGTAAAAGAGAGCGTATTACCCGTTTAATATGTTAAGTGAAAACGAGTTAAAAATTTCGGTGACATTTATTAGGAAAGTTGGACGATGAATATGACGAAGCAAGTATATTTATTCAAAGGTTGTATCAGAGGGTTGTTATCGGAAAAACAGGAAATTTTCCCGAATTTCGCCCATGTGAGTCTCTACGATAAGCAAATTTCTTCAGAAATGTGCTTATTGCAGAGAGAGAGAGAGAGAGAGAGAGAGATACTCCCGGAACTGAGAGTGTGGTGTTTCCATTCAAATCAAAGAGATGACAAATAGACGCTTACATAAGAATGCCGAATACAAACAGCCACAAAACTGCAAAGTAATAATTGCAAGCGTTATTACCTAAGGTTCCAAGATCCGAACAACATATCACTAATATTCCGAATGCCAAAATATTGTGACTTACCCAACACCTCCCTTACCCAACACCCCCTACACAGTGACACATGCATATTACACTCGTGAGTTTTGCTATGCAGAGGCTAGCCACCGAAGTACGCTGAATAACACCAGAAGGAAGCAGCGAGGACAGATAGCGATACAGTGAATGGAACAATCAATGCATTACAGACATTTCAAGAGAAAAAAGAAAGATCCCTCTTTCCAGAATTCAGGTTGTAGTTTGAAATTCCATTTCCCCACCAAAGTTACAGGCCTAGACTATTATACAGTTCTATTACACTTAATCCAGGGCCTTCAAACAACTTTCTGCTACGAAGGAAAACGTAGAACACTACACTTATAGATATACCATACATAGACAGTCAAGTAGTACTAGGTGAATGCAATTACCCCCACATAATATCGATTGTCTAAATATACGCTAGTTTCAAACAATTAGATACATAACAAACATTCACAAGACCATTATAACCTATCTTATGCTAATTCCACTTCACAAGTGGTAGAATGAAAACCTTAAACTGACCGTGGAATAAAAACCAAAGAAAATAGAATGTTTTTTTTAATTACAATTATGAAGACAAGTTAGTGAAGGAAACAATGACACTCAATGAAAGGAAGATGATCCGAGGTCGGGTTTCGAGAAATAACGTCATAATGAGATGAAAACAGAATTTTGTAGAAGGAATGGTTATGATGCGCTAGACACAACATGGTTGCCTGTTTCGTCTCGTCATGTTAAAATGTCTCGTTTTGGAGAGGCGAGAAAAAGCCTGTGTTTTGTCTTGTGCAGTGGTGCACCTAGTTCGTGGGCTGGGGGCC